>NC_091377.1:9118385-9442603 GCF_038502225.1 Cherax quadricarinatus | reverse complement strand
ACACAGAACAACTGAAGAGATTCAGCTACATTTTGAGCGACAGTCTCACTCAGTGATGTATCAACTGCAGACACATTCAGCTCACTGTGGATAAATTAAAACCATATAATTTAAATACAAACATATTATACTTAAAATTTATATAATATACCAGAAGAATTTTCTCAGTGTTGTAAAATATGCCAAAAATTCATAAAGAATAGTATATGTAAACAATTCAGTGGAGTGACTGGGATTCGAACCCACAGTCTAGAAATCCTTGAATTACTAGAGCTTGTTAGTGACTGATGGTAGAGTTAGGGGCTCACCATAAAACTCATGGCTGGGTTGCAGTTGTAGCCTCCACAAACCTCAGTAAATGTGGATAAAGATTGGCTGGACTGGACTGATTGGCTAACTCTCTCTAATTCTCTCTGTCTCTCTCTCTCATTCTCTGTGGTCCAGTGGCTAGCACAGTGAGCTCTGACTAGAAGCAATATCAATGTGGTTGATGGAACCACTATCATCCAAGCCCATACCAAGAAGCAACCCTCTGTCTTCCCACCTATTTGTGATGCTAGGGTCTACACTCTACCATGCAGCAAATATGATAAGAAGTATATGAGGAAAACTGAAAAGAACTTTTAACCAGAATTAATTAACTCATATGCATGCAGTAGGGATTGAGTAGAGGAATGTGTGCATAATCCATAGGGATGCAAAAGGCAACATCATGAGTTGAAGAGATGACCAGCTAGCCTTTCTGGAACACTAGTAGACAAAACACAGGTACAACACTAATACACAAAACACAGGTACAACACTAGTAGACAAACACAAGTACAAGACTAGTAGACAAAACTGCTATTAGGTGTGTGCACGTATGTACATGTGTGTATAACTTGAGGGGTATGGGTACATTTACAATTCTGACCTCCTCTAATGTGACTGAATGCAAGTGGTCATCCATCCAAAGTGTGCTATGATGCTTTTGTGGAATGATGAAGTAAGGGGTGTGATAAAAGAAAAAAAGGTAGCTTATGAGAGGTTTTTACAAAGCAGAAGTGTTATAAGAAGAGCAGAGTATATGAAGTGTAAAAGAAAGGTGAAGAGAGTGGTGAGAGTGCAAAAGGAGAGCAGATGATAGAGTGGGAGAGGCACTGTCAAAAAATTTTAATGAAAATAAGAAAAAATTTTGGAGTGAGTTAAACAAGTTAAGAAAGCCTAGGTAAAGTATGGATTTGTCAGTTAAAAACAGAGTAGGGGAGTTAGTAGATGGGGAGAGGGAGGTATTAGGTAGATGGCGAGAATATTTTGAGGAACTTTTAAATGTTGAGGAAGAAAGGGAGGCGGTAATTTCATGCACTGGCCAGGGAGGTATACCATCTTTTAGGAGTGAAGAAGAGCAGAATGTAAGTGTGGGGGAGGTACGTGAGGCATTACATAGAATGAAACGGGGTAAAGCAGCTGGAACTGATGGGATCATGACAGAAACGTTAAAAGCAGGGGGGATATAGTGTTGGAGTGGTTGGTACTTTTGTTTAATAAATGTATGAAAGAGGGGAAGGTACCTAGGGATTGGCGGAGAGCATGTATAGTCCCTTTATATAAAGGGAAAGGGGACAAAAGAGATTGTAAAAATTATTGAGGAATAAGTTTACTGAGTATACCAGGAAAAGTATACGGTAGGGTTATAATTGAAAGAATTAGAGGTAAGACAGAATGTAGGATTGCGGATGAGCAGGGAGGTTTCAGAGTGGGTAGGGGATGTGTAGATCAAGTGTTTACATTGAAGCATACATGTGAACAGTATTTAGATAAAGGTAGGGAAGTTCTTATTGCATTTATGGATTTAGAAAAGGCATATGATAGAGTGGATAGAGGAGCAATGTGGTAGATGTTGCAAGTATATGGAATAGGTGGTAAGTTACTAAATGCTGTAAAGTGTTTTTATGAGGATAGTGAGGCTCAGGTTAGGGTGTGTAGAAGAGAGGGAGAATACTTCCCAGTAAAAGTAGGTCTTAGACAGGGATGTGTAATGTCACCATGGTTGTTTAATATATTTATAGATGGGGTTGTAAAAGAAGTAAATGCTAGGGTGTTCGGGAGAGGGGTGGGATTAAATTATGGGGAATCAAATTCAAAATGGGAATTGACACAGTTACTTTTTGCTGATGATACTGTGCTTGTGGGAGATTCTAAAGAAAAATTGCAAAGGTTAGTGGATGAGTTTGGGAATGTGTGTAAAGGTAGAAAGTTGAAAGTGAACAAAGAAAAGAGTAAGGTGATGAGGGTATCAAATGATTTAGATAAAGAAAAATTGGATATCAAATTGGGGAGGAGGAATATGGAAGAAGTGAATGTTTTCAGATACTTGGGAGTTGACGTGTCAGCGGATGGATTTATGAAGGATGAGGTTAATCATAGAATTAATGAGGGAAAAAAGGTGAGTGGTGCGTTGAGGTATATGTGGAGTCAAAAAACGTTATCTATGGAGGCAAAGAAGGGAATGTATGAAAGTATAGTACAGTGGACCCCCGCATACCGTACGCATCACATAACGTTCAATCCGCATACCGCTCGCTTTTATCACAAAAATTTTGCCTCGCATACCGCTCAAAAACCCGCTCACCGCTCTTCGTCCGAGACGCGTCCAATGTGCGCCCTTAGCCAGCCTCACATGTGCTGCCGGTGGCATTGTTTACCAGCCAGCCTCTGCAGTAACATCCAAGCATACAATCGGAACATTTCGTATTATTACAGTGTTTTTGGTGATTTTATCTGCAAAATAAGTGACCATGGGCCCCAAGAAAGCTTCTAGTGCCAACCCTACAGCAATAAGGGTGAGAATTACTATAGAGATGAAGAAAAAGATCATTGATGAGTATGAAAGTGGAGTGCGTGTCTCCAAGCTGGCCAGGTTGTATAATAAACCCCAATCAACCATCGCTACTATTGGTACAGCTGCTGCTGCTGTTGTACCACCATCAGCTGCTGCTGCTGCTGCTGCTGCTGCTGTAGTACCGTCTGCTGCTGCTGCTGCTGCTGTAGTACCGTCTGCTGCTGCTGTAGTACCGTCTGCTGCTGCTGTAGCATCGTCTGTTGCTGCTGTAGCACTGTCAGCTGCTGCTGCTGTTGTACCACCATCAGCTGCTGCTGCTGCTGCTGCTGCTGCTGTAGTACCGTCTGCTGCTGCTGTAGTACCGTCTGCTGCTGCTGTAGCATCGTCTGCTGCTGCTGTAGCATCGTCTGCTGCTGCTGTAGCACTGTCAGCTGCTGCTGCTGCTGTAGCATTGTCTGCTGCTGCTGTAGCATCATCTGCTGCTGCTGTAGCACTGTCAGCTGCTGCTGCTGCTGTAGCACTGTCAGCTGCTGCTGCTGCTGCTGTAGCACCGTTGTTGGTGTGGCTTATTGAGAATACCAAGAAACAATTAACCCCAGAGGATTTGCCACCCAGGATAACCCAAAAAAGTCAGTGTCATCGAAGACTGTCTAACTTATTTCCATTGGGGTCCTTAATCTTGTCTCCCAGGATGCAACCCACACCAGTCGACTAACACCCAGGTGAACAGGGAAAAATGCCTGGAACTAGTGCTCATATTGGTGAATTTAAAGCCAGCAAAGGTTGGTTTGAGAGATTTAAGAATCGTAGTGGCATACACAGTGTGATAAGGCCTGTTCTGGAAGAAAATGCCAAACAGGACCTACAGTACTCAGGAGGAAAAGGCACTCCCAGGACACAGTGTCTCATCAGTCATTGCTGCATCTTCAATAAAGGTAAGTGTCATTTATTCTTCATTTAGTAGAGTAGTACATGCACAATATATATTGTGCATGTACTACTCTACTATTGTGCATGTATCCTTCTCTTCGTGTGTAGGAAAATGTATATTTCATGTGGTAAAAAATTTTTTTCATACTTTTGGGTGTCTTGCACAGATTAATTTGATTTTCATTATTTCTTATGGGGAAAATTCATTCGCATACCGATCATTTCGCATAACAATGAGCCCTCTTGCACGGATTAAAGTCACTATGCGGGAGTCCACTGTAGTACCAAAACTCTTACATGGATGTGAAGCTTGGGTGATAAATGCAACAGCGAGGAGACGGTTGGAGGCAGTGGAGATGTCCTGTCTAAGGGCAATGTGTGGCGTAAATATTATGCAGAAAATTCGGAGTGTGGAAATTAGGAAAAGGTGTGGAGTTAATAAAAGCATTAGTCAGAGGGCAGAAGAGGGGTTGTTGAGGTGGTTTGGTCATGGATCAAAGTAGAATGACATGGAAAGCATATAAATCTATAGGGGAAGGAAGGCGGGGTAGGGGTCGTCCTCGAAAGGGTTGGAGAGAGGGGGTAAAGGAGGTTTTGTGGGTAAGGGGCTTGGACTTCCAGCAAGCGTGCGTGAGCGTGTTAGATAGGAGTGAATGGAGACGAATGGTACTTGGGACCTGACGATCTGTTGGAGTGTGAGCAGGGTAATATTTAGTGAAGGGATTCAGGGAAACCGGTTATTTTCATATAGTCGGACTTGAGTCCTGGAAATGGGAAGTACAATGCCTGCACTTTAAAGGAGGGGTTTGGGATATTGGCAGTTTGGAGGGATATGTTGTGTATCTTTATATGTGTATGCTTCTAGACTGTTGTATTCTCAGCACCTCTGCAAAAACAGTGATAATGTGCGAGTGTGGTGAAAGTGTTGAATGATGATGAAAGTATTTTCTTTTTGGGGATTTTCTTTCTTTTTTGGGTCACCCTGCCTCAGTGGGAGACGACCGACTTGTTGAAAAAAAAAAAATACAATAATATCCATACCTTGTAATTGTTTTTATAAGAGCATCAACTTCTTCTTTAGCAGGTGGTGCATCCTGAGCAGCAAACATAAGATTTACTGGATCTAAGAGTCTCGAGCGAGAGCGTGATAAATAGGCTTCCTCTAGGGGTACAAGACTACCTCTCAAAGTTTGTTCTGGACTGGAAGAAATAAAATAAGTATAAGTTTGTGCTGGTATTGATATTTAGCCAAAAGACCATCAATCCACTTCTTTTACAACTGAATATCATAATGCCCTACTACCCGCACTTCCTTTCCAATATATTTACAATGCAATAATAATAATCTTCATTTCTACAAGAACATGATATAACTTATACAGACCTAGCTGACATCAAAGACATACTATATAGAAATCTTCCGGTTACGCAGAGCATAACGGGCAACTTAGGTTAATTTTGTTACCAGGCTGCAACCCACACCAGTTAGCTAACTAACCCAGGTACCTACCTGACTGCTAAATGAACATGGACACCAGGCGTCATGAGGAAATATGGCGAATATTTCCACCCGTACCAGGGATTGAACCACAGATCTCAGTGTGAACCAGCTACGGGACACAAACAGGACGTCCAACATAATTCAAGCCTTCATCTCACTTTTAAATTCTAAATTCTGAACTTATTCATTGAGCTATATACCTCCACAGTAGGTGCCACAAACATGCATGCACATAAATGCAATTTTAGCAGATTATTTGCTGACAATTTCAAAACGGTTTATGGCAACTTTCGTATGCAAGACAGTGCCTCTTGCCATACTGCTAGACTTCAAAAAATTGGCTACATGTCTGTGATATATCATTATTTAATGACTGACCTGGTAACTTAACAGGTTTAAATTGTTTGTATTATCAATGGCAAACAAATATTTGGATAAATACACATAACTATATATAAATATAGGTAAATATATAAAAAAAAATACATATAGCAAATACAGATCCTCCCCAACTTATGCTCAAGTTCCGTTCCAACCGACTTGTCAGTTCTCAAAATGGACAGATGTGGGAATTATGTTAGCATGACATGTAGAAGTCATATACCTGTACAACATTCTTTTAACTTAATAAATTTCTGTTATGATTATCTTTTTTTTTTTTAATCACCTGCTTTTTTACCTTAAGTTTCATTACTCACAAACTGATGACCAAGGAAAATTTCTATATTTATATACATATATTTTTTATTTTTCTAATTTATAGTTCTTTTCATTCGCATGTGTAGATGGACGTAAGTCACATAGGTCAGAAGCCAGGGAGGATCTGTACACACAAATATGTATAAATAGATACATGTATAAATACACAAATACACATATCACTTACTCAAATTCTTGGGTATTTCTACCAATATTATCAGCTTCATCTTTATCTTCAATATTCCCATCTACAACACATGATGTGATGTCTGTGTTAACATTTCTCATCTCCATACTAATGCCCTTCAACCTCCGCCAGAGATCACCATACAGGCGGATCAGCTTGGGGTAGTCAACTTCTAAATACTGACGAATGAAGGTCGACTCTGGTAGGGAAAAATAGTCTTTAACAGTAATGCAGTATAATAATCACTAATTACATTACAGTACAGCCTCTCCTCACTTAGCGACATACATGTACTTGCTTACTGATGACTCAGACTTACAATGAGCTCTCAAACCAGTATGCATACCTAAATAATGTATATTAACCCTTTGACTGTCGAAGGGCCAAATCCTGAAGTTGCTTCTGGTGTCGCAAAATTTTCGAAAAAAAAAAAAATTATTTTTTCTTATGAAATGATAGAGAATCTTTTCCCGATTGTAAAGACACCAAAAAAACGAAATTTGATGGAAAACTGACGGAATTACGCTCTCGCGAAGTTAGCGACTTCGGCGATATTTAAAAATCGGCAATTTCGCCCACTTTGAGCCCTATTTTCGGCTAATTCCGTTATTCCAGTCAACCAAACTCATAACTATTTCTTCAGAACTCTATTTTTTCTATCGATTGAGTACAAGAAACTGCCCATTTACCGATTTCAACTACCCAATAACATGGTCAGAAATTTGCAATTTGGCCAATTTCACGAAAATTAAAAAATACGACAATTTCAAAATAAGGTCCAGAATGAACAATGCAGACATTCCTGGCTCTAAAATAACATTTTCTTTGTTCATCAGTCATGTCTCCAGGTCCCTGTGATATTACTCTTGCTTTTTATTTTGAAATTTTATTCAAACAAAAAATAGAAGATTTACTGTTATGCAGACTACTGCAATACTGTAATAATTGTAAAAATTACATCAACCCATTCATGACTGCGTATTAGAATGGCTATTTGGACATTTATTGGACAATGACATCATTTGTATACTTTTGAACATCGGCAAAAATCAAACATTTCCTGTACTTTGTGCTCCATTTCCAGGTTCTTTTTATAGTAAAATTAATCAAAATCACCTCCATTTCTATAATATAGTTTCCATTCTATCAAATGAGACCAAGAAAACGAGAATACAACCACAAATACTATACGAAAATAGACCACAAAGTCGGCATTTTAATTAAAAAAAACGGTCGGAGTTTTTTTTTTCTCATTATGCACTGCGTGCTCCAGGATTTTTTTTATGTGGTGCACACTGACCACACAGACCCATTCTCTCACATGTGGGCCTACTAGCTTTCTCCTGCCTGATTTGAAGCCGCTAGAATTTATGAGTATATATACGTCAAACACGGTACCTCGCAAACGTATATATACGGCCGCGACAGTCAAAGGGTTAAGAGTTGATTTCGTCTATTCTTTTTATTACTGTATAAACATTTAAAAATATACCAGAAATGTTATAAATGGTGCAAAAGTGACATTAAAACAATATCAAAGATGGTTGACACGAACCCACAACCATTATAGAATGCTCCTCACTTAGCAACGAATTCGTTTACCAAAGTGGTCTTAGGAGCAGAACTCCGTTGTTAAGCGAGGAGAGACTGTAATCACAAGTAATGTCACACTTTTCAGTTGCCCTAACATTTGTTGTATGAAGTCAGTCACACTACCTAGTTAATGGTCCAGGTTGGACCAAAACATCGTCATAAGTTTCTTTCTCCTATGTGCAGATTATTTGTATATTGTTCCAGTCACAATATTGTGACTTTTTCATCCTGACAAAAATATAAAATAGGAAATATCAAAGATTTACTGAATGTCACACAGCACATTAGGCCAATATTCTTCACTAATGACATGACTTCACCATGCTCTGACCCCACTAACTTTAAATACTATAATTAATGAACTAAAAAACAAAAGAGCTATACCTACTGTAACAAATAAGCTCACCCTAAATACAGAGATAACATTCTAAATAATTTTTGAAAATCAACTGTGTCCACAATTTTCAAAATTAGTAAATCTGAAGGAGAGAAAAAAAGGACAGGGGTAAATTCCCAGATCTATTCATAAATATTAAATTATGAATTAATGCTCATACCCAGCTCATAACCAAAAAAAAAAAAATGATAAAAAAACTGATTATTATTATTATAATCAAAAAAAAAGAAGCGCTAAGCCACAAGGACTATACAGCGCTAAAAAAAAAAAAAAAAAAAAAAAAAAACTGAACAGTAGTGAGTAAATGTATTTATGCACATTTTCACAATCCAATGCTTCTAATCTGGGATGATATTTCCCAAACTGCACAACGTTTTCACAAACAGTTTCAACGTGAGATACAAAAACTGGCAAAATCATAGGAACAATCCACGCATGCCGATGCTACGTTCATTTTCTTGTCACCTGTTATTTCAGCACACAATGCACCATCTTCATGATGTTTTATAATTTCTAGTTTTTCATCTCATGTTAACCATTTATGTTTACTAGAACGTTCAGCGTCATTGCATTTCCTCTTTCCACTCATTTTCTTTTATTTGTTTAACACATCGGCCATTTCCCACCAAGGCAGGATGACCCAAAAAGAAAGAAAAATCTTTCGTCATCATTCAACACTTCCACCATCATTCATACATAATCACTGTCTTTACAGAGGCACTCAAATACGACAGTTTAGATGTCCCTCCAAACTGCCAATATCCAAAACCCTTCCTTTAATTAACCCTTTCACTGTCGGTGTCATATATATATATATATATATATATCTTACGAGCCAACGTTTTTGACGTATTAATACGCCAAAATTCTAGCAGCGGGAGAAAGCTGGTAGGCCCACATGTGAGAGAATGGGTCTGTGTGGTCAGTGTGTGCAGTATAAAAAAAAAAGTCCTGCAGCACGTAGTGCATAATGAGAAAAAAAAAACTCCAACCGTGTTTTTGGAATAAAACACCGGCTTTGAGATGTATTTTCGTGTAGTATTTATGGCTGTATTCTCGTTTCTTTGGTCTCATTTGCTAGAATGGAAGATATATTACAGAAATAGAGATGATTTTGATTGGCTTCATGATGAAAAGGACCTTGAAATTGAGCTCAAAATAGTGGAAATGTTCGATTTTTGCCAATATTCAAGAGTAAACAAATGACGTCACCATCCAATACGTGTCCAACTGGCCAGTCTAATATGCAGTCATGAATGAATTGACATTATTTATACAATTATTACAATAATGCAGTAGTCTGCATAACAGTAAATCTTCTATTTTTTTGTGTGAATAAAAATTCAAAATAGAAAGCAAGAGTAATATAAGAGGGGCCTGGAGACATGACTAATGAACAGAAAAATTTTATTTTAGTGCTAGGAATGTCTGCATTGTTTATTCTGGACCCTATTTTGAAATTGGCATCTTTTTTAATTTGCGTGAAATTGGCCAAATTGTCAATTTCTGACCACTTATTTGGTAGTTGAAATCGGTAAATAGGCAGTTTCTTGAACGCAGTCGATAGAACAAATGGAGTTCTAAAGAAATAGCTATGAATTTGGTCGACTGGAACAATGGAATTGGCCGAAAATAGGGCTCAAAGTGGGAAAAATAGCCAATGCATACATATTGCCAAGATCGCTAATTTCGTGAGAGTGTAATTTCGTAAGTTTTCCATCAAATTTCGTACTTTTGGTATCATTACCACCAGGAAACGATTCTCTATCATTTCCTAAGAAAAAATAATTTTTTTTTTTTTATATTTTGTGACACAGAGAGACACTTCAGGATTTGGAGTCTTGACAGTCAAAGGGTTCAAGTGCAGGCATTGTACTTCCCATTTCCAGGACTCAAGTCCGGCTAACAGGTTTCCCTGAATCCCTTCACAAAATATCTGCATATAAAAGAAGTACCAGTACTTTATATAATAAAGAAAAAATATGTGTATACATATGTACTGTACAAGACTACACAACTTCATTGCTCAGAGTCTGTGATGATACTGATGTTCGTATTGCACTAGTCATAGCAACATTCCAATATCAGCGCATAATTCAGTTAAAATTTATATTAAATTTATAAACAGTGCAGGTCTCCCTCCACATTCGCGAGTTCCACTTTCACGGGCGTTGAACATTCGCGAATTCCCAGCCGCCCAATCATATTTAAAATATGTTATTACATATGTTAGGAATTGTGGTGGTGGCAGAGTTGTTTGGAGATAGGACAAGATAGTCCTTCAATACGACACTAATATCAACTCTAAGGCTTATTTACCTAACACAATTCATCTAATATGACATAATAAACAATACAGTGGTCCCTCAATAATCGTCCAGCCTGAAAGTCGTCCATTTCAGAAATAGTCCTGTTTTTTCGTCAAAATATTGGCTCGGAAATGGTCCTGTAACTCGCTAATAGTCCTTCGTCCCGGACGCGTACGCACGGTCTGAGCGGCCTCGAGCCGCCTCGGCCTTTCCTTCCCAGCCAGTGTGCCATTGTTTACCAGTGAAAGACAGTCCCCTCACGTGCTCCAGTGAAATATTTCATAATATTTCATTTATTTTAGTGCTTGCAAGTTATTTAAGTGCTAAATAAGCTACCATGGCTCCAAAGAAAGCTCCTAGTGCCAAGCCTTTGGTAAAGAAGGTGAGAAATATGACTGAATTTAAGAAAAACATCATTGAACAATATGATAGTGGTGTACGTGTGGGCGAACTGGCCAGGATGTATAACAAATCCCGTACAACCATATCTTCCATCATAGCCAAGAAAAAGGAAATCAAGGACGCTGTTGCTGCAAAGGGGGCAAATATGCTGACAAAAATGAGATCACCAGTACTCGAAGATGTTGAGAAGTTATTATTGGTGTGGATAAATGAGAAACAATTAGCAGGAGACAGTCTTATGACGTCGCTTATTTGTGAAAAGGCTAGGCAGTTGCATGACGATTTGGTAAAGAAATTGCCTGCAACTAGTGATGATGTGAGTGAATTTAAGGCTAGCAAAGGCTGGTTTGAGAGATTTAAGAAGCGTACTGGCATACACAGTGTGGTAAGGCATGGTGAGGCTGCCAGATCGGACCACAAGGCGGCTGAAAAATATGTGCATGAATTCCAGGAGTACATAAACAGTGAAGGACTGAAAACTGAACAAGTGTTCAATTGTGACAAAACAGGCCTCTTTTGGAAGAAAATGCCAAAGAGGACCTTCATTACACAAGAGGAAAAGGCAATGCCTGGGCACAAGCCTATGACAGACAGGCTGACGCTAATGTTCTGTGCTAATGCTAGTGGGGATTTCAAAGTGAAGCCGTTACTAGTGTACCATTCTGAAAATCCCAGAGTGTTCAAGAAAAACAATGTTATGAAGAGTAAATTGTGTGTGTTTTGGAAATCTAATAGTAAGGCATGGGTCACGAGGGAAATTTTTGTAGAGTGGTTCAACGAAGTGTTTGGCCCTAGTGTGAAGAATTACCTCCTGGAAAAGAAATTGGATCTCAAGTGCCTCCTAGTAATGGACAATGCACCTGCTCATCCTCCAAACTTGGATGACCTAATTCTGATGAAGGAGTTTGGGTTCATCACAGTAAAGTTCTTGCCCCCGAATACCACTCCTCTCCTCCAACCCATGGACCAGCAGGTCATTGCAAACTTTAAAAAACTCTACACCAAAGCAATGTTTGAAAGGTGCTTGAATGTGACCTCAGACACTCACTTGACCCTACGAGATTTTTGGAAAGAACATTTCAGTATTCTCCATTGTGTAAGCCTTATAGGTAAGGCTTGGGAGGGAGTGACTACCAGGACTTTGAACTCTGCTTGGAGAAAATTGTGGCCAGATTGTGTCCACAAGAGGGATTTTGAAGGGTTTGGGGCTGCCCTGATGAGCCTATGTCAGTTGTTAAATCCATTGTGGCACTGGGGGCTTCCATGGGGTTGGATGTGAGTTTGGAGGATGTGGAAGAGTTGGTGGAGGACCACAACAAAGAGCTAACCACTGAGGAGCTGCAAGAGCTTCAGCAGGAACAGCAACAGATGGCAGCTCTGAATCTTGCTGCAGAGGAGGAGGAAGAGAGATGGAGGAAGGTGCCTTCTTCAGAAATTAAGGAGATTTTTGAAATGTGGGGTAGGATGGAAAGATTTATGGAGAAACATCACCCAGAGAAGGATGTTGCAAGCCATATCGGCAACTTGTACAGTGACAGAGTCTTGGCCCATTTTAGGGAAGTTTTAAAGAGACGCCAGAAACAGAGCTCTCTGGACAGTTTTTTTGTGAGACAGGACTCCAGTGACTCTCAAGGTGGTCCTAGTGGCATTAAGAAACAGAGAAGAGAAGTAACCCCAGAAAAGCAATTGGTACCCAAGGTGTTGATGGAAGGGGATTCCCCTTCCAAACAGTAATTCATCCAATCAGTCTCCTTCTCCAGTCTTCCATACACAAAGAAGAATCGCCAATAAAGGTAAGTGTTATTCTGTTAATGCTTAATTCATCATGTGCCACTGTATTGTTTATGTACTACATCTATATTTCATGTAAAAAATTTTTTTGTTTTAATACTTCTGGGTGTCAGGAACGGATTAATTGAATTTACATTATTTCTTATGGGGAAAATTGATTCGTAAATCGTCCATTTCGATAATAGTCCCACTTCCAGGAACGGATTATGGACGATTATTGAGGGACCACTGTACAGTGGACCCCCGCATAACGATCACCTCCGAATGCGACCAATTATGTAAGTGTATTTATGTAAGTGCGTTTGTACGTGTATGTTTGGGGGTCTGAAATGGACTAATCTACTTCACAATATTCCTTATGGGAACAAATTCGGTCAGTACTGGCACCTGAACATACTTCTGGAGTGAAAAAATATCGTTAACCGGGGGTCCACTGTATTAATAACACAGACACATGACATATATGTACTCTAGAATGAATAAAATACATCCTTAAGTATGTCACAAGTGTTGCTGTATTGTTGCTGTTGGGTGTATAAGGGCCACTGAGAGCATATGCTGTACATGGTGGTGGAGGCGGCAGCAGAGGTGGCAGAGACGGCAATGTTGTCAGTCACCCTATATAACTCCAACAACATTGGAGGAGTTAGGTTTGCGCTGTCCTTTTTCTATCGATTAATCGCTTAACTTACTTGCTGTACTGTTAATGCTACACTTTATCACTGGCTGGCGCTATAGCCTTTATCAACTCGTGCTGCTTTAGTATCATACATATCGATGAATCACTAAAAAAGGCACATTCTCCCCTCTCTCTTCCTCCTCCACTTTGGTACTCTGCTACGAGTTCTTTCTTGAATTCTATAGCCTTTCTCACCTTCTTTACCAAAGGGCTGGCACTAGTACAATATTTTACGATGTTTTCATGTGTTTTATGATTGTTCATGGTTCAATAGGTTAAGGAAGCAGTATTGTTAGGCTAGGTAAATGCTATTACATTATATTTCCCTACAATATATTTGTGCACCAAACATTCACATTTTTTCAACATTCGTGTGGGTCTTGATCCTCTAACCCTCATGAATGTGGAGGGAGACATGTATATCAAAACCTGTATTATTCAAAACGGTACTATGCAAGGTATTGTTGTATTAACAAATTATAAAATGTTTGCAAAGATGTTAGTTACCTTGAGCAGCTTTAGCGAACTCTTCTGTTAAGATCCGGGTAATATTAAGCCATACTCTTGTAAAGAGATCACTTCTACTATGGCGCTGTACTTCCTCTAAAAAACACACGTGGCTCACAGGGTCTCTCTTCTTTGCTAGAACCTTACAAAATAAATGAAATTTACTATAATTAATTCTTTTAAAACGTAATCAGCAACTGCCCACTTTATTGTACAGCTATCTTTATTGCACAGCTCTCAAAGCTAGAAATGAACCCAGCAGTGGCCAGTGAAGAGACAAGAACAGGAGCTGAAACTTCACTCCTGTACCACATATAGGTGAGTACTCAGGGCCAGTTTTAAGAAATGAACACATTATGAGGGGAGCATTCAGAAAGTATTCCAGTATTATTCCAAAAAAATATTTGACCCTAAATTTAAATTTTTTTTTTAACACGTCGGCTGTTTCCCACCTAGGCAGTACAAAAATAACTTGTAAATAATAAAATAGCTGTCTGTGTATGTAACATCTACAACATACAGGCCAGCAAGTTGCAGTAGAGAGAATACAGTGGTGCCTCAGGATACGAACAACTCAAAACTCGAACAATTATATAAGTGTATTTATGTAAGTGCTTTTGTAAGAGTATTTTTGGGGGTCTGAAACGGATTAATCTAGAATACATTACGTATTCCTTTTTTTTTTTTTTTAACAAGTCGGCCGTCTCCCACCAAGGCAGGGTGACCCAAAAAGAAAGAAAATCCCCAAAAAGAAAATACTTTCATCATCATTCAACTCTTTCACCTCACTCACACATAATCACTGTTTTTGCAGAGGTGCTCAGAACACAACAGCTTAGAAGCATATACGTATAAAGATGCACAACATATCCCTCCTTATGAGGGAACAAATTCATTCGGTATTGGCACTCGAACATCCTTGTGGAACGAATTAATTTCGTATCCCGAGGTACCACTATATTGGTAAGAAGCATAAAATATCATCCCTAGGTGGGGATACTATACTAAGTATGAGAGAGAAATGTGTTACTGAGTCAGAGGGATTGCATTATATAACTAGATTTCTTTCCACCCTGAATATGGCACAGAAACTTGAAATGAGAGACAATGTAAATTTGATACAAATATGTGAGAGGAATAAGTAAAATTGTAAGAAAGATGTGGAGTGGAGAAGGCCATAAGTGTAAAATATACACTTGTAGAATAGGTCAAAATAAATGCTTTATGATGGTTTGGACACCTTGAGAGGACTGCATGCAGGATAGTCCATACTATCAGCCCATCCTCCTAATCAACTTCTTGCTAAGAACTTCAAATGTATGACTGTGACACTGGAATGAAACATTACACAAATAACCTGCAAGTAAGAGAGAGAAGCTTATGATCTACCCCTATCTCACCTATGCTATTTGTGCCTGAGGTTTCACAATGACAAATCACGTAGGAACAACAATAACCCAACAAAAAGCTGCAGTGCAAATGATCACACAATCCACTACTAGACAACAATCCCCCCACTTTTCAAAGACCTAAACCTATTCACTATACAATACATTCACTCATACTACTGTGCAACCTACATTTACAGAACAATCAATTCTAATATAAAACCCGACCTGAAGTGCTTTCTTGACCACTGGATCAGCTAGCATTTTTAAAACTACAGTTAGAAAACACCTTATCTCCTTAACCTATCCCAGCCTATCATAAATACATATGCATTTGCTCAATATAACAAACATAGGTAAAACATTATAATCAATATATGTATACTTACTCTCAATATCTGTAATCCTGTCAAATGTTAATCATTCAGTTGTGTCCACCTTGATGAAATTTCGATCTGACTTGGACTATTTACAAGTAAATGCCTAAGTCAGACCGGAACATCATCATAAGCTTCTCTCTCCTATGAGAGTTATTTATGCATTGTTCCAGTCATGGCACTGTGCCGTTTTGTTCATCACTGGGCTGAAAACATGATGTACTGTGAATGTTCATGTACACCAGTGTATATCTGTTTTCTGTTCAAAATAACACTAATGAGAGGGTAACAGTGTCTCCCAGGATGAAGGCCATCTACCAATCTCCTACTACCTGAAATGACACTGACTGGTACATTAAATATACATTACTACAGTAGTTGAGTGTATGCCATGTACATCTCCTTACCTTGTGAAGATGTGAGGTTTGCACACAAGCATGGTAAATATCGTCCATCAGTTTCTCGAGGTTAGACCAGAGAGAGGCTCGGAACTGTACTGACTGCCCTGGCCCAGGCATGATAGCTTTCCCAGGACCACCTGCATATCAAAACCTCATAAAGTAATGTCATATCAAAATACATAACAAGCATGTTCCAATAATTCATGATATCCTAGGGGAAAGGAAGAGTATTACAAAGTACAGTATCATAATCATAATATAAAAGTATCATAGTGTGATTATATTACAGGCCCCACAAGTATTTCAGCTCAGTCCTGATGGAGCCTTTATAAAGTATACATGTAAATATTTATCACTAGATTTGAGTGCCCAGGGCCTACAAAGATTTTAATTAGGCCTGATTCTGATTAACCAAGAAAGACTAACTATTTAGAAAGCTTTTATTCATGAACATTTTGAACAAAAGAACTTATTTTCTTTTTCTTTTATTAACACACTGGCCATTTCCCACAAAGGCAGGGTGACCCAAAAAAGAAGACTTTCATCATTATCATCATTCACTCCATCACTGTCTTGCCAGAGACGTGCCAACACTGCTCAAAAACTGAAACATATATCCATTCCTCCTTCAGAGTGCCGGCACTGTACATCCCACCTCCAGGACTCAAGTTCGGCTAACTGGTTTTCCTGAATCCCTTCATAAATGTTGCTTTGTTCACATCTCAACAGCATGTCCAGTCATAAAAACCATTTGTCTCCACTCGCTCTTATCTAACATGCTCATGCATGCTTGCTGGAAGTCCAAGCCCCTCACACACAAAACCTCCTTGACTCTCTCCCTCCAACAAAAGAAGTTTGCCTGTAAAAGTAATACAGTACAACATTAAAAAAAAGCTAATGGGGTAATCTGGAGGTGTCTGGAATGTAACTGTATTGCATCCATATCTTCTTCACTCATCATAATGCTATTCTACATAAGGCACAAAATTTTCAGTGAAAGTGATACAATATTTCCACAGCCACAAATAGTCCTGCTGTTCAGAAGGGCATGTGTTCATACTGTAAGTGCAGATTACTGTAAATCAGGGACCTACTGTACACAAAATATTTGAATTTAAATACCATACTGCAGAAAATAATGAAGAAAAGAGGTATGTTGCAAAACTATATTTTAATGGGACAACATTTCAATTACTCCATGGGGAAGTGAAACAGAATTTTTCCTCCGCAGCCATGCATGTCATAAGAGGCGACTAAAATGCTGGTAGCAAGAGGCTAGTAACTCCTTCTCCTGTATATGTTACTAAATTTAAAAAGAGAAACTTTCATTTTACTTTTTTAGGTGACCCTGCCCCAGTGGGATATGGCCCATTTGTTGAAAAAAAAAAATTAAATTAAGTTAAAGGTTGTTAAAGTTCTACAGAACAAAACACTGTCTCATAAAAAAGTGTGTTCTGCAACATGTTTGCTTTTCATTGGAAAACTTACTTTTTCTAGTATCCTGGCAAACCTGCAGGAGAGAATTCACATCTAAGGTTTGTGAAACAGTCTTGTTAAGTCTAGTAATCAGGGTATCCAACACTTTTTCTACACTTGGTACCAGGATCCCTAAATTATGGAAGACTTGTAGAGCAGTTCCAACCTGAAGGAAAAATATTAAATGCAAAATAGAATGACAAAGTTTTAAAAAGATACTGACACACAGCTTTCACAAAGAGTGTTACCATATATAATATTTCAGATTTTTTTTTTTTTCAACAAGTCGGTCGTCTCCCACTGAGGCAGGGTGACCCAAAAAAGAAAGAAAATCCCCAAAAAGAAAATACTTTCATCATCATCCAACACTTTCACCACACTCACACATTATCACTGTTTTTGCAGAGGTGCTCAGAATACAACAGTTTAGAAGCATATACGTATAAAGATACACAACATATCCCTCCAAACTGCCAATATCCCAAACCCCTCCTTTAAAGTGCAGGTATTGTACTTCCCATTTCCAGGATATTCCAGATATTATTATTATTATTATTACACTCCATGGGGAAGTGGAGAAGAATCCTTTCTCCATAAGCCAAGGTGTTGTAAGAAGTGATTAAAATTACTAAATATAAAAAGAAGAAAAACTTTTGTTTCTTCTTTTACAGGTCACCCTGCCTCAGTGGGAGGTGGCTGTGTTAAAAAAAATGGTAAAACAAAATTCTTGCTTGACAGTGTACTGTTCTTTAAACAGGAGTAACAGTGATGTATTTCCCATGACTGAACAGATGACCAACGGACACTTGGCCAACAGACATTTATTTGGCCATAGGACAATTGGTCGAACGGACATTGCACCGACAACACTTTGGCCGAATGGACAATACACCAAATGGATAATTAGGTTACTTTAGGTTAGAATGGGTTGAGTTGAGTTGAGTTGGGTTGGGTTGGGTTGGGCTGGGCTGGGCTGGGCTGGGCTGGGCTGGGCTGGGCTGGGCTGGGCTGGGCTGGGCTGGGCTGGGCTGGGCTGGGCTGGGCTGGGCTGGGCTGGGTTGGGCTGGGTTGGGTTGGGTTGGGTTGGGTTGGGTTGGGTTGGGTTGGGTTGGGTTGGGTTGGTTTGGTTTGGTTTGGTTTGGTTTGGGCTAGGTTGGAGTGGGTTAGGTTAGGCTAGGCTAGGCTAACTTAAGGTGATGAATGCCAGTTCAGCCACATGTCCATTCAGTGAAATGTTTGTCAGTGAAGTGTCTGTTCGGTAAAATGTCCTTTGGTGAAATGTCCATCAGCAAAGTGTCCATCAACCAAATGTTCAGGAGCCATATTTCCCCCAGAAAAAAAAAGTAAGGCTACACAATCATTGACCCATTAATTAAATTTACCCACCCTAGTTGAATCCCAACTGTATGTAGTCATGCCTAGTGATGTATGTCCCATGTGGAACATTTATTTAATACTGTACTGTATCTGCATGCAGAAGAATCCTGGAGGCAATAGTATACTTTAGATAGGGCTGGGCTTTGAAATGAGCTGAAACAGGATACCAGGATTTAGCTTGTGAATGAGCTGAGGCAGGATAACAGCACTTAGCCTGTAAAGGAGCTGAGGTAGGATAATACCTCTTAGTCTGTAAATGAGCTGAGATAGGATAACAGCTTGAAGCTTTTAAATAACATGAGTTAAGAAAACAATTCTTTACTGTAAATGATCTTAGGTAGGATACCAGCTCTTAGAAACCTGAAACAGGACAGTAATTCTTAGACTATAAATGTACACAAACAAACCTGAGATATTACTAAAAAAGTTACTTTAAGTAACTGTAAATCTACACAAACAAACCTGAGATATTACTAAAAAAAAGTTACTTTAACCCTTAAACAGTCCAAACGTATATATATGTTCACTCGCGCAGCGCCCCAAATTTTTTGAGGAAAAAAAAATCTTTTCTTTTAAAAGGAAAAAAGAGCATATGGTACCTAGGCATCCCCAATTATTTTAATATGGAACACAGTGAGTGCACACACCCATTCTCTCATGTCTAGGTGACTCAGGCTTATTGTGGCAATGTTGAATGAATGACAAAGAAAACGTATATATACGTTTGGGGTGCTACGCGCGTGAACGTATATATACGTTTGGACCGTTTAAGGGTTAAGTAACTGAACATGTTTATGGACAATGCTCAACCTTAAAGGGCTATGTAGCACCTGGGAAATGGGAAGCAATCAGGCTTGATCCAAGGGGAGGATAGTTCTAAGTCTTTGGATCAAAATCCCTTTACTAGCAGCATAGAAATCCCTCCCCATTCTTGAAGGAACCAGAAGCCAGAAGTAGCTGACCTGTGTCTGATTTTGAAGCTCCATACCCCGGTCCATCATGACAACTGCTTGTTTTTCAACATCTGAGCGTGCTTGTCGCACCAGCCTCTGATCCCGCTCTAGCACTTCCAGTCCTGTCAGATCCACATCTCGACCCAAGTGATCTGCAACATAAGAAAGGAGAACTGCAGAAGGGCTACTGAACACTTTAGGCAGTTCCTACTCACACCTATCCACTCTTACCCATAAATATGTCTATAAATGTAATGGAAGCTTGTAATTGTTTTACACGATGGTAGGATTGCTGGCATCTTTTTATTCTGTCTCATACACATGCAAGATTTCAGGTACATCTTGCTACTTCTACTTACACTTAGGTCACACTACACATACATGTTTATTTCCTCTTACCTCCATGGGGAAGTGGAACAGAATTCTTCCTCCGTAAGCCATGCGTGTCGTAAGAGGCGACTAAAATGTCGGGAGAAAGGGGCTAGTAACCTCTTCTGTATATATTACTAAATGTAAATGGAGAAACTTTTGTTTTTCCTTTTGGGCCACCCCGCCTCAGTGGGATACGGCCGGTTTGTTGAAAGAAGAAGAAGAAAATGTAATGGAAAAACCAATCTAACAATAACAAACAAATTTAAGTTGAAACATCACTAGAATCTAAAAAACATAAAAGCAGTCAGTTTCTAACAATCTTAACAGCCACACTGAACCCTGTTAGTGGTTGTAGGTTCTGGAGATGATCTTGTCATTGCCCTGTCTTACAAGCCTGGAATATCACTGTCATTAACAATAGGTGAGATTGGCAGTAACTGACAGATACTTCTGACACCCCTCAATCAATACAGTAAATTCTCAAAGTTGATATTTCTTTACTCCCCCCACCCAAAACAAAAAAATGGCCCCAAGTAATGGAACTAATATATATAACTGACAAAAGAAGAAAAGCCTAATACATATAAACATTAGGAATATGGAAAATTAGAATGATTTTACTAGATGATTAATTAATACTTTTTTATGGTTGATTTTGACAAAATAAATACCATATAATATGCAGCAACTTGCCAAGTAAATATTAATCTAGTTAATAGATGATGAATTTAGTTTAATAATTTGCAAGAGAAATTATTAATTATTAAAAGAACTTAATACATTCCAACCTAGTTCACTGAGGCTAATTGCAGCCTTGGTAATATCCCTGGGTTCACTTGATAGCTGTTGCTGCAACCTCTGTGACAACATCAGACAACGGATGACACGTCTCAGAAGTTCACATGTCGCTTGAAGTCGGCCAAGAACCAGTGTGTGTCTCTCTACTCTCTGGTACGGATCCACCACCCTCACTCTTAACCGCTCTACTCCAGCTAACAATGTCTAAGATAAAGAATAAACCACTTAATTAAACACAATAGATGGGAAATCAACGAGTTAAAATGGTAGTACAGTGGACCCCCGCTTTTCGATCAGCTCCCAATGTGACCAATTATGTAAGTGTATTTATGTAAGTGCGTTTGTACGTGTATGTTTGGGGGTCTGAAATGGACTAATCTAATTCACAATACTCCTTATGGGAACAAATTCGTTCAGTACTGGCACCTGAACATACTTCTGGAATGAAATAATATCGTAAACTGGGGGTCCACTGTACCTCCTTATTTCAGCATGATATAATGTTTGCACAGAGATGGGTGACAGTTATACATGCAGTAAGAGGATGGTTGCTCTCTACCACTTTCCTTGAATGAAAGAAATGAAAGACTGGGAAAGCAGCAAATAACAACTACTTAGGAGAACTGAGAAAATCTAAAGTATATGAGTATATACAAGAAACTTGTTTACTGATTTAAATGACCTGGATTGGGATATTGGCAGTTTGGAGGGATATGTTGTGTATCTTTATACATATAT
Source organism: Cherax quadricarinatus (assembly GCF_038502225.1). Lineage (NCBI taxonomy): Eukaryota > Metazoa > Arthropoda > Malacostraca > Decapoda > Parastacidae > Cherax > Cherax quadricarinatus. Next base: position 9,420,907 of record NC_091377.1, on the reverse strand, counting down.
GCTTCCTAACTGTTGTATTCTGGGCACCTCTGTAAAAACAGTGATTATGTGTGAGTGTGGTGAAAGTGTTGAATGATGATGAAAGTATTTTCTTTTTGGGGATTTTCTTTCTTTTTTGGGTCACCCTGCCTCGGTGGGAGACGAGCGACTTGTTGAAAAAAAAAAAAAAATTTAACCATACCGGTAAACTCCCGCCAACACAGAGACCCAAAAAAGACAAATATTTAGGATCATTCATTAAGTAACTATATTTCCAGAAGTGCAAAGACATCATGCAGACCTGATGTATATATAAATAACTCATTACAATTGTAACAAGATATAAATATGTAAACAGTTCATTTCCAGTGTAACTTGTTCAGCTATCATAACTTTGCAGCCCAGTCCCTGGACTCATTATGTATCTCTGTAATCTTTTGACTACCGCCCACAGGATGAGTATGAGGGGCATAATAAAGATATTAAACTAACAAGGATATCACAAATTTAATTAATCCCTCAAACTGTATAATTTTCACTCCTTGAAAATGCTGGCACTGTATTTTCCACCACCAGGACTCAAGTTATGGGTGATATGAATTTACATATTTCAAGGAGGAAATATACAGATTTATTTTGTTGTTAGGAATCACCAAGTGCGACACACAACACCTTGTAATGGATGACGTGTGGTGATATTTGCCATCCGTCTTGTCTCCCTGTGATCAAATGGAGATAGGCATTATACTCCTCCAACAGGGCCATGAGTGATGAAGGGTTTACTGTGCTAGTGAAATCTAGTGTTTTCTAATATTCATGGAGTTGCAGAGTGGATGAGTTAGCTAAGATAAGTAGCACTGGACAATACACTGAAGTATTTTTCTTACAACTGGAACAGGTGAAGACACTCTTCAGCCTTCATCATCTTTCCCTCCATCTCTTCCTCATGTGGCCATCAAGTACAGGTTCATTAGTTTCACTAACCAGGCCATCAGTCAGTTAGGAAGCCACTAGGTTAGCGAGAAAGTGATCAAGAAACAAAATCTTATTTCTTTTTGTTCTACATTTAGAGAAAGGGGGGGAAGGCATTATGACTCATAAGGATCATATAGTGCTTTGAGGGGAAATGGAGACAATGAGATTTGATCCAAGAAAAGGGAGGGTGGCTCCAATTCTTCTGATCATAAGTCCTTCACCTGCATGAGGGTCACCTTCCTTGAAAGGAGAAGAGGGGACAGAATAGCAAATTATTCATGTAGAAGGGCTAAATCTGTGAAGGTCATGTAGCCTCTGGAGAATGGAAGGTAATCAAATTGAATCTATGGAAAAGGAAAGTAGTTCCAAGTCCTTGGATCAAGAGCCTTTCATCAACCTCAAGCCCAGTTAGATACATATAGTAAGAGAGTAGATAAGAAGTAATGCCAAAACTTGTATGCCTTGACATTCATCTGTAAACCCACAAGGTCACCTCAACATAGGTGTAAAAGCATAAATTGTTCATACATCCATAGCAACATGTGCAACAAGTACTGTACATTCATGACAGGGTACACATTATCTACTGCAGGGTGTACAAAAACTTCAGTTCTTACCTGGATTCTGGTGTGCATAGTATTTAGCACATCTTCCAAAGTCTCCACTCCTGTGGCCTGAGACAGGAGATCCTCGTAGTGACTACCAACCTGACTTTCAATCTCACGCTCCAGTCGATTGATTCCTATCAAACAATGAATATTGCACGTCAACAATATCCCAGTAATTAATTTTTATAGTGGGCCTAAAGAAGATAAATTATGTAATATCACAGTCACTCGCGAAATGGTTATCGGTATCAGCATAAACTTGAATAATGGTGTCAGTATCAGTGGGTATCAGCTAATTTTGCTGGTATAGGTATCAGCATTGACGAAAATTTACCATTGTCCCAAAGCCAGCTGCTATTGTACATTTCTGACTGATCAAGCTACTGGAGCTTCAGGGAGTGATTGTACTGTACTGTGAACATCCTGATGAAGCAGTTTACAGATGGTTCACCCAGCAGTGTGATGCAGGAAATACAACAAAAGCTTGAAGCTGAGTGACTGACTTCTAGCTTGGAGACCACTAATTGTAAAGTCAATTTTTTTTTTTTTTTGGTACACGTTCACTCAAGTACAATTATCATACACAGTAACCCTAAAGAAGTCAAAGTGACTTATTTTCACTGGGGTCTTTGCATTAACTTATTTAAAGCCTAGCAGTAAATTACTGCAGAAATCAATCATGATTATAATCTTACATGTTAAAACAGCTAAGTAACTCAACTGTATGAAAATCAGTTACGATTAAAGGAGATACAATAGTAATAAAGTAAACTGAGTTATTTACATTAACATTCAAGAGAGGATAAGCTTATAATAATAGCTACACCAATGTTAACTATACAAAAAATCACTCTCCTGCCTTTCTGTAGCTTCATTCATCAGAGTCTGTGTTTCAAAACTGAAAGCTAGGCATAATATTAACAGAAAAATAAAAAGATAAATGGTGAACCTTAAGTGTACATATAGCTAGTAGTGAATCATCATATTGATGAAAATGGCCCGCACTGAAGAGGTTTGGCAAATAACACTTTGACCACTAGAGGAGACTGTGCTAGGAAACAAGGTACTGTAAGAAAGGAAAGGCTTTCAACTCTGGTATGTCCTAATGTAGATGGTAGATACAGAGAAGTATAACACTAGGTAAAGGTGAAAAAATCTTAAATTGTCAGTAACATACCTGAGGGCTCTGCATACAGAGCATCTCTTCTGTGTTCCACGTTTTTGTTGGTTTTCAAGTGAGCCATTGTTTATTATGTTCGGTGCCTTACTGCTTATCTGCTGTTTTTGTACAACAGTTGTGTAAGGGAAGTGCAACCAGTACTATATTTTAACCCGTAAACGGTCCAAACGTATATATACGTTTTTTCAACATTTGAAAGTACGTAAAAAAAGTAGATCTTTTTGTTTTTCTACATTTGAAAATGTGCAAAAAAACTTTGATCTACTTTTTTTTTTGTTATTTTTTATTATTATTTTTATTATCACACTGGCCGATTCCCACCAAGGCAGGGTGGCCCGAAAAAGGAAAACTTTCACCATCATTCACTCCATCACTGTCTTGCCAGAAGGGTGCTTTACACTACAGTTTTTAAACTGCAACATTAACACCCCTCCTTGTTATATTTGAAAATATGTAAAAAAAACTTAGATCTACTTTTGTAGCACTACACATGTGAACGTAGATCTGCTTGGACCGTTTACGGGTTAAGGGAAGTATTGTAGGCACTGTATATTTATTTTACTTTTGTATCTATTTTTTAATGCCTAACTGTATTGAGCACTTAATATGTGATAGTATAAACATGTTATCAGGCATTTAGAATTTTTCAATAATTAAAAATCACTCTTTTCCACACACCAGCAATTTTCACTTACCATACGATGTCAAAGCCTAAGAGCTGTACAAAAGGGGCCCTCCTGTAATGGACAATTCAACCAATGTATGATCTAATTAGGGTATTTTTACATATACTGGCTCCAGAAATCTTTTTGTAAGAGCTAACAGTTGTGTTATGGATTTAATAACACTGTGTGTGAATAATTACTGTACATGAACAAAATACAAACCTAAAGTAAGTTTATTCAGTTGCTCTGCAATAATGACACCCTGAACCAACTGGCTGGCATGCTTTTGAACATCAAAGTCATCTGCCAAAAACGGTGAATACGTATCTGAAAAAATTAATACTTCGTATTAAAGCACAGCATTCTAAAGCCAAACAATATCTTGCATTTATTCTTGCATATATTTTGTATAAGAACATAGAACATAAAAAATGAGGAACATTGCAGTAGGCCTGTTGGCCTATACTAAGCAGGTCCTTCACAATCCATCCCACTAGCAGAATATTTGCCCAACCCAATTTTCAATGCTACCCAAGCAATAAGCTTTGATAATCTATCCACCCATGCACAAGACCCACTCAAATCCAACCTCTCTCACTCATGCATTTATCCAACTTAAATTTGAAACTACCCAAGGTTTTAGCCTCAATAACCCGACTAGGCAGACTGTTCCACTCATCAACTACCCTATTTCCAAACTACCACTACCTATAATGCTCATGAGGTCTGTTTTTGCTCTCAGAATGACGTAACATCAATCATTTATCACTCCACTTACTCAACCTATGCTAGTTTTATATTATTATTATTATTATTATTATTATTTAATATTCACAAAGCCCAAGCTCAATTCTATCCTAGTCTTCATGTAGAAAATATGTCATTTGAAATTCTTACTTTGCATAAGACTTTTGTATCATCTATAAACATATCCATATATTTACAGTTATTTCTGGTAAACCACTTAGATAAATTAAAAACAATATTGGTACCCCACAAAAACATGTTTTTCTTCCTATCACTGTACACATTTTGTTTTATTCTTTCTTCTTTTTATAGGTCATGTCTTGCAGTCTTAATTTCCCATTATTTCTTTGCATGTTCCCATCAACCCTTTTTTTACCTAACTTAATAACTTAAATGCAATATTTATTTTTTTTTTATTATCACACTGGCCGATTCCCACCAAGGCAGGGTGGCCCGAAAAAGAAAAACTTTCACCATCATTCACTCCATCACTGTCTTGCCAGAAGGGTGCTTTACACTACAGTTTTTAAACTGCAACATTAACACCCCTCCTTCAGAGTGCAGGCACTGTACTTCCCATCTCCAGGACTCAAGTCCGGCCTGCCGGTTTCCCTGAATCCCTTCATAAATGTTACTTTGCTCACACTCCAACAGCACGTCAAGTATTAAAAACCATTTGTCTCCATTCACTCCTATCAAACACGCTCATGCATGCCTGCTGGAAGTCCAAGCCCCTCGCACACAAAACCTCCTTTACCCCCTCCCTCCAACCCTTCCCCCCACTGAAACTCTCCTACCCCCTTCAGCTTTGTTTCGCTTAGAGCCAGGACATCCAACTTCTTTTCCGCACTACATCCACGCACATTTAAACAACCCAGTTTTATAAAGTTTTTCTTCTTCTCTTTTTTAGTAAATGTATACAGGAGAAGGGGTTACTAGCCCATTGCTCCCGGCATTTTAGTCGCCTCATACGACACGCATGGCTTACGGAGGAAAGATTCTTTTCCACTTCCCCATGGACAATAGAAGAAATAAAAAAGAACAAGAGCTATTTAGAATAAGGAGAAAAACCTAGATGTATGTATATATATATATGCATGTGCGTGTCTGTGAAGTGTGACCAAAGTGTAAGTAGGAGTAGCAAGATATCCCTGTTATCTAGCGTGTTTATGAGACAGAAAAAGAAAACCAGCAATCCTACCATCATGCAAAACAGTTACAGGTTTTTGTTTCACAGTCATCTGGCAGGACGGTAGTACTTCCCTGGGTGGTTGCTGTCTACCAACCTACTACCTATATTTATATATACATTATATATTTATATATGCAATATTTATATATACATATAAATATTACAGTCTAACACACTCATATACTAAAGATATAAGGAACCTGCAGCCTCAGTGCTTTATACACAGTAGCAAGTTAATAATGCACTCTCATTAAAAGCATGGTTTAAAACAGAACAAAAATGTTATCTTGCAAGACTCTGAGTTGGCCATCAGAAATATCCTTCACTAGAATCAACTAGCAACATTTTTTAATAAATTCATAGATTTTATTGCATTCTATCAGCAACTGTAAACTGCTGTGCTTTATTGTATATATATGAAATTTGAAAAATAAATGGATCCAAAGGCAAAATGAACAATGAACTTTTAGGTACAATAACAGAAACTAAATGTTGTACTCTACTCACTGTCTTCTTGAAACTCCTGGAAAACTGTAGTTGCCATTGCTGTGACACAGCTGCAATAAGATAACTATAAGATAAAGAACTCATAAGAAAAGCACAATTACTAAAGAAAAAATCCTAACTTGGTATCCCCTGCCTTCCCCTTAACAATGTCTAATCAATGTCTTAATAGCTAATATACACATATACAGGAGGGGGTCTTGCTTTACAGCACCTCACTTTACAGCAGTTTTCAATTATACCCATTCTACTTTTATTCAGGCTTCCTACAATAAATATATTCACCACTGAATATAAGCTAAGGATGAAAATATTTCAAGGTAAGTAATGTGTGTTTCACTTTACAGCGATTTTCATTTTACAGTAGCAGCCCGGAACTTAACATGCTGTATAAGAGGGACCGTCCTGTACAGGAGTAGCCCGGAACCTAACCTGCTGCATAAGTGAGGCCCTCCTGTACAGCAGTAGCCCAGAACCTAACCTGCCATATAAGCGGGGCCCACCTGTACAGCAGTAGCCCAGAACCTAACCTAATATTTAAGCAGGGTCCTCCTGTACGGCAGTAGCCCGGAACCTAACCTGCTGTATAAGTGAGACCTGCCTGTATCAAGTGTAACTTGTTTCTCCAGACCCAATCAGCATTCATGCTCATGCATTATTGTATTGTCATCACACCTGTATATTTCTACCACCCCATAATTATTATAACCAAAATTGTCTATCCAGTCAAGATACTATTTCTTCATGTGACATATTAGAAATAATTAATTAAGCCTTTAAGTTACATTAATAATAATTAAATAAATGAATGAATAAATAAATGAATAAATGTATAAGAAAATATAATAAAAATAATAAAAACAATAATAATAATAATAATAATAACAACAAAAACAATAATAATACTTAATAATAACAAAGAGGAGTGACTGGTGGAATGATGAAGTAAAGGGTGTGATAAAAGAAAAAAAGGTAGCTTACGAGAGGTTTTTACAAAGCAGAAGTGTTATAAGAAGAGCAGAGTATATGGAGAGTAAAAGAAAGGTGAAGAGAGTGGTGAGAGAGTGCAAAAGGAGAGCAGATGAAAGAGTGAGAGAGGCACTGTCAAGAAATTTTAATGAAAATAAGAAAAAATTTTGGAGTGAGTTAAACAAGTTAAGAAAGCCTAGGGAAAGTATGGATTTGTCAGTTAAAAACAGAGTAGGGGAGTTAGTAGATGGGGAGAGGGAGGTATTAGGTAGATGGCGAGAATATTTTGAGGAACTTTTAAATGTTAAGGAAGAAAGGGAGGCGGTAATTTCATGCACTGGCCAGGGAGGTATACCATCTTTTAGGAGTGAAGAAGAGCAGAATGTAAGTGTGGGGGAGGTACGTGAGGCATTACGTAGAATGAAAGGGGGTAAAGCAGCTGGAACTGATGGGATCATGACAGAAATGTTAAAAGCAGGGGGGATATAGTGTTGGAGTGGTTGGTACTTTTGTTTAATAAATGTATGAAAGAGGGGAAGGTACCTAGGGATTGGCGGAGAGTATGTATAGTCCCTTTATATAAAGGGAAAGGGGACAAAAGAGATTGTAAAAATTATAGAGGAATAAGTTTACTGAGTATACCAGGAAAAGTATACGGTAGGGTTATAATTGAAAGAATTAGAGGTAAGACAGAATGTAGAATTGCGGATGAGCAAGGAGGCTTCAGAGTGGGTAGGGGATGTGTAGATCAAGTGTTTACATTGAAGCATATATGTGAACAGTATTTAGATAAAGGTAGGGAAGTTTTTATTGCATTTATGGATTTAGAAAAGGCATATGATAGAGTGGATAGAGGAGCAATGTGGCAGATGTTGCAAGTATATGGAATAGGTGGTAAGTTACTAAATGCTGTAAAGAGCTTTTATGAGGATAGTGAGGCTCAGGTTAGGGTGTGCAGAAGAGAGGGAGAATACTTCCTGGTAAAAGTAGGTCTTAGACAGGGATGTGTAATGTCACCACGGTTGTTTAATATATTTATAGATGGGGTTGTAAAAGAAGTAAATGCTAGGGTGTTCGGGAGAGGGGTGGGATTAAATTATGGGGAATCAAATTCAAAATGGGAATTGACACAGTTACTTTTTGCTGATGATACTGTGCTTATGGGAGATTCTAAAGAAAAATTGCAAAGGTTAGTGGATGAGTTTGAGAATGTGTGTAAAGGTAGAAAGTTGAAAGTGAACATAGAAAAGAGTAAGGTGATGAGGGTATCAAATGATTTAGATAAAGAAAAATTGGATATCAAATTGGGGAGGAGGAGTATGGAAGAAGTGAATGTTTTCAGATACTTAGGAGTTGACGTGTCGGCGGATGGATTTATGAAGGATGAGGTTAATCATAGAATTGATGAGGGAAAAAAGGTGAGTGGTGCATTGAGGTATATGTGGAGTCAAAAAACGTTATCTATGGAGGCAAAGAAGGGAATGTATGAAAGTATAGTAGTACCAACACTCTTATACGGATGTGAAGCTTGGGTGGTAAATGCAGCAGTGAGGAGACGGTTGGAGGCAGTGGAGATGTCCTGTCTAAGGGCAATGTGTGGTGTAAATATTATGCAGAAAATTCGGAGTGTGGAAATTAGGAGAAGGTGTGGAGTTAATAAAAGCATTAGTCAGAGGGCTGAAGAGGGGTTGTTGAGGTGGTTTGGTCATTTAGAGAGAATGGATCAAAGTAGAATGACATGGAAAGCATATAAATCTATAGGGGAAGGAAAGAGGGGTAGGGGTCGTCCTCGAAAGGGTTGGAAAGAGGGGGTAAAGGAGGTTTTGTGGGTGAGGGGCTTGGACTTCCAGCAAGCGTGCATGAGCGTGTTAGATAGGAGTGAATGGAGACGAATGATACTTGGGACCTGACGATCTGTTGGAGTGTGAGCAGGGTAATATTTAGTGAAGGGATTCAGGGAAACCGGTTATTTTCATATAGTCGAACTTGAGTCCTGGAAATGGGAAGTACAATGCCTGCACTTTAAAGGAGTGGTTTTGGGATATTGGCAGTTTGGAGGGATATGTTGTGTATCTTTATATGTGTATGCTTCTAGACTGTTGTGTTCTGAGCACCTCTGCAAAAGCAGTGATAATGTGTGAGTGTGGTGAAAGTGTTGAATGATGATGAAAGTATTTTCTTTTTGGGGATTTTCTTTCTTTTTGTTGGGTCACCCTGCCTCGATGGGAGACGGCCGACTTGTTGGAAAAAAAAAAATAATAACAAAAACAATAATAATAAATAATAAAATCATCATCATCATTCTTTGTCATCAGTTTATTTCACAACTTCAAAGAGGCATTAGAATAACTTACCAATGTTACTTCTTACATGTAAAACTGTCTAGTTACGTAAAGCATTTTTACACTGCAATTAAATGTGTAATCTAAAAATGCATTTTTGCATAAAAATAAATTTTTGCAATTCTTATGCAGTAACACGTGCATATTAACTTAGCATAATTGTTAGGGTTATTCTTTAATTTATAATAACCCAATAAAATCAGGAAAAGAGAGCTAAACCCAGAGAGACTATATAGTACTCAGGGAATGTGAGATTATTGTCATAATAATAGTTATAATAATTATAATTATATAATTATAATCAGTATCATAATCATAATTAAGCACTAAGCCCACAAGTGTCTGGAGTATACCTGGAGAGGATTTCGAGGGTCAACACCCCCACGGCCCGGTCTGAAACCAGGCCTCATGGTGGATCAGGGTCTGATCAACCAGGCTGTTACTGCTGGCCACATGTAAACCAATGTATCAACCACAGCCTAGCTGATCAGTTGCCGACTTTAGGTGCTTGTCCAGTGCCTTCTTGAAGACAGCCAGGGGTCTGTTGGTAATCCCCTTTAATGTTTGCTGGGAGGCAGTTGAACAGTCTTGGGCCCCTGACACTTATTGTGTTCTCTTAGCTTACTTGTGGTGCCCCTGCTTTTCAATGGGGAAATGTTGCATCTCCTGCCGAGTCTTCTGCTTTCATAGGGAGTGATTTTCGTGTGCAAGTTTGGTACTAATTCCTCTAAGATTTTTCAAATGTATATTGTCATGTATCTTTCTCACCTGTATTCCAGGGAATGCAAATCATGGGACTTCAACCTTTCCCAGTAATTTAGGTACTTTATCATACTTATGTGTGCTGTGAAAGTTCTCTGTACACTCTCCAGATCAGCAATTTCACCTGCCTTGAAAGGGCAGTTAGTGTACAGTAGTATTCCAGCCTAGAGAGAACAAGCGATTTGAAGAGAATAATCATGGGCTTGGCGTCCCTAGTTCTGAAGGTTCTCATTATTCATCCTATCATTTTTTCTAGCAGATTAGGTAGATACATTGTTGTGGTCTTTGAAGGCAAGATCCTCCGACATCATCACTCCCAGGTCCTTCACATTACTTTCTCACTCTATTGTCTGGTTAGAATTTGTTGTATACCCTGATACAGTTTTAACTTCCTCAAGTTTTCTATATCTGAGTAGCTGAAATTTCTCTTCATTGAACTTTATATTGTTTTCAGTGGCTCATTTGAAGATTTGGTTGATGTCCGCTTGAAGTCTTGCAATGTCTTCAATGGAGGTCACTGTCATGGCAATTCAGGTGTCATCCACAAAGGAAGACACAGAGCTATGGCTTACATCTCTGTCTATGTCAAATATAAGGATGAGGAATAGGATGAGAGCGAGTACTGTGCCTTGTGGAACAGCTTTTCACTGTAGGTGCCTCAGACTTTACTCTATTTACTACTACTCTGTATCACACAGCATTGCACTACTCGACAGAGCCAAAGCATCTGTTTACGTTTTATAAAACATACAACCTACATACACCACGAAATAAATATTTCTTATGCAAATTTTTGGGGATATCAAAAATAATACATTCTGCTTGTGTAACATGCCGGGGTCAATCAACAGTACTGATCAGAACTAAGCACTAAACCCACAAGGGTCATACAGTCAACAGTTTTGTCTCACATGACAATCCAAATGGAAACAAAGACATTTTAGTTCCATATCTACCAGTGGTAGAGTAAGGTTATCCTAGGTTCGTTATGATATATTACTTTTATTATTTACACACAAAATAGTATATGAAAGATATAACGAAATTATTGTATAATTCAAACTATAATTAATAGCCAAAATCCGCCGAAAAAAATTGTCTATTCGGGTTGTTTACCTGGAGTTTACCTGGAGAGAGTTTCAGGGGTCAACGCCCCCGCGGCCCGGTCTGTGACCAGGCCTCCTGGTGGATCAGCGCCTGATCAACCAGGCTGTTGCTGCTGGCTGCACGCAAACCAACGTACGAGCCACAGCCCGGCTGATCAGGAACTGACTTTAGGTGCTTGTCCAGTGCCAGCTTGAAGACTGCCAGGGGTCTGTTGGTAATCCCCCTTATGTGTGCTGGGAGGCAGTTGAACAGTCTCGGGCCCCTGACACTTATTGTATGGTCTCTTAACGTGCTAGTGACACCCCTGCTTTTCATTGGGGGGATGGTGCATCGTCTGCCAAGTCTTTTGCTTTCGTAGTGAATGATTTTCATGTGCAAGTTCGGTACTAGTCCCTCTAGGATTTTCCAGGTGTATATAATCATGTATCTCTCCCTCCTGCGTTCCAGGGAATACAGGTTTAGAAACCTCAAGCGCTCCCAGTAATTGAGGTGTTTTATCTCCGTTATGCGCGCCGTGAAAGTTCTCTGTACATTTTCTAGGTCGGCAATTTCACCTGCCTTGAAAGGTGCTGTTAGAGTGCAGCAATATTCCAGCCTAGATAGAACAAGTGACCTGAAGAGTGTCATCATGGGCTTGGCCTCCCTAGTTTTGAAGGTTCTCATTATCCATCCTGTCATTTTTCTAGCAGATGCGATTGATACAATGTTATGGTCCTTGAAGGTGAGATCAAAGTAAGAAAATGGTATTATTATTATTATTATTATTATTATTATTATTATTATTATTATTATTATTATTATTAATATAGGGAGCACTAAACCTGTAGAGATTATATACAGCACCTGATGGGAGAGAAGGTACTCAAGGTTAATTCAGGGAAATGGAGGACAGAACCAATTACCTAGATCAAGAGCCCCTCACCAGCATCAAGGAACCTCCTTTGAGGGGAGGAGACGGTAAATTCAATTCCTTGGATCAAGAGCCCCTCACCAGCATCAAGGCACCTCTGAGATTACATAGCATCTTATTTCCCCCTCTACCATTCACATAAACTAATACAAACATTAACAACCCTCACACACTCAACTACAACCTTCACAACAATATATGGAGAGGAAAGATGGTCGTATAATATGTCTGGTATATACGAGCCAGAATCAAGTTCCAAGTTGAACTTCACTAAGTGTCACATCAGCAGATCATAGATGCCAGACACCTCAGAGTGTAAACACTGACACACACAACAAACACTATATAAAGAGAATTAGAATCTTTAATGAGTAAACTTTTCCACCCAAAGGAGATATACTTTATATTTTGTTTCTCATCCGATTCCATTCATATCACCTATGTATTTTATTATAAGTATTATATTTTGATATTATTGTTAAGAAAAAATATGACTAGATTAGTAATATTTATTTACTACCAATACATGTACATGTACAAGGTACATTAGTACATGTACAAGGTATACAGACCATAGCTGACATCAGTGACATACTACTATATAGAAAGCTGCTTGTTATGCTGATTATTATTATAATCAAGGGGGAAGCGCTAAACCCGGAGGATTATACAGCGCCTGGGGGGGGGGGGATGTGGAAGGCATTCAGGCTTAATTCGGGGAACTGGAGCACAGATCCAATTCTCTAAATCAAGAGCCCCTCACCAACATCAAGGAACCTTCCTTGAGGGGTTGTTATGCTGAACATTTCCTGCAAATTAGGTCAGTTTTGTCCCAGGATGTGACCCACACCAGTCCACTAACACCCAGGTACCTATTTACTGCTAGATGAACAGGGACAGCAGTTGTCCTAAGGAAACACATTAATGTTTCCACCCGTACCGGGGATCGACAACCAGACCTGTGTGTGAGCTGAGTGCGCTACCAATCGAGCTATTTAGGTACAGTAAGTTTTATTTAGTTACAATAAGTTTATTTAGTTACAGTAAGTTTACTTAGGTACATTATTATTATTATTATAATCAAGGGGGAAGCGCTAAACCCGGAGGATTATACAGCGCCTGGGGGGGGATGTGGAAGGCATTCAGGCTTAATTCGGGGAACTGGAGCACAGATCCAATTCCCTAAATCAAGAGCCCCTCACCAACATCAAGGAACCTTCCTTGAGGGGTTACTTAGGTACAGTAAGTTTATTTAGGTACGGGTACTCGAGTGCAATTCTTCTTCTTTTTCTGTTAGGTGTCAGGGCCACTGTCAGCACACGCCGTATCGAACCCGGCCGTCCAGTGCTAGGAGAGGGAACTTCGACCAAAGTGGAAGAATGTTTTGACTAATAACTATGCATCATATGTCCCTGATACACCCTGAAGCCAGCAGGAAGGAGCAGGTACAGGCCAATATCTCCTGACGGTCCAGAGGGCGAAACCCCTCCCCGTTGAGAAGGACAGGTAGAGTAAAATTGTGCACCCCAAGCGTGGGCAAGGCCGCACGGAGAGTAGTCCGTGCAGAGTGATAACGTGGCACCACAGCAGGAAGTGTTCCACAGTCTCAGGCTGTGAGGAACACCACGGGCAGGACGGAGAATCCGTCATCCGAAGGTGATACAGATGAGCCGCCAGTCGCACTGACTCGGGCGAGTCAGTGCGACGTCCACCGAGCGGTTAGGATGGCGAACCCAAGTAACCCAGTCTGAAAATCAATTTAAGACTCTTCTCAAAAGCCACTTAATCACTCTAGACTAAATGCTAAATACTCAGTATACATTTACTCACCTATGTATTCTTACATCATAACTTCAACAATCACTTTGAACCTTCTATCCATTGTTGACAGGAATATAATTGAATCATTATTTACACAAAAATCATTTTCGAATATAAATGTATCTTTGTATTATACAAATTTTGATTCATTTATAATTAATATTCTACTGTACAACTATGAAATAATTACTATCTTACTGTACAACTATGATATACTCCTTAGTGTTAAGTAGACTGTAAGTCAATAATGTTAAGTTGGCCCATAATACCTAGGCATAATAGAGGCTCTCTTTGTATTGCAACCCACTATTGTAAATACAAAATCTCAGTGTACTGTTTGCATAGACATAAAATAAATAAATAAATAAATAAATAAATAAAGGGCAGGAGCCATTAAAAATTCGGACAGTGCCCAACGCCGAAGAAGAGAGGGAGTGTGCCAGGCCCTCTTGCCACTGATGGCGCATTACCTTCCAAACAGCCCTTGTGAAATCACTGTGGTCCAGAGCAAGAGGGGTAATAGTAGAAAGTGTGTGCGCGAGGGAGGCCGCCCGATCTGCCACTTCATTGCCCTGGATTCCAACATGGGCGGGTACCCATTGAAGGGAGGTGCTCCAACCTGGGCTCCGCAAGAAGCGCAGGAGGAGAGATTGTGTCCAACGAACGAGGACGGGCAGTGACCATGGACGGGCAGAGCACAAAAGTGCCAAGGAAGATTGGGAATCAGAGAAGAGAACCAATGGTTGTGGGGGAATGTGATCTAGGACAAAAGCCAAAGCCTGGTGAATGGCGAAGAGCTCCCCTGCCAGAACAGAATGAGCAGGATCCAACCGCCACTCTCGAGTGCAATTTCCATGCACAGCAACATTTATTTATTTATTTATTTTATTTTATGTCATTGCAAACAGTACATTGAGATTTTATATTTACAATAGTGGGTTGCAATACAAAGAGAGCCTCTATTATGCCTAGGTATTATGGGCCAACTTAACATTATTGACTTACAGTCTACTTAACACTAAGGATTATATCATAGTTGTACAGGAGGATAGTAATTATTTCACTTGTACAATAGATTATTAATTATAAATGAATCAAAATTTGTATAAGACAAAAGATATATTCACATATTCGAAAATGCTTTTTGTGAAACCAGTGATTCAATTACATTCCTGTCAACAATGGATAGAAGGTTCAAAGTGATTATTGAAGTTATGATGTGGGAGAACATAATTGAGTATGTGTGTACTGAGTATTAACGTTTAGTCTAGGGTGATTTATTTATTTATTTATTTGAAAATGATACATAGAATTACAAAGAAATACAGTGGTTAAGTGTAACATGCCAAAGCCCCTGTATGCAGAGCATTATGGGCAGGCTTAAAATTAAGTGGCTTTTGAGAAGTCTTAAATTGATTTTCAGACTGGGTTACTTTAATATCTTCTGGTAATGATTTCCATATTTTGGGGCCCTTTATGTGCATAGAGTTTTTACACAGTGTGATGTGGACACGAGGTATATCAAAAAGAGATCTGTGTCTTGTGTTAGGGTCATGTGTATATTGTACAGTGTTGTGATATATATTGTATATTGTTGTAATGTTTATTGTATAGTGTTGTAATGTACATTGTATAGTGATGTATATTGTAGTGTTGTGATGTATATTGTATAGTGTTGTGATTTATATTGTATAGTCTTGTGATGTATATATTGTAGTGTTGTAATGTATATTGCATATTGTTGTAATGTATATTTCATAGTGTTGTAATGTATATTGTATGGAAAATTTCCTAGGGTGCTTGACTATATGTTTACCGTAGTCACCCCGTGTAGACATGTGAGAAAACTTAACCACCTCTGGTCGCGGCAGGTGGTCCCCTCGACCTCACTATCTTATCCATATCTATCCGAGACCAGTATAGATTGGATAGCACCCACAAGTACGGTGCTACCAATTATTTGTGGACTGTATAGATTATATTAGTTTAGCTGAATGAAGGGGGGGGGGGGTAGGATACACATGGATACATCCATCAAGGAAAAACATTTGTACATAATCCCACTACTTACCAGATGTTCTCTGGTGGTCACTTGATGTAGCTGGATCAGTCGTAACCTATCTAATTATAACATACCACTACTGGCCAGTCTAAGGTTGCTATAACTAGAAGGGTTACTTAACTGTGGGTGATTGATATTCCTCATTTCTTGATTCACCATCTCATTTTCGATGTCCTGCTACACCGACACGATTCTCATTCCAGCAGGACGAGGTATCCGCTGGTTTGTCCTGCCTTTTAGACGTCGTGACTCAAGGAGTTTCCCTTTCCTCGTCTCGTTAACAACGAGGTCTAGCGTGTTCACTCGGAGCAAACGACTTATCTCACTTCACATATTCTCTTAACTTAGCGTTATTATCATTAATTACATTACAATTCACAAGACGATTTAACGTCTCATAACTATTATACAAACTAGAGGTCACTCCATTAAGATCTGAGACCGATGAGTGATGATTAATCCAAGGGTAATTTTCCCCAGGACACAGTCCATTGCGACGCGTCAGTCCCCGGTCCTTCTCTCATCACACTTTTACCACTCTATTACTGTGGTCCCGTAAATCCCGTTCCCTCACTCTCCACCAGGAACAGTTACGACACTTCTTATTATGAAATGAGGCCTATATTAATCCTTAGGCCACCGTGAACGTCAATTTCGTGGTTCCATGTTTTCCCAGCGTCCTCACCACCATTCAAAAAAATACGCGCCTCCCTCCCCCGCACATCCGCGCATGCGCCAAGGGAACTCTTGGTTCTACTCTATTTTCAAATACATTTTGACTCATATCGGCACAAAAAAACACCTATTAGGCGCTATAGTTTCGGAAAATTAAAAATTTTCCACACTGCGGCCGGGCGGAAGTCGTTGTTAGACGACTTAAATTGCGTCTTCCTCCCGGAGACGGTTCCAGCCCTCTCTAGATTGCGCTGCTGTTTTCCTAGTGGGTCTTACTACAGTTTCTTCTTGCATTACCCGGTCAGTGTCTTCAATATCACTCGTGTCACTTTCCCTTAGGTTTCCATCTGCACTGGATTGAACATCATTTAATTCTAAGGGAATTAATTTATTAATGGTACGCAAACTTTCCTGACCACGACACAACACTTTGACGTTTCTGACAACACCTTGTGCATCTGGGTATAATGTAACTACCTTGCCCAGAGGCCACAGTGTTCGATGTTGTTCAGTATCAATTAACACAATGTCACCTGGTTGAATGTTCTGTCGGTTTACTGCCTCTGGCGCACCATAAAAGTGTTCACGTAATGTAAGAAGATATTCTTTACGCCACACATCAGACCAATGAATAATTACCTTATTTAACATTTTGAACTTGTCACTCAACACCGTCACGTTATTGTAATCCTCATCACTTCCCTCGGGATTATCTCTATAGATAGGCGCAGCTTCTAACCTTTGTCCACATATTAGGTGAGAGGGAGTCAGTATCTCCGCGTCAGGAGTGTCGCTCATGTATGACAGAGGGCGATTGTTCACTCGATTCTCTGCCTCCACCAACACTGCCCGGAACTCCTCCAAATCAATTCTCTTCCTGTGTAGCACCTTACGAAGACATCTTTTCACTGTACCTATCATTCTTTCGTACAGTCCTCCCTGCCAGGGGGCTCTGGGAGTAATAAATTTCCAGACACACCCTCGCTGGGTCAACAAAGACTGTACATCATCACTCTTATTTAATTTCATCAAATGTTGAGCACCCGCTACAAAATTGGTGGCATTATCTGAGATCATCAATCTTGGGCAGGATCGTCTAGCTGCAAATTTCCGGAACAGCTGTATGAACTGTTCTGCAGACAAGTCCTGAGCCACTTCTAGATGAACAGCCCTAGTAGCTGTACAAGTAAATAGACATACATACACCTTCAAGGGGACACCATCTGAAGTACCTGTCAAAATGATTGGCCCACTATAGTCCACTCCGGTCACATCAAATGGTTTTACCAACTGCACGCGTTCCTTGGGCAATGGTGGAGGACCTGGGTACATGTAGGTTCTGGCATCCACCCGGCGACATATTACACACGACTTGATAACCCCCTTTACACTTTGCCGTCCTTGTGGAATCCAGAAGGTTTCCCGAATACAGTTTAATGTATCCTGTACCCCACCGTGCATCACGTTATTATGGGCATTAAAGACAATCAAGGTTGTCAGGTGATGAGTTTTGGGTAGCAAGATAGGGTGCTTAGCATATTCCCCCAATTCAGCATTTTGTAACCTGCCTCTGCACCTAATTACATCATCCTCTAAATACAGCCCCAGCTTTTCTATTATTGAGCCTTTCACAAATTTTCCGTCCATCATGAATTTAATCTCATCCCTGTAGGTTTCTTCTTGTACCCTCTGTAGCCAGTATTTCAGGGGATGGGGAAAATTATGTGAGATATTCATCTTACTTATAAATTTAAACACTAACCTGGTCACACTAATCAGCTTAGGTAAGGAAGAATACCTGTTCATATCAATGGCTAAGGAGGGACTACTGACCGGAGTGGTGCTCACCGTAATTTCGACAGGAGCAATATGTGCCTTTTGCACCGGCCAGTTAATTTTGTCCACCAGCCAACTTGGCCCTTTAAACCACGATAAAGCACTCACAAATTTTCCATAAGTCAAGCCTCGAGACAAGAAGTCAGCTGGGTTCTCGTCACCAGGAATGTGATTAAAGGTTAACATATGTTGACCCAAACTGTTATGTTTCTCCTGCATTTGATGGATTTCAGCGACTCTGTTTTGTACATACACAATCTTACTGTTACCATTACGAATCCATTGTAAGGATACCTCGTTATCAGACCAAATTACGGTGTCGCTGATATTTATCTCTCGCAATTTATTTCTTATATAATTGGCTAATTTGACACCTACATAAATGGCCGTTAATTCCAACTGAGGTAAGGTGCGTGATTTGATTGGAGCCACCTTAGCCTTAGACATAACAAGAGAAATAGCACTATTACATTGAAGGTAAGCGACTGCTCCATAGGCTAATTTCGAAGCATCGCAAAAAATGTGGAGTACATTCTCTCCCTCTTGACTGGCCACATTACGGGGGAACTTCAACATTGGTAATTTTACATATTCCCCCATTAGTTCTTCCCACCTTTCAACAAATTCCTCAGGTAGGGTTTCATCCCAAGCACACTTAAGCTTCCATGCTTCTTGTATCAACAATTTTCCTCTTATGGTAAGTGGGGACACTAAGCCTAGTGGATCGAAGCATTTTGAAACTTCTGCAAGCAAGACTCTCTTGGTTAATTTATTGGGCATGTTGTAGTCATTAGACTTTAACGATAACAAGTCTCCCTCTGTGTCCCAAGTCAGTCCCAGCACATTACTATATTTGGACACTTCAACTCCAGGGTTGTCTTTATTTATTTGAACTCTTAAACTGGACGAATTACTGTTCCATTCCCTCAGGGGCATATTTGCACCTTGCATTATTTCATTAGCCCCTGCGTATATGCTCATTAGTTCCTCTTCAGTAGACGTCACCCCCAGGAAATTGTCCACATAAAATTGTTTACCCATTACTCCACTCAGTGGACCACCCGTACGCTTAAGGTGTGCATTTATCATTGCCTGGAGTAGGAACGGACTGGAGGTAGCACCAAACAATACACTCCTGAAGCGAAAAGTCTTCAGGGGACTAAGTGGGTCACTAGGATTCTCGGGCCATAAGAACCTAGTGCAGTCCCGGTCAGCTTCCTGCAGACCCACTCTCAGGAAAGCTTTACTTATGTCTGCCGTAAAGGCATAATTCTTAACCCTGAAGTTTAATAGTATGTCTCCCAGTTTTTCCGTCAACGACGGACCTGTCATCAAACAGTCATTCAAACTAGGTACACTTTTATTACTCCTGGCACTACAATTAAACACAATCCTCAGAGGAGTGGTCTTAGAATCTTTCTTCACTCCGTGGTGTGGCAAATAGTGACCATAAATCTGGGTTTGCTCGGGAGGTACCTCCTCTATGAATTTATTATTTAACTGCTCATTAATTATATCATCGTAAGCAGTCAACAGTTCTGGTGTCTTGCTCAATTCGTGGAGCTGAGCCTTTAATTGTCCATACGCCATCCGGTAATTAGTTGGTAGGTCTGGATGGTTCAGCTTCCACGGAAGTCTCACCCAGTATTGTCCAGATTCAAATTTAACATCCTTCTGGTATTGTTCTTGAGTAAAGGAATCATCTGGACTTTCTTCATTTACATTGATCCCTATGCTGTCCAATTCCCATAATTTATACACAGGTTCAACTTCATCCTCTATTGAAGTATATTTATACTGGGGTGATACTTCATGAGTAAGACACACCGTAACTGTATTTATGGATTCCTCCAGTCATTCATTTTCGGTACGAGGAAGCCTGCCATACATCACGTGACCTCCGGCGGTCCTTAGAAGGGTGACTCCGCATTTCTTTGTCATACCCTTTACAAAGGTGGCATAATGGTCACTACCTATCAAAATATCTATTGGCCCCACCGAATCATTATTTATACCGGAAGGTGCCAAATCTACCTTGCTCGAAAGCCTTTCAGTAGCGTTACCAAGCCCTATTGTAGATATTTTCTCTGGGAGCCTATCCACAATTACGGCATTAATACGTTTTCTCTCATTGCCCAGCCGGACAGTTACATAAACAGTGTCGTATGACTGGGCCTTCTTATTCGAGAGAAAGCCAGATAGCTTGAGTATAGCAGGATCTCCCATTTGTACCTTCATCCCATTAAGGCAGTTACGTTTTATGAAGGTACGTTGTGATCCCTGATCCAGCAATGCTGTTACAGTTTTGGATTTACGCCGTTTATCCTTAATCACCACATCCAACACAGGCAAAGCTACCTCAGCTAGGCCATCATTACCGACGTTAGCTGCAATCTTTACGTGGGCTACTGTTGTGTCTGGGTTATTATCACTATCAGTACTATTGTTACCATCATTACGATTAGATCTGCCCTTACACATAGCTATGTGGTGTCTTCCCTTGTTACACTGATAACAATAGTGCAAGTTAGCATGGCAATTTCTTACATTATGATTTCCTAGACACCTGATACATCTAGCAAGCTCTTCCAATCTTTCCACTTTAACATCCCATGAATTATAGGCATTACAGTTCTTAGAGAAATGAGTGCCGTTGCAGAAGATACAATCTCTCCTTTCCTTGCCTGACCTCTTATCAACTGGGCTACCCTTATTGTGGTACTTCCTCCTCTTACTTGGAGGTGGAGAACCACTATAACTGGCACCTGTCACTTGATACGTGCCTACGTAACCCCGTGTAGTAGGTGGCTTAGGATTATTGATATTAGGATAAGGTTTCCCTTTGTGGAACTTGGCAGGTGCACTGGGGTCTGTAGACGTGGTATTCCTAGAGGTAATGGGTTGGCTGGTCTGCAGTTGGACAATTAGCTCTTGTAGTCCCACTCTTATTTCTTCCAACCTGAAGTAACCCTTGTGATATCTGTTAGATAACCACTCTATGGTCTTGTGGTTCAATTTATTCTGAATCAAGGCACTCAACAACCACTCTGCTCCCTCCAGATCATATTTATTACTCAAGGTCTTAAGAGTGCTTTCTAGTTTGATCCTAAATTGCTGTAAACTGCTGCGGTTGTGATCTGGAGTCTTCAAATTAGCCAAATTATCTACTAGGTCCAGCCTACTTTGCTCCAAGTTACCGTAAGTGACCTCCAACAAGTCCACTGCCTCACTATAGGAGTCATCTACATTTGGGAATGCTTGTATGAGAACATGCGCATCTCCCCTTACTTGTCCCTTTAAATAGCATAATTTGGTAACACTTGCAAGATCACTCCTATCATGTACGACTGCTTTAAAGATAGACCAAAACTCCTCCCAGTGTTCTCCCGGATTAAACACAGGCATACATAATTCTGGGAGTTTTGGTAGATGCCTCTGACTTTCCTTACTAGGTTGACCAACAACATTGTTTACACCCTTTACCTTCTCCAAAGCCTTAGTTTTGCAGGACACAATGTTGTCCTCCACTTCATAATGTTGATCCAGCAGTCGCTCCCTTTCAGCATCATCTGCACAATTCTCTAGCAGCTCTTTTTCATAGTCTTTAAACCACAATCTATATGACTCATGTCTATTTCCTAAGGCATCTAGGTGTAGCTTTAATTCATCAGGGTTTACCGTTTCTTGTTTCAGTAACTCCATACACCTCTTGTATGATTTAGTAACATGACCCTTCCGAGCTTGTAGTGACGCTTTCTTTGCTTTGGCATCCATGGACTTGCCAGTCGCACTAACTTCCTCAGACCCAGCCATGGTTAGGGAATTAATAATCACCCATTATACTACTTAAGTAGACGCCTTATAAGAGTAATTCTTGCACTTTACTCTTGTATAAATCCTAGCTACCCATGTGCTAGCAATTTATTGGGCTAATTATCATCCATCACACGATCGATTAAACTTGTGCACCCTACACCGACTTCCTTCAATCAGTCACTTAATTATTAAGTAATTAATTCAATTAATTTTTTCACTGATTGCATCCGGTTCACGAAGGACCAGCGCATAGATATGGAAAATTTCCTAGGGTGCTTGACTATATGTTTACCGTAGTCACCCCGTGTAGACATGTGAGAAAACTTAACCACCTCTGGTCGCGGCAGGTGGTCCCCTCGACCTCACTATCTTATCCATATCTATCCGAGACCAGTATAGATTGGATAGCACCCACAAGTACGGTGCTACCAATTATTTGTGGACTGTATAGATTATATTAGTTTAGCTGAATGAAGGGGGGGGGGTAGGATACACATGGATACATCCATCAAGGAAAAACATTTGTACATAATCCCACTACTTACCAGATGTTCTCTGGTGGTCACTTGATGTAGCTGGATCAGTCGTAACCTATCTAATTATAACATACCACTACTGGCCAGTCTAAGGTTGCTATAACTAGAAGGGTTACTTAACTGTGGGTGATTGATATTCCTCATTTCTTGATTCACCATCTCATTTTCGATGTCCTGCTACACCGACACGATTCTCATTCCAGCAGGACGAGGTATCCGCTGGTTTGTCCTGCCTTTTAGACGTCGTGACTCAAGGAGTTTCCCTTTCCTCGTCTCGTTAACAACGAGGTCTAGCGTGTTCACTCGGAGCAAACGACTTATCTCACTTCACATATTCTCTTAACTTAGCGTTATTATCATTAATTACATTACAATTCACAAGACGATTTAACGTCTCATAACTATTATACAAACTAGAGGTCACTCCATTAAGATCTGAGACCGATGAGTGATGATTAATCCAAGGGTAATTTTCCCCAGGACACAGTCCATTGCGACGCGTCAGTCCCCGGTCCTTCTCTCATCACACTTTTACCACTCTATTACTGTGGTCCCGTAAATCCCGTTCCCTCACTCTCCACCAGGAACAGTTACGACACTTCTTATTATGAAATGAGGCCTATATTAATCCTTAGGCCACCGTGAACGTCAATTTCGTGGTTCCATGTTTTCCCAGCGTCCTCACCACCATTCAAAAAAATACGCGCCTCCCTCCCCCGCACATCCGCGCATGCGCCAAGGGAACTCTTGGTTCTACTCTATTTTCAAATACATTTTGACTCATATCGGCACAAAAAAACACCTATTAGGCGCTATAGTTTCGGAAAATTAAAAATTTTCCACATATTGTATAGTGATGTATATTGTAGTGTTGTGATGTATATTGTATAGTGTTGTATACTGTACAGTGTTCTGATATATATTGCATAGTGTAGTGATGTATATTGTATAGTGTTGTGATGTATATTGTATAGTGTTGTGATGTATATTGTATAGTGTTGTGATGTATATATTGTATAGTCTTGTGATGTATATATTGTATAGTCTTGTGATGTATATATTGTATAGTCTTGTGATGTATATTTTGTAGTGTTGTAATGTATATTGCATAGTGATGTATACTGTAGTGTTGTGATGTATATTGCATAGTGTTGTGATGTATATTGTATAGTGTTGTGATTTATATTGTATAGTCTTGTGATGTATATTTTGTAGTGTTGTAATGTATATTGCATATTGTTGTAATGTATATTTCATAGTGTTGTAATGTATATTGTATAGTGATGTATACTGTAGTGTTGTGATGTATATTTTATAATATACACCAAAACATGACTTAAGAAATCGTAATGACACGATTGCTTTACACCAAAACACTATACGACTACATAATTTTTATTTTCCAAATATAGTAGGGTCGGACCCCCTGACAAATGAGGGGAAATACCTATTAAATATTTATATAGGCCTCATATACAATTGTAAACAGCTAGAAAGTATTTTTTATATATTATACATGTATAAATAAAGTAAAGATAAGAGAATAAAGTAAGATAAAGATATTTTATCTTGTGAAGGTGAGTGGTGTTTTGTTTACGTTTTAAGGAAGTCAATGTTGAAGGTGTTGGAGGAAGTGTTGGAGGTGTTGCTGGTGTTGGAGGTACCTCTGAGGTAAACTCCACTTTCCTGGAGGCCAGGAGACACCCCAGGTGACCTTAGAGGTCATTACAGGACTTATATTATAAGGAGATAAGGCAGCTATGTCAGGCGACGGCCAGCAGTAAGTATGCTCCACAAGGGGTCCTGGTCCACCCACTAACTCACTTTTGACGACGTTTCGCTCCCTCCTGGACCAATTGTGACGTGACAGTGGTCCAGGATGGACCGAAACGTCGTCATAAGGTCCCTAAGTGCTAGTTTCTTGGGCGTGAATTGTTTAAGGCAATATAGAGCAATATAGACAAGGCTTAATACACAAAGATATTCTTAAACACTATTCATCAGTTCTCACCAAAGTAATAAAGAAAGCCAAACAACTATATTACTCCAGTAGATTCACAGACACTAGAGGAGATATAAAAAAGACCTGGAAAACACTCTCTCAGATTCTAGGGACCCACAAACTGAGAAAAAACAAGAATATTGTCCTAACTAAACCTAATGAAACACCACTACATCCCACTGACACAGCTAACAAGATAAACGACTTCTTCTCAACCATAGGATCTAATCTCGCCAGTAAAATCCCACATACCAATGCCCATGCCGGGGACTACCTAGATGGAATTTCCCAAATTCCTTCTATCTTGCACCAACTGAGCCCACGGAAGTCACCGAGATTATAAAGTCACTTAAAAATAACTCGGGGAATCTGTCTCATGTCCCACCATTACTGTACAAGCGAGCGACCCATGTCCTTTCGCATGCTATTTCATTACTCTTTAACAAGTCACTAGAGACTAGCACCTTCCCGAAACTACTCAAGATGGCAAGGGTTACACCAATACATAAAGGTGGTGACCCTACAGACTTAAACAACTATAGGCCAATATCTAACTTACCATTGCTATCCAAAATCTTTGAGAAACTCGTGCACAGGAGACTGTATTCATTTATAACGGCTCAAAACATACTCAACCCCTGCCAATTTGGATTCAGGAAAAATAAAAGCACTAATGATGCAATCATAAAAATGCTAGATCTGCTTTACACAGCATTGGAAAATAAGGAATATCCACTAGGAATTTTTATTGACCTAAGAAAAGCTTTTGACACAGTAGACCACGACATCCTACTCTACAAACTTGATCATTACGGTATAAGAGGCCATGCGCTTGCTTATTTCAAATCTTACATTACTAATAGGTATCAGTACGTCACCATTAAAGACACAGCATCAGCAACACGGCCACTTGATACTGGAGTTCCGCAGGGAAGTGTCCTTGGTCCCCTGCTCTTCCTCATATACATCAATGACCTTCCAAACGTATCCCAACACCTGAAACCCATTCTCTTTGCTGACGACACGACTTACGTCATCTCTCACCCTAATCTTGCCACCCTCAACACCACTGTGAATGAGGAGCTGATCAAAATATCGACTTGGATGACAGCCAATAAACTTACGCTCAACACTGACAAAACCTACTATATTATGTTTGGTAGCAGAGCAGGAGATGCACAAATTAACATTAAGATTGACAACACTAATTACCAGAATTAATGGGGGCAAATTCCTAGGCTTATACCTTGACAACAACCTGAATTTCAGCACCCATATCCAGCATATAACCAAAAAAGTATCCAAAATGGTTGGGATCCTCTCCAAGATACGATACTACGTGCCGCAAAATGCCCTTCTCACACTATACCACTCACTTATTTATCCATACCTCACCTATGCTATTTGTGCTTGGGGATCAACTGCAGCAACACACCTAAAGCCAATAATAACCCAACAAAAAGCTGCAGTAAGAATAATCACTAAATCTCATCCCTGGCAACACACCCCCCCACTCTTCATAGACCTAAACTTACTCCCTGTTCAGTACATCCACACTTACTACTGTGCAATCTACATCTACAGGGCCTTAAACTCTAATATCAACCTTGACCTAAAACGCTTTCTTGATAGTTGTGACAGAACCCACAGGCATAACACCAGACACAAACATCTCTACGACATTCCCCGTGTCCGACTAAACCTTTACAAAAATTCAATGTATGTCAAAGGCCCTAAAATCTCGAATACCCTACCTGAGAACTCTAGAACTGCAGACACATTCATCACCTTCAAAACTACCATTAGAAAACATCTTATCTCCCTGATACACCCTGTCAACTAACTACACGAATACCACCTGGTGGTTCACACTTACACTCACTGACTCGTTTGACCATAAACAGAAATATTAATCTCAATCTTAAAATAATGAATCCTGTGATACTCCAATACTGAAACTATGTACTGTGCCAAAACAAAAGCATTTACATTGCTAAACTCACAAACTAGTATTTAGTCACTTAGCCATAATACCAACTTACCTCATAATTTTTAATATTTTACAATTAAGAATAAAACTAAGTCTGCCCGAAATGCCTAGCCATGCTAAGCGTTCTAGTGGTACACTCTGTAATTACTATTTTACTACATGTAAACCACACAATAACCAAATTTCTGTAAACTCAGCATTGTAATCCTTATAGAGAATAAACTTTGAATTGAATTGAATTGAAAAGAATAACAGAGCGGCTAAAAGAGGTCAATATATCTGAAATGCGTAGGGAGACACTGGTCAGAGAAATAGCAAGCATCGAACTCAAGCTAAAGGAATCTTATAGGAGTCAGGAATCGCGGGAAGAACTAAAAGCCATAAATGAAATCGAAAGAAACCCAAATTATTTCTTCTCCTATGCCAAATCAAAGTCAAGAACAACGTCCAGTATTGGGCCCCTACTTAAACAAGATGGGTCCTACACAGATGACAGCAAGGAAATGAGTGAGCTACTCAAGTCCCAATATGACTCAGTTTTTAGCAAGCCGCTAACCAGACTGAGAGTCGAAGATCAAAATGAATTTTTTATGAGAGAGCCACAAAATTTGATTAACACAAGCCTATCCGATGTTATCCTGACGCCAAATGACTTCGAACAGGCAATAAATGACATGCCCATGCACTCTGCCCCAGGGCCAGACTCATGGAACTCCGTGTTCATCAAGAACTGCAAGAAGCCCCTATCACGAACCTTTACCATCCTATGGAGAGGGAGCATGGACACGGGGGTCGTCCCACAGTTACTAAAAACAACAGACATAGCCCCACTCCACAAAGGGGGCAGTAAAGCAACAGCAAAGAACTACAGACCGATAGCACTAACATCCCATATCATAAAAATCTTTGAAAGGGCCCTAAGAAGCAAGATCACCACCCAACTAGAAACACATCAGTTACACAACCCAGGGCAACATGGGTTTAGAACAGGTCGCTCCTGCCTGTCTCAACTATTGGATCACTACGACACAGTCCTAGATGCACTAGAAGACAAAAAGAATGCAGATGTAATATATACAGACTTTGCAAAAGCCTTCGACAAGTGTGACCATGGCGTAATAGCGCACAAAATGCGTGCTAAAGGAATAACAGGAAAAGTCGGTCGATGGATCTATAATTTCCTCACTAACAGAACACAGAGAGTAGTCGTCAACAGAGTAAAGTCCGAGGCAGCTACGGTGAAAAGCTCTGTTCCACAAGGCATAGTACTCGCTTCCATCTTGTTCCTCATCCTCATATCCGACATAGACAAGGATGTCAAGTACAGCACCGTGTCTTCCTTTGCAGATGACACCCGAATCTGCATGACAGTGTCTTCCATTGCAGACACTGCAAGGCTCCAGGCGGACATCAACCAAATCTTTCAGTGGGCTGCAGAAAACAACATGAAGTTCAACGATGAGAAATTTCAATTACTGAGATATGGTAAACACAAGGAAATTAAATCTTCATCAGAGTACAAAACAAATTCTGGCCACAAAATAGAGCGAAACACCAACGTCAAAGACCTGGGAGTGATCATGTCGGAGGATCTCACCTTCAAGGACCATAACATTGTATGAATCGCATCTGCTAGAAAAATGACAGGATGGATAATGAGAACCTTCAAAACTAGGGAGGCCAAGCCCATGATGACACACTTCAGGTCACTTGTTCTATCTAGGCTGGAATATTGCTGCACACTAACAGCACCTTTCAAGGCAGGTGAAATTGCTGACCTAGAAAATGTACAGAGAACCTTCATGGCGCGCATAACGGAGATAAAACACCTCAATTACTGGGAGCGCTTGAGGTTCCTGAACCTGTATTCCCTGGAACGCAGGCGGGAGAGATACATGATTATATACACCTGGAAAATCCTAGAGGGACTAGTACTGAACTTGCACACGAAAATCACTCACTACGAAAGCAAAAGACTTGGCAGACGATGCAACATCCCCCCAATGAAAAGCAGGGGTGTCACTAGCACGTTAAGAGACCATACAGTAAGTGTCAGGGGCCCAAGACTGTTCAACTGCCTCCCAGCATACATAAGGGGGATTACCAACAGACCCCTGGCAGTCTTCAAGCTGGCACTGGACAAGCACCTAAAGTCGGTTCCTGATCAGCCGGGCTGTGGCTCGTACGTTGGTTTGCGTGCAGCCAGCAGTAACAGCCTGGTTGATCAGGCTCTGATCCACCAGGGGGCCTGGTCACAGACCGGGCTGCGGGGGCGTTGACCCCCGGAACTCTCTCCAGGTAAACTCCAGGTAAACGAGTTTTGGATAGTTTGTCAGAGCCGATGATGCCGGTGAAGGGCTCTTGTTCCGAGAAATTGGAGCTGGCCTTCCCTTCCTTTGTTCAAACCTGATTTTTTTATATTTGAAAGACAAGATGAGGGAAAGTTCCTTTGTATTCATTTTTACTACAAACTTGGATTCAACGCTCACATTCAGCAGACTTAAATTCAACACTCACATTCAGCAGACTTAAATTCAACACTCACGTTCAGCAGACTTAAATTCAACACTCACATTCAGCAGACTTAAATTCAACACTCACATTCAGCAGACTAAAATTCAATGCTCACATTCAGCAGACTAAAATTCAACACTCACATTCAGCAGACTAAAATTCAATGCTCACATTCAGCAGACTAAAATTCAATGCTCACATTCAGCAGACTAAAATTCAATGCTCACATTCAGCAGACTAAAATTCAACACTCACATTCAGCAGACTAAAATTCAACGCTCACATTCAGCAGACTAAAATTCAACACTCACATTCAGCAGACTAAAATTCAACGCTCACATTCAGCAGACTAAAATTCAACGCTCACATTCAGCAGACTAAAATTCAAC
Source organism: Cherax quadricarinatus (assembly GCF_038502225.1). NCBI lineage: Eukaryota > Metazoa > Arthropoda > Malacostraca > Decapoda > Parastacidae > Cherax > Cherax quadricarinatus. Next base: position 9,391,326 of record NC_091377.1, on the reverse strand, counting down.
ACTCACATTCAGCAGACTAAAATTCAACACTCACATTCAGCAGACTAAAATTCAACGCTCACATTCAGCAGACTAAAATTCAACACTCACATTCAGCAGACTAAAATTCAACACTCACATTCAGCAGACTAAAATTCAACACTCACATTCAGCAGACTAAAATTCAACGCTCACATTCAGCAGACTAAAATTCAACACTCACATTCAGCAGACTAAAATTCAACACTCACATTCAGCACATATCTAAAAAAAAATTACCAAAAGAGTGGGACTATTTTAAAAAAAATGTTCCCTTAATGGAAATCAGTCATTTAGAGACTTGTGGGTTATCCTAGGTAATTTACACATGTTAAACTATAACAACACTGCACTAGCCAAGGACTCGAACCCATGTTGTATTGGCCTGCCTCATGGTGAGCTAGAACCACATGGGTTCAAGTCCTTGGCTAGTGCAGTGTTGTTATTGATCAATACTGCTCGTTTGTGGTTACAATAATATGTTAAACTTTGTATAATAATGGTACTTCTGTGTACCTGTACCTTAATAACTTACACTACTCACTCTGTACTACTTTCTAATCTGTGGTTACTTCACGTATGGTACATTTTCAAAGATATTCACACTTAGTTCTGTGCATAGTGCTGTATGACCCTTTTGGGTTTAGCTCTTAATTTGATTATATATAATGTTATTACTGTTGAGACTATATATACAGGACACTTGGTATTATTATGAACCCAGTGTAAGAAATCCTGGAGAATTGCAACAGACTACATAGAAATGATGCTGTGAAGGCTTACTCAGCCCTGTAACAACTTCAGACAGTATTACCAAGGCTGGCTCCTCCTCAGGAAAATTAATGAATAGAAAAAGAAATAATAATTCACAAAGATAAACACTTTATTATTTATTAATGCAAAGATAAAACATTGAAACATGAAGGTGTATCCTACTTGAAAGAAAAATGAAAAATGAAATGAAAAAAATGACATTTGAATTCAACACTAATATATACAGTTATACTGGGGTGTCTGGTTGAGGTTGACACCATCTTGTAGAAATTGTAGCCGTTGCTGATGATGGGGGGGGGTCACAGGTGTTGAGTGACAACCCAACGACTAGTTCTTCACAGAGTCTATAGCCTTGAATAGTCTGTCCAGATGATAGGAACGCAGGTTCTTCACCACTGCAAAGATGAGGGGTAGTTGCCTGCGGTTGACTACAATTAATCAGGTAGGTAGATCAAAAAGTGACGACTCAGGACCTGTTTGCAGTCCGTCTCCTTCAACACGTTTCTTTGGTTGGCAGATGACCCGAGCTGTCATTCCAAGCTAGAAAGAGACAAAGGTTACCCACTGCTTAAGAAATCACTCTCCATGATAAGTACAATATCTAAAAGAAGTGGTGATTATCTAAAAGCATAACATGGAACTTAACACTGAAAGGACTAAGTTTATTATTGGTCAAAAGTGAAGCTTTCAACCAATATATCCACTAGAATAGGAGCAGAGGTTTTTACTTACAGTTGTGCTGGGAGCTGTGAGTCAAGTGATTACTGTTTGGTCCGAGCCCCACACGTCACCTTTCGGGGTGGAGAAAAGGGGGGGGAGGGGATAGCGGGAGCTAGACTGACCCTACCTTAACAAGCAGCCGGCAATCAAACTATCATCACCATATACTTGCTCGCTACTCCTATCTGTTGAACTTTTCCCTCACAGATACAATAAACAGTTACCTCCTTAATATCTTATGTGCTTGACTCAACCTGAGTAGAAATTCCATGCACATAAAAAGCTCCAAACAATGGAACTATCAGGTAATTCTAAAAGTTCCCCATCTGCCAATTGCTTAAAAAATATTAAAAAGAAAAAAAGTGAATTTATATAAATTTATGTACAGTGAACATAAATGCCTCACTTCACACGCTGAGGGTCCGGGTTCGATTCCCGGCAAGGTTGGAAACATTGGGTGTGTTTCTTCACACCGGTTGTCCATGTTCACTTGTCAGTAAAATAAGCAAATGGGCATTAGTCAAATGGTGTAGATCACATCTGACCTAATTTATCTGAAATGTTTTGCATAATGAGTGGCTTTCTATATAGTAGTATGTCATTGATGTCAGCTAGGCTTGTATACCTTGTACATGTAATTGTAGAAGGCACTGGACAGGCACCTAAAGTCAGTACCTGACCAAGTGGGCTGTGGTTCGTATGTCAGTTTGTGTGCAGCCAACAGTAACAGTCTGGTTCATCAGACCCTGACCCACCACAAGGCCTGGTCTCAGACCGAGCCGCTGGGGCATTGACCCCCAAAACCGTCTCCAGGTAAACTCCAGGTATTATATGTCTAATGTGACTAGCTTATCCAGATTTCAGTCAGTCTTCATACTCATGCACTTCTTTCAACAAACCAGCTGTATTCCACCAAAGCAGCATGGCCCAAGAGGAAAAACAAAAGTTTCTCCTTTTAAATTTAGTAATATATACAGGAGAAGGGGTTACTAGCCCCTTGCTCCCAGCATTTTAGCCGCCTCTTATGATAGGCATGGCTTACGGAGGAAGAATTCTGTTCCTTCCCCATGGAGATAGAAAATAAACAAGAACTAATTAGAATGGAGATAGAAAATAAACAAGAACTAGTTAGAAAATAGAAGAAAACCCAGAAAGGTGTGTATATACATGTATATGCTTGTACATGCATGTGTTGCATGACCTAAGTGTAAGTAGAAGTAGCATGTTTGAGACAGAAAAAATGACACACAGCAATCCTACCATTATGTAAAACAATTACAGGCTTCTATTTTACACTCACTTGAGAGGACGGTAGTATCTCCCTGGGAGGTTGCTGTCTACTAACCTACTACCTAGGACTCGTGCACTTATCATCACTAATTCTGTCTCCCAATAATTATAATTACAGTGGAACTCCGGTTTTTGTACGGTCCGAATATTGTACAATTTGGATTTAGAACACTTTTTTGGGCAAAATTTTGGTCCGGATTTCGTACCTCCATCTGGAAATCGTAAGTATTAGACGTGTCCACCCGCCCGAGATGCCGCCACTCTCATGCATGCGCGTCTCAGTCTGGCTCTGTCACTGGTTGAGTGAGCATTCATCCAAAACATTTCGCAATTTTGGGGCTTGTTTATTGATTGCGACTACGAAATAAGCCACCATGGGCAAAAGAAAGTTCCTAATGCCAGCCCTTTGGTAAAGAAGGTGAGAAACACGATAGAATTTAAGAAAGAGATTGTAGAAAAATATGAAAGTGGCGTATGTTTAGCTGAGTTTGCCAGGATGTATGGGAAGTTGAAATCAGCAATCTGTTCCATCCTGGCAAAGAAAGTAGAAATCAAGGAAAATGGGTAAATATGCTAATGAAACAAAGATCACAAACAATTGAAGATGTGGAGAAGTTGTTGTTTACCTGGAGAGGGTTTCGGGGGTCAACGCCCCTGCGGCCCGGTCTGAGACCGGGTGTGGATCAATGAAAAACAGTTAGCGGGAGATAGTGTTGTGGAGTTGATCATTTGCAAAAACGCAAGGCAGTTGCATGCAGATCTCGTATTGTTCAGTGACAATAGCTTGTCCCATTTTAGATATGGCCAGTGCAGGAGCTGCAATGGCCACCACCACCACTCATCACATAATGGCATAGTATTTTATTCATTCTAGAGTATATATCATGTTTCTATGTTATTTATTTTGTTTATTATGTCATATTAGATGAATTGTGATAGATAAATAAGCCATAGAGTTTATATTAGCATCATATTGAAGTATTTTGTCCTGCCTCCTGAGAGCAAGAATTCCGTTGGAACAGATTAACCCTTTCAGGGTCCACAGGCCCTCTCAGAGACTTGTTCTCAGGGTCCCCCAAATTTAAAAAAAAAATATTTTTTCTTATGAAAAGATAGAGAATCTTTTCCCGATCATAATGACATCAAAAGTATGAAATTTGATGGAAAACTTAGGGAATTATTCTCTCGTGAAGTTAGCGGTCTCAACGATGTTTACGCATCAGCAATTTTGCCCACTTTGAGCCCTATTTTCGGTCAATTCCAATGTACTAGTTGACAAAAATCATAACTATTTCACTAGAACTCCATTTTTTCTATCGAATGAGTACAAGAAACCACCAATTTACCGATTTCAACTATCCAATGCAGTGGTCAGAATTTAGCAATTTTGCCAATTTCACACAAATTTCAGATGCCAATTTCCAAATAGGGTCCAGAATAAACAAGAAAGACATTCCTGGCACTAAAATAACATTTCCTCTGTTCATTAGTCACATCCCCAGGCCCCTCTTATATTTCTTTTGCTTTCCACTTTGAATTTTTATTCTCACAAAAAAAAAAAAAAAATAAGATTTACTGTTATGCAGACTACTGCATTAGTATAGAAATGGTATAAATAATATCGGCGCACTTGTGAAAGAATATTAGACTCGCCAGTTGATGTGTATTGGATGCTTAGCATGATTTGTTTACTTTTGAACTTTGGTAAAAATCGAACATTTTTGCTACTTTTGAGCTCAATTTCAAGGTACTTTTCATTGTAAAACCAATCAAAATCATCTCAATTTCTGTAATATTTCTTCCATTCTATACAGTGAGACCAGGAAAACTAGAATACAACAATAAATACCATTCGAAAATATAGTGCAAAGTCGCTGTTTTAATCCAAAAACAAGGTCAAAGTTTTTTTTTCTCATTACGCACTGAGTGCTGCAGGTTTTTTTTTTTATACTCCGTACACTGACCACATAGACCCATTCTTTCATATCTAGGCCTATCAGCTTTCTCTCACTAGATTTGAAGGCGCTAGAATTTATGCGTACTAGTATGTCATGGACACTGGCGCGTAAGCCGTACTAGTATGGCCGAAACCCTGAAAGGGTTAATGGAAGTTCAGTTAATTTAAATGAGGAAAATTCATTTGATATACGAGCAAATTGAGTTACGAACTAGGTCACGGAACAGATTAAACTCATAAGTCGAGGTTCCACTGTATTTTTAAACACATCAGCTATGTCCCAGCAATACAGGGTGACCCCCCCCCCCCCCCCAAAAAAAAAAAAAAAAAAAAAAAAACTTTCATTATTACTCACCCCATCACTGTCTTGCCAAAGGTGTGCCAACACTACAGTTCAAAAATTGCAGCATATCTCCACCCCTTCTTTCAAGTGCAGGCACTGTACTTCCCACCTCCAGGACTCTAAGTCTGGCTAACCAGTTTCCCCAAATCCCTTCATACTGATGTACACGTTTCCTCTCCTAAGTGCAGGTTGTTTGTGACCTGTTCCAGCTATGGTATTGTGATTTTGTTCTTCAAATTTTACAGTTAAATTTACTGTACGTACTTGCAAATTAAATATGCTGCAGATTACTTTTGTTTATATCTAAATTATTTAATATATTATAATTGGAAGTAAAATTTATTAGACACCTAACCTATTATTTTCAGATATGGCTTGATTCTACCCAATAAAAATAAAGGTCCTCCAACCCTTGGTACAAGGAAGCTCAATCCTCTGCTGGACTCTGACGACGAACTTGAGCAAGATGAGGAGACGCCTCTTAACTGGGTTGAAGCTTCCCTTAAGGTACCATAGAAATGTTTTTATATCACATCCTCCATATATCTATATTTTCTCGCCATTGTTATGTAACTGACACTATAGTTAAAGAAATACCTCAGTATTTGCTCCATAAGCATAGATATTCCTGTGAGAGAAAGTTTGAGAAGTTTCTTTTATTAGAGAGCTCATCCTTGGCAAAATATATTAATAATGTTGTGTGTCTTAATAAGGTGAAGGGTCATAAAGTAAAACCACCTTACAATATTTGTCCTGTTTCCTGACGAACCTTACCTAACCTAACCTAACCTTACAATGATAATTCACTTCACATAAATTCATTTAGCAACAAAAAAAGACACACCCTTGATACAGCTTATTAATTATTTGGTTATAATAATAATTTTTAAGACAAAAATTCACATTATTATTATTATAATCATGGGGGAGTGCTAAACCTGTAGGGATTATACAACACCTGTAGTGATGGGAGGAGGATGGAAGGTATTGAGGCTCAGTTCAGGGAACTGGAGCAGATTCAATACTTTAGATCAAGAGCCCCTCATCAGCATCAAGGAACCTCCCTTGAGGGGCACAAAAATTCACAGTTTTGTTCCTATGTATATATATTTATGTTATATACTTACATAAATTGCTGGCGATATAATTTTTTTTTTTTTTTTTTTTTTTTTTTTTTTTTTTTTTTTTTTTTTTTTTTTTTTTTTTTTTTTTTTTTATAACACTAGCTGCCTCCCACTGAGGTAGGGTGACTCATAAAAAAAAAGAGAAAGCTCATTCACCATCATTCACTGTTTTGCTAAAACCATACTGACATAAAAGTTCAGATGACCCTCCAAACTTAACCCTTTCAGGGTTGGTGCCGTACTAGTACGGCTTGCACGCCAGGGTTGGTGCTGTACTAATATGCATAAATTCTAGCTCCTTCAAATCTAGCGAGAGAAAGCTGGTAGGCCTACATATGAAAGAATGGGTCTATGCGGTCAGTGTGCGCAGTATAAAAAAAAAACCTGCAGCACACAGCGCATAAAGAAAAAAAAGCTCCGACCGTGTTTTTGGTTTAAAACAGTGTTACAAAAAACACGATTTCTAATAATGATAGAGATCTCCAGTGAATACTAGAAAGGACTGACCCTCTAGCATCCAGCCTGTTGCTGGGTTTTTGTAACAAGTAGTCAGTATCCTGGTCCAGTTATCCATTAGAATTTAGTAAGATTCAGTAGTACTTCAGGATTACAATTGGTAGGCTACTAACTAAAGAAATTAAATTTCAATAAGTTTATTGATAACAATAAAGTCGTCTAGGCGTATAATATCAAAGTAAATTAAAGTGATCAATTGAATATAATATAGGATACAAGTTCCTACACTTCTCTCATGTACAGTAGTATTGTGCTGAAGGCACATATCACATCTTTATGGCTTTTAAGTACCGTCTGGTACATTGTTAACATTTGATAACATAATACAAATATATACAAGTAAGTTTGTGTATGTGTGTAAGTGCTCTAAGTAGTACGCTATGTCTCAAGACTCGACTAGACTTAACCAGTGACTGACTAAAACTCCTCACATAAACTAACTTCTTGACCAACCTGGCAATCAGAACAGCTTGCTTGAACAATAAAATGACTGATAAGCCGAACAACAATATAACAGGCAACAGCAACACAGAATCAGGAACAAGGAGATAATATAATGACACTAAGTAGGGACCATCTGCAGATCCTCCACAAAAGTCACAAAACTCCCATACTACTGAATCTAAGTTCAGCATTAGAAAATCCCCGACTCTGACAGTACACAGATACCAGTACAAATTAGGTCAGAAGCTACAGCTCAGGACCTGAGTTTCTCACTGTCTATGCGACACACAACCTCAGTACAACGTTGAAAATCACTAAGTCTAAACCATGCTCTGTGAACAGAGTTACATAGAACCAACAACAAGAAAGCAACAGAGACAATCTTCCAACAAGGGCCCACAGGGGAGAGCTGGAGAGAGATGTCTTGTTGGAAGGCATCTCAAACAGACAAGAATGAGCACAGGCCAAGCAGACTCTACTACAGGTGAGGTGTGATCACCCCACCCTGATCATGTGACTCTCCGTGGACAGCTGCTGCCCAGCAACTCAGAGAAGCCGGCAGGGAAACAAGCAGAGCGATAAACACAGTAGTTAGACAATGTTGTCAGCTACTTAACACTCACGAACTATGAGCACTGAATAATATATAAATGTTACATCCTGCCTAATAATATAACTAAGTCAGATAATAATATAAAGCAATATATTTATGATTTAGCTAATATCGCAAATACACCTACCATCCGACTTACGACCTGCTCGACTTACGACCACTCGACTTACGACCGTGTTTTTTATGCCAAATTTCTGGGAAATAAACAACTATTTGTGTTGTACACAGTGTTTATCCTAAGCCTTACAGTATAAAATACAGTACTAACAACATAAAAAGTAAAGTAAAATATGAAATACCAAAATAAAACAATAAAATAAAGTCATTACAAAAATGTTTTGTTGATATTCAGTAGTAAAGTTCGACTTACGACCGGTTTCTCGGAACCGAACTCGGTCATTAGTCGGCTGGTAGGTGTATAAGCAATATAAAATTATATGAACAGGTAATATACATTATATACATTGTGACCCATTCAGGGGTCGCAATAACAGCGTCTTTGCAGTGTATTTTCGTATGCTATTTATGGTTGTATTCTAGTTTTCCAGGTCTCATTTTATAGAATGGAAGACATATTATGGAAATTGAGATGATTTTGATTGGTTTCACATGAAAAGTACCTTGAAATTGAGCTCAAAGTAGCAGAAATGTTGGATTTTTGCCAAAGTTCAAACGTAAACAAATCATGCCACGTGTCCAATACACGACAACTGGTGAGTTTAATATTCCTTCACAAGTGCGCTGATATTATTTATACCATTTCTACATGAATGCAGTAGTCTGCATAACATAAATTTTCTATTTTTTGTGAGAATAAAAATTCAAAGTGGAAAGTAAAATAAATGTAGCAGAGGCCTGCGGACGTGAGAAATCAACAGAGGAAATGTTATTTTAGTGCCAGGAATGTCTGTCTTGTTTGTTCTGGACCATTTTTGGAAATTGGCATCTTTTAAAATTTGTGTGAAATTGGCAAAATTGCCAATTTCTGACCACGTTATTGGTTGAAATCGGTAAATGGGTGGTTTCTTGTACTCATTCGATGGACAAAATGGAGTTCTAGCAAAATAGGTATGATTTTTGTCGACTGGTACATTGGAATTGACCAATAATAGGGCTCAAAGTGGGTGAAATCGCTGATGCGTAACATCGTTGAGACCGCTAACTTCGCGAGAGCATAATTCCGTAAGTTTTCCATCAAATTTCATACTTTTGGTGTCATTATGATCGGGAAAAGATTTTCTATCATTTCACAAGAAAAAATAATTTTTTTTTTTTTTTTCGAAAAATTTCCGACCCTGAGAACAAGTTTAAACTACAATTATAAAACTGCAACATTAGCACCCCTCCTTCAGAGTGCAGGCACTGCATTTCCCATCTCAAGGACTCAAGTCTGGCCTGCCAGATTACCTGAATCCCTTCATAGACATTACCCTGCTAACACTCCAACAGCACGTCAAGTCCTAAAAACCATTTGTCTCCATTCACTCCTATCTAACATGTTCACGCATGCTTGGTGGAAGTCCAAGCCCCTCACATACAAAACCTCCTTTACCCCCTCCCTTCAACCTTTCCTAGGCCAACCTCTACCCCACCTTCCCTCCACTACAGATTTATTCACTCTTGAAGTCATTCTATTTTGTTCCATCCTCTCTACATATCCAAACCACCTCAACAACCCCTCCTCAGCCCTCTAGATAATAGCTGTGGTAATCCCGCACCTCTTCCTAATTTCCAAACTACGAATTCTCTGCATTAAATTCACACCACACATTAGCCTCAGACATGACATCTCCACTGCCTCCAGCCTTCTTGTTGCAACATTCACTACCCATGCTTTGCACCCATATAAGACCACTGGTACAACTATACTCATATACATTCCCCTCTTTGCTTCCATGGGCAAAGTTCTGTCTCCAGAGTCTCCTCAGTGCACCACTCACCTTTTTCCCCTCATTACTTCTATGATTCACCTCACCTTTCATCTGCAGACACAACCACTCCTCAATATCTGAATACATTCGCCTCCTCCATACTCTCTCCCTCAAATTCTTTTTTTACATATCCTACCAAACTCATCCACTAACCTCTGCAACTTCTCTTCAGAATCTCCCAAAAGCACAGTATCATCAGCAAAGAGCAACTGTGACAACTCCCACTTTGTTAGATTCTTTATCTTTTAACCCTTTCAGGGTCCGTCCCGTAGATCTACGGCTTTACGTTCAGGGTCCAAACCGTAGATCTACGCCATGAGCTCAGCTCACTCTGATAAACTGTGAGTGGTACATTTGGGCCTAGATATGAGAGAATACATCTATGTGGTATGTGTGCACCACATAAAACAGATCCTGCAGCACACTGTGTATAATGAGAGAAAAAAAATGAAATCATGATTTTTCGATTAAAACAGCAACTTTGCAGTGTTTTTTCGTATGTTTTTTATAGTTGTATTTGCGTTTTCTTGGTCTCATTTGATAGAATGGAAGACATATTACAGAAATAGAGATGATTTTGATTGGTTTTAGCACTGGAAATGGCTTGAAACTGAGCTCAAAGTAGCAGAAATGTTAAATTTTTGCCGATATTCAAGAGTAAACAAACGACCTCACACGTCTAATACACGTCAGCTGGTGGGTCTAATATACATTCACAAATATGGTGATGATATTTATACAATTATTACAGTATTGCATAACAGTAAATCTTCTATTTTTTGGTGTGAATAAAAATTCATTGTGAATAAAAAATCAAAATGGAATTTATTTGTAAAGCCTCAAAACATAACTAATGAACAGAGGAAATGTTAGTTTAGTGCCAGGAATGCCTACATTGTTCATTCTGGACCCTATTTTGAAATTGGAATATTTTGAACTTTGTGTTAAATTGGCCAAATTAACAATTTCCGATCACTTTATTTTGTAGTTGAAACAGTTGACTTGGCGATTTCTTGTGCTCAATCGATAGAATAGAAGTAATACTAGTGAAATAGCTAAGAATTCGGTTGATTGGAATAATGTAATTGGCCTAAAATGGGAGTCAAAGTCGGCAAAATCGCCGATTCGTAAATATCACTGACATATCAAAATTCGCGAGAGCATAATTTCGTCAATTTTCCACCAAATTTCGTACTTTTTGTTTTATTACCTTCACAAAAAGATTCTCTACATTTTCATAAGAAAAAATAACAAATTTTTTTTTTTTAAATTCTTGGACACTGGTGCGTGACTCCAGATTTGGGCCTTGGACCCTGAAAGGGTTAACCTCACACCTCTTGCCAACACCCAAGCATTCACTTCTCTTACAACCCCATCAATAAATATATTGAACCACCACGGTGACATCACGATAGTATGTACCCGGAAAGTACTAGAGGGCCTGGTCCCAAATCTACACACTGCCATAACAACATACTGGAGTGAGAGAAATGGCTCTACACACTACTATAACAACACTGGAGTGAGAGAGATGGGAGCAAATGTAAAAAGAACCCAGTGAAAAGAAGGGGCACCATGGGCACTATAAGGGAACACTGTCTCAACATCTGTGGCCTCAGACTATTCAACATCTTACTAGAATATATCAGAAACAGTGCTGAAACAAGTGTAGAAGTCTTCAAGAGGAAACTGGACAGTTACCATCACCAGGTGCCAGATCAACTAGGCTGTGATGGACATGTGGGTCAGTGGACCAGCAGCAGCAACAGCTTGATTGACCAGGCAAACAACAGATAAGCCTGGCCCATAGCCGGGCTCCAGGAGTGGGAAAACTCTGAGAACTCATCAAAGGTATATTGCAGCCATAAATCAACCTTTCCTCTGGTCATGACTGATGTGCCTGGGCCTCTCTTACATATCACTGGTCTTCTATTTACTATCCGTTGTTACACAAAAGATTGATGTTTCATCTTATTTCTGGGCTAATAAACTATAACCACAAATGCTTGGTCATGGTTTAGGCCATAACAATAACTGAAGCAGACCTGGTAAAAACCCACAAAGCAGATAGGAGAAGTGGGGAAGGCCTACCCTTCCTCAGGAAATCACAAAGTTGACCATTTCTGTTACCCTATGGCCTATGTCAGGCCACTTCTTTAAACTGGTGAAAATCTTGGTAGCAGATTCAGTTCACAGAGGGTCTATGGTTCAATCCATGGCATGAGTGGGAATGTTGGGAATGTTTCCTTACACATGCTGTCTCTGTTCAATAAGCAGTAAGTAGGTACCTGGGTGTTAGCTAACTCTTGTGAGTTGCATCCTGGGGGACAAGTTTAAAAGACCACAATGGAAATAAGACAGACAGTCCTCGATGATGCACTGACTTTATTGGGTTATCCTGGGTGGCTAACCCTCCCCCAGGTTATCCTGGATGGCTAACCCTCCCCCCAGGCTAAAAATACAAACAAAATCTAATCTTATGTCTTCCAATCATTCAATTAACACCAAAAAACAGCCAATAAAGCCATGAAAGCCACCCTAAATAATTGTCAAAGTTGATAACTGAACACAAACACAAGGTGAGAAGTCATGCCCTACATGGGGCAGGATTCTGGTTACACTGTGCACACCCACTGCACACACTCATTCTCTCATGACAAAGACAAAATTAATCACGCACAGCATACATGAGGACGCTAGTAATTATACACACTTATACTACAAGGACACTGGCCACTGTGACAATATTACATGACTGAGAGCTTAAGAGTTAAAAGAGAAGAAAATATGGGGAGAAAGATGGGCCAGAGAGTACAGGTAATGAGGAGGAGGTTGAAGAGGTATGGGGTATATTTTAGAATAAGTGTTAGTGTTCAGCAGAAGTTTGTGGATATAGAAGGGTGAGTGCAGGAGGGAAGAGGAGCAACTGATGGGATGATCAAGAAAAAAAGATGGAAAGGAAGAAAAAGTTGGGCTATTTGAGATTTTTACAATGTAGAAGTGATATGTTGGTAGTAGTAGCACGACATACCTGAAAACCCATCCTGCCTGGGTGGCATATGACCGGTTTGTTGAAAGAAGTGATATAAAGAGTGAGGAGTATTATAGAGAGAGTAAGAGGCTAAGAGAGGGGTGAGGGAGTGTAAAAGGAGAACAAATTAGAACGGGGTAAAGTTTTCTCAACAAATTTTGCTGTGAATAAGAAAAAGCTTTGGAATGATATCAATAAGTTGAGAAAGCCTAAACCACAAATAGATTTTTTTTTTTAACAAACTGACCGTATCCCACCAAGGCAGGGTGGCCCAAAAAGAAAAACTGAAGTTTTTCTTTTTAAATTTAGTAATTTGTACAGGAGAAGGGGTTATTAGCCCTTTGCTCCCGGCATTTTAGTCACCTCTTACAACACGCATGGCTTACGAAGGAAGAATTCTGTTCCACTTCCCCATGGAGATAAGAGGAAATAAACAAGAACAAGAACTAGAAAGAAAATAGAAGAAAACCCAGAGGGGTGTGTATATATATGCTTGTACATGTATGTGTAGTGTGATCTAAGTTTAAGAAGAAGTAGCAAGACGTACCTGAAATCTTGCATGTTTATGAGACAGAAAAAAGACACCAGCAATCCTACCATCATGTAAAACAATTACAGGTACAAATAGATTTAACAGTGCAAAATAAAAGAAGGGAATTAGATGGGTATTTGAAAGTATTGGGAAGATGGAGGGAATCTTTTGAGAAGCTGTTAAATGTTGTTGAAGAAAATGAGGCAGTGATCTTATACACTGGCTAGGGAGGTATAACAACTTTTAGGGTAAAGAAGCGTGAGATGTAAATGTGAGGGAGGTGCTGGAGGCTGTGGGTAAAATGAAAGGGGGTAAAGCAGGTGGGATTGATGGGATCAAAACATGTTAAAAACAGGTGAGAATATAATTATGGAATGGTTAGTGTATTTGTACAGTATATGCATGAAAGGAGGAAGGGTGCTTAGGAACTGACAGAGAGCATGCATAGTTCTTTTCTATGAGGGAAAAGGATATAAAAGTACAAGAATTATAGGTGAATAAGCCTGGATTATTTCTGAAAGAATTAGAGATAAGACAGAGAGCAGGACTGCAGATGAACAGAGGGGCTTTACAATGGGTAGGGGGATGTGTAGATCAAGTGTTTACATTGAAGAATATAAGTGAACAATATTTAGAAAAAGGTAGGAAAGTTTTTGTTGCATTTATGGATTTAGAAAAGGCATATGATAGAGTGGATAGGGGAGCAGTGTGGCAATATCAGATCCCTAAGTAAACACTATGATGACCTCCTGGCACTCCTAGATTCACTGAAGCTAACCTTCTCCTGTATTATTCTTACTGAAACCTGGCTTAAGAAAGACACAATAGACATCCACACACTACCAGGATACACAGCAATCCACAACTACAGGCCAGAATAAATTAGGGGAGGTACTGACAGCTATTATTCTAATGAGTTATCATGTTGCAACACCATATCCTTCAGTGATGAATATGGTGAATATAAACACATTTGCAAACTTCTCTGAAAAAAAAATAAAAAAAACTATAGCAATTGGCGTCATATACAGGATGCCTCATACTAACATTCAAGCTTTTAGTGATAAGCTAAAAACACTGACTACAGATACACACATGAATAAGCACCACCTACTTCTAGCAGGAGACTTCAACATTAACTTGGTGTAACAGATGCCCAACCTGTAACTGATTTCATGAACGGTATGAATAATACATTACTCATACCAACAATTACAAAACCAACAAGACTAACTGAGACAAGTGCAACCATAACTGACCATATAAGGATCAACACACTAGCTCCCCCCTTTGTAGTGGGGATAATCACGGACAACACTACTGACCACTACCCAAATTTCCTCCTAACAAACATTTGTAAGCACCCAATGAAATAAGTTCTCTTTTCGACTCTATGATGAGGCATCAGTAACTGGGATACAAAATTTTCCAATGCTGTTGGTATTGAAGAATGGATAGACATCTTTCTAAACAAAATACATAGACTATATAACAAACATTGTCCCATAAAAACTAAACACATCACTAATAAAAGACTAAGTTGCCCATGGCTTACTAACAGCCTTCTAAGATCCACTGAAATGAAACATCAATATGAAAAACAATATAGAAGGGGCTTAATAACTAAAGAATTTATCAAACACTATACGTCAGTCCTCACCAAATTAATCAGAAAGTCCCAGCCTGGAAGACACTCTAAACTGAATAAACCAAAACTCCAGCTTACTGATAGAGCTAACAAGATAAATGACTTCTTCTCAACCACAGGATCAAATCTCGCCAGTAAAATTCCAAATGCCAATGCCTGAGCTAATGATTATCTAGAGTGAAACTTCCCAATATTCCTCTATCTTACACCAACAGAGCACACTGAGGTTACCCATGATTATTAACTCTCTAAAAAACAAATCAGGAAATATAGCCAAAGTACCACCACTACTGTACAAACGAGCAACTCAAGTCCTTTCACCCACCATTACATTACTCTTTAACAAATCACTAGAAACCAATACTTTCCCAGCATCACTCAAAATAGCAAGGATTACACCACTACACAAAGATGGTGACCCAAAAGATGTAAAGAAATACAGGCCAATATCAAACTTGTCTTTACTTTCCAAAAATCTTTGAGAATCCCACACACAAAAGATTATACTCCTTCATTATATCACAAATCATCCTCAACCCCTGCCAGTTTGGCTTCAGGAGGAACAAAAGTACAAATGAAGCAATAATAAAAATGCCAGACCTACTTTACACAGCACTGGAAAAAATGAATACCCGCTTGGACTCTTTAATGACCTTATGAAAGCTTTTGATACAGTAGACCACAGTATCCTACTCCTCAGGCTTGATCATTATGGTATAAGAGGCCACACACTTGCATTTATCAAGTCTTACATTACTAATAGAAAGCAATACGTCTCTATCAAGGACACAACGTCCTCAACGAGACCCCTGGACACGGGTGTACCACAGGGAAGCATTTCTGGCCCCCTCCTTTTCCTTTTATACATCAACGATCTTCCAAGTGTATCACAACAACTTATGCTTATTCTCTTTGCTGACAACACTTTTGTCATCTCCCACCCTAATCTAGACTCACTCAACACTATTGTTAATGAGGAGCTTGCAAAAATAACATGGATGACTGTCAATAAACTTACACTTAATACATATAGACAAAACCTTCTACACTATGTTTGGAAGTAGAGCAAGTGAGGTCCAACTAAACATTATGCTTATCATCATCCCTATTGTTAAACAAAATGAGGGAAAATTCCTAGGTCTGCACCTTGACAGCAACCTGAAATTCGACACCCATATCCAACACATAACAAAAACAGTATCTAAAACAGTTGGCATCCTCTCAAAGATACATTACTATATACCACAAACAAATGCGCTACTCGAACGTGGAAAAGATCAAACCAGCGAGTGGGACAGTCAATGACTCATCCAAGCTAGCACTTGCAGCTGTCATCAGTGGCAGATTGCAAGTCAAATGTAATGCGATACTAACGCTCAAGGAGGCCTTTGTTGTCGTCTGTTCTGATGACACTGAGGCCGAGAAACTACTTACCACTACTTCTACAACCACTCTACGAGATCAGAGCTTTCTTGTCTTGACTTCCCCAGCTCTGAGGGCCAGAACTGTGTTCCTCAAGTGACTCGACAGACTCATCACTGCACAGGATACTGAAGAGATCAAGTTGTCCATTGAAGCGCAGAACCGCTGGGCCAAGGTGGAATTCATCACTAAAATACCCAATGCCTCATCCATGCTGAAGGTCACCTTCAGTGACGTCAACATGGCAGCCAGAGCTCTTGCTGAGGGCCTGGCTATCCACTACTTCCAGATCAACCCAGCCTTCATTGAAGCAGAAAAATACCAACAAATTCCACAGTGCTATAACTGTTACTCATTCTTACATACCACCAAAGACTGCCCTGCCAAAGGCAAGAAGTTCTGCTCCACCTGTGGCCTTGAGGGACATGACTTCAAAAACTGCACTGCTGCCTCACCACCTAAATGCTTGAACTGCAAGAATGACCACCATACACTTGCTGCCAAATGCCCAACCAGAAGAGACATACTCAAAAAACAACTACAACAACAAAAAAACCCAACCCAGAAAAAACCACATATGCAGCTATCACCAAGCTTCAAGCAGACACTACCAAGATCCTACACGCCACGCAAGCTGCCTCCACCACTTCCCTGCCAGCCCCTGCTGGCGACTCTACCAAGATTCTTTACTGCATCATGTATGCTCATGTACAGAATATAGCTGAGCCTGGTTCCTTCAACTCCACCATCAACGAACTCTTCAAGTTCAACAATATGCCTGGTTTTACATTCCCTGCATCCCCACCTTCCAATGAGATCATAAAATCCACTGCTAATGTCGCCAACATCACCGCTGCTACACCGCTACCACACCTTCCACTCGATGCAGAGATGGACCAATCAGAGACCATCGAGGCACCGACCCAGCCCACCAATGAGAGTCCACCAACACCTGCTCCTACCGCTGATGCAACTCACCATTCACGAGCCTCGCCTCCACCAGTACAGCCACCAGCCAAGAAAGCCAAAAAGTAAGAGCCTGGGGATGCAACACGCCGTGCCACGACCATTCCCTCACGACAAAAAGAACACCACATTATGAACGGTGTATTCTTTTACACTACCAAACAATACAGCGAAAAAATGTATACCCAGGAAATTGTTCAACATCTCCAGGATTGAACAGTCAAGTACACTTGTGAACCAACCTATCCATACACCTTTGACGACCTGCTTCCTCGAAGCCTATCAATAACTCGCCCACTAGTAATCAACCATATCACACAGCAGATTTTCAGGACTCTACAGAATGGAACTCAGGAAGATGGTACCCTCACTCAGCACTACTACCACTGACCTCACACCAAAGAGATAAGTTTCCCCAGTACTTTGCTGTCTGCTAAAGCTGGGGTGTGGCTCCAATCGACCCTTTAATTGCTGCCTCTGCCCGACTGCACTTCTGAAGCGAGAAGACACTTTCCTCCTGGGGAGTCAACGCAAGATAGAAGACACCCTCCAACCAGAGGGCCCAAGAAAGAAGAAAGAAGATTAACAACACCCCCCACCTGGGGGGGCCACTGCCGGGTCACCATCTGGAGAAGACCCGGGCCGGAAGTACCGGAGAATCAACACGAATGAATGAAGCATTACTTATACTATACTATTCACTGATCTACCCTTACCTCACCTATGCTATTTGTGTCTGGGGATCCACAACAACAAATTACCTAAAACCAATAATAACTCAACAAAAAGCTGTGGTGTGAATGATTACACAATCCACTGCTAGATAACACCCCCCTCACTCTTCAAAGACCTAAATCTACTCACTATACAAAACATTCACTCATACTACTGTGTAACCTACATTTACAGAACAATAAATTTTAATATAAATCTCGACCTGAAACGCTTTCTTGACAGTTGCAATAGGACCCATAGACATAATACTAGGCACAACAATCTCTATGACATTCCCCATGGCAGGTTAAATCTTTTCAATAACTCAATGTACATAAAAGGGTCCAAAATCTGGAACTCTCTGCCAGAAATCTCCAGAACCACTGTTTCATCTAGCAGCATTTTTAAAACTACAGTTAAAAAATACCTTATCTCCTTAACCTATCCCAGCCCATTATAAATACATATGTAAAAACTATACATGCATTTGCTCAATATCATGAACATAAACAAAACATTATAATCAATAAATACTTACTCTTAATATCTGTAATCCTGTCAAATAATAATCATTCCACTGTGTCTGCCTTAGGTTTATAATCAAAACTGTAATTCCTCTTTACCAAACTTATTAAAGCCATATAGCATGAACTCTATCGCTTAATTGTTTAACTTACTTGCTACACTCTTCACTATTCCACCCACCACCCTCATAACTCCACCCACCACCCTCATTACTCCACCCACCACCATCACTTCTTCACCCACCACCATCACTACTCCACCCACCATCTTCACTACTCCACCCACCACCATCTCTACTACACCCACCACCCTCACTACTCCATCCACCACCATCACTACTCCACCCACCACCATCACTACTCCACCCACCACTATCAGTACTCCACCCACTGAAGGAACCTCTGTGAGACAGGTAAATATCACGGAGGCCTGCACTACAATCTGGGAGTATTATCCTTCCAGCTATGTTTTGGAAGAACATGTGGGATGGAGCGAAGTACCTGACAGTCCTCTGGGTACAGAGTTGAATTTGACTTCAGATACGCTGCCAACTACTCACAACTCGGATTTTGGCTTCCAACTCAAAGCAAAAAATTGACCGAGTGACGGCTCGTAACTCAGAAAACTCGTAAGTTGGGGCACTCGTAAATTAGGGTACCACTCGACTCCCAACTGTTATACTCCTTTGTACAAACATATATCATGTTGAAATAATAAAATTATTATTATTATGTTGCAAGTTTATGGAGGAGGTAGTAGGTTTCTGAAAGCAGTTAAAGAGTTTTTACAAGGATAGTGAGGAACAGGTATGGGTATGTAGTAGAGAGGGAGATTATTTCCCAGTAAAAGTAGGCCTTAGACAAAGATGTGTTGATATCACCATGATTGTTCAATATATTTATAGATGGAGTTGTAAGAGAAGTGAATGATCAGGTGTTAGCAGGAGGATTAGGATTGATAGATAAAGAATCTAACACAAAGTGGGAGTTGTCACAGTTGCTTTTTTTGCTGAAGAGAAGTTTGGGAGAGTATGTAAAAGAAGAAAATTAAAAGTGAATGTAGGAAAGAGTAAGGAGATGAGGATAACACAAAAAAATTAGCTAATGAAAGATATCAGATTGGAGGGAGGGAGTATGGAGGAAATTAATATGTTCAGACATTTGGGAGTGGCCTTGTCAGCAAATAGGTCTATGAAAGACAAGGTGAACCATAGGAATGATGAGAGGAAAACAGGTGAGTGGTGCTCTGAGGAGTCTGTGGAGACAAAGAACATTATCCATGGAAGCAAAGAGAGGAATATATGAGAGTATGACTTTACCAAAGCTCTTATATGGGTGTGAAGTATGGGTAGGTGGTGAATGTTGCAACAAGGAGGAGGCTGGAGGCAGTAGAGATGTCATGTTCAGGACAATGTGTGGTGTGTATAGTATGTGGAGAATTTAGAGCTTGGTGATTAGATATGGGTGATGGGTTACAAGAAGCATTGTTCCAAGGGCTGAAAGAGGTTGCTATGAGGTGCTTAGGGCATTTAACCCCTTTGACTGTTTACGCCGTATATATACGTACGTCTTACGCGCCACTGTTTCTGACGTAATTAAATTCTAGCGGCTTCAAATCTAGCGGGAGAAAGCTGGTAGGCCCACATGTGAGAGAATGGGTCTGTGTGGTCAGTGTGCACCACATAAAAAAAAATCCTGCAGCACGCAGTGCGTAATGAGAAAAAAAAAACTGACAGTTTTTTTGGATTAAAACGCCGACTTTGAGGTGTATTTTCGTATAGTATTTATCGTTGTATTCTTGTTTTCATGGTCTCATGTGATAAAATGGAAAACATATTACAGAAATAGAGATGATTTTGATTACTTTCATGATGAAAACGACCTTGAAATTGAGCTCAAAGTAGCAGAAATGTTCGATTTTTACCAATGTTCAAGAGTAAGCAAATCACACCACAAGTCCAATACACGTCAGCTGGGGAGTCTAATATTCTTTCACTAGTGCACTTATATTATTTATACCATTTTTACAATAATGCAGTAGTCTGCATACCAGTAAATTTTGTATTTTTTTGTATGAATAAAAAATCAAAATAGAAAGCAATAGTAATATAAGAGGGGCCTAGAGATGTGACTAATGAACAGAGGATATGTTATTTTAGTGCCAAGAATGTCTACATTGTTTATTCTGGACCCTATTTTGAAACTGGCATCTTTTTTAATTTGTGTGAAATTGGCCAAATTGCCAATTTCTGACCACTTTATTGGGTAGTTCAAATCGGTAAATGGGCGGTTTCTTGTAGTCAATTGGTAGATAGAATGGAGTTCTAAAGAAATAGCTATGAGTTTGGTTGACTGGAACAACGGAATTGGCTATAAACAGGGCTCAAAGTCGGCGAAATCGCTGATACGTATATGTAGCCCAGACCACTAACTTCACGGGAGCGTAATTCCCTGAGTTTTCGACCAAATTTCATACTTTTGGTGTCATTACCATCGGGAAAAGATTTTCTATCATTTCATAAGAAAAAATAATTTTTTTTTTTCAAAAATTTATTGACATAGAATGACAGTTTCAGAAAGGGGCCTGCGACAGTCAAAGGGTTAAAGAGGATGGAAGAAAATAAAATGACTTAAAGGTGAATAAATCTGGAAAAGGAGGGGTAAGGGGTCATCCCAGAAAGGGTTGGAAGGAGGAGGTAAAGGAAATTTTGAGCATTAGATGCTTGGATGTCCAACAGGCATATGTGAGCATGTTAGAATGAGTAGAGGCAAGTGGTTTTTGTGACTTGATGTGCTGTTGGAGTGTGAGCAAGTAACAATTATGAAGGGATTCAAGGAAACTAGTTAATCAGACTTGAGTCCTGGAGGTGGGAAGTACAGTGCCTGCACTCTGAAAGATGGGTGAGAATGTTAATCCTGGAGGTGGGACGTACAGTGCCTGCACTTTCATGGATGGGTAAGAATGTTACAGTTCAGAGGGTCATCTAAGCAGTGATGTCAACACACTTCTAGCAACAGAGCTAATGATTAATGGTGAATGCATTTACCTTTTTGCAGGTCACTACCTCATTGACCTGCAAAACATTATATGTGATGTACATGTACTAACTTATGCTTATAAAGACCAGAAAGCAGTGATATAAGAGTAATGTGGATTATGATGGCCGTCAAACCCCAGATTCGAGGTTCTGATCCTATATATACAGGCAAGGTGAAACCTTGTGGGATTTTCTTTGATCGGAATTGCGTCTGTCTTGCATTCTGAGGGCGGCTGAGATTCCTGATGGAGACAGCAAACACCGACTCCACTTCGTCTTCAGACAGTTTTAAGAGAGGGCCTGCCAACCCTGAAAGGGTTAAAACGTCATATGTACTTATGTTACACTGGCTTGTAGTCACTACAAACGACTGTGTTATAGTTTTTTCGTAACTCCTTATTTTTTCCAAGCTTTTCTTTTTAATCCGGAGTAAGTACAGTGGACCCCAGGCATACGATGGCATCGGCATACGTTAAATCCGGCATATGATACATTTTAACGCAAAAATTTTGCCTCGCCACATGCGATTCGTCCGGGATGCATCCCACGTGTGTCCTCAGCTGCCCCGTGCGTACCAGTGTTTACAAGCCAGCCAGTGCGGTCGCATCCATGCATACAATCAGTACATTTCATATCACAGCATTTTTAGTGATTATACCTGCAAAATAAGTCACCATGGGCCCCAAGAAAGCTTCTATTAATAAATAACAAAAAGGCACAATACCGTGACTGGAACGATACACAAATAACCCACACATAAAAGAGAGAAGCTTACAACGACGTTTCGGTCCGACTTGGACCATTGACAAAGTCACACTAACAGAGGTGGAGCAGGACGGCTATATATAGGCAGGAAGAGATGGAGGTAGTAGTAGTAGTAGTAGTACAAGAATTGTATATAATACCGACAAGATGTTGTGGACGTTTCGCCATCCAGTGGCTGTCTGGATGGCGAAACGTCTATGATGGGGATGCCCGGGTGTTGTGCATGTGTCTTAATTTCATCTTGTCGGTATTATATACAACTCTTGTACTACTACTACTACTGCTGCTGCTGCTGCTGCTGCTGCTGCTGCTGCTGCTGCTGCTGCTGCTGCTGCTGCTGCTGCCGCTGCCGCCGCCGCCGCCGCCACCGCCACCGCCACCTCCTGCCTATATATATAGCCGTCCTGCTCCAAGTGGAGTGCGTGTCTCGGAGCTGGCCAGGTTGTATACCAAACCCCAATCAACCATCGCTACTATTGTGGCCAACAAAACAGCAATCAAGGAAGCTGTTCTTGCAAAAGGTGCAAGTTTGTTTTCAAAACAGAGATCACAAGTTCTCAAAGATGTTGAGAGACTGTTATTGGTGTGGATAAACGAAAAACAGATAGCAGGAGATACCATCTCTTAAGCGATCATATGTAAAAAGGGTGGGAAATACATACTATCGTGCCACGGTCAGCTGTTGCTGCACCACGGTCAGCTGTTGCTGCACCAGTCAGCTGTTGCTGAACCACGGTGAGCTGCTGTTGCACCACGGTCAGCCGCTGCTGCACCAGTCAGCTGCTGCTGGACCACCATCAGCTGTTGCTGCACCACAGTCAGCTGTTGCTGCACCACAGTCAGGTGCTGCTGAACCACAGTCAGCTGCTGCTGAACCATGGTCAGCTGCTGCTGCACCAAAGTCAACTGTTGCTGCACCACGGTCAGCTGTTGCTGCACCAGTCAGCTGTTGCCAAACCATGGTGAGCTGCTGTTGCACCACGGTCAGCTGCTGCTACACCACCATCATCTGTTGCTGCACCACGGACAGCTGCTGCTGCACCACGGTCAGCTGTTGCTGCACCACGGTCAGCTGGTCTTAGTGGCATTAAAAGGAGGGAAGTAACCCTGGAAAAGGACGTGCTACCTAAAGTCCTAATGGAAGGGGATTCCCCTTCTAAACATTAACAACTTCCACACTTTCCCCTCCTTCCATCCCATCAATCATCACCAGAACTTCAATAAAGGTAAGTGTCAGTTTGTGTGTATTAAAATTAATATTTCATGTAAAAAATTTTTTTTCATACTTTGTGGTGTCTTGCACGGATTAATTTGATTTCCATTATTTCTTATGGGGAAAATTAATTTGCCTTGCGATAATTTCGGCATACGATGAGCTCTTACGAACGGATTAATATCGTATGCCGGGGGTCCACTGTAAACCTCACCCCTGAAAGGGAGTTACTACACATTATATTTCAGCCTGTACCATTATCAAATTTTTCCAACCATAGTCTATCCTCTGGTTAAATTTTTACATAAAATTACATTATGTAGTTCCTGGAATTTTTTTTAAATACATACATTACTGTATCACTTATTCTACAATTTTGGTTTAATTTCAGAAATCAGCAGGCAATTCTGGACAGCAGAGCTTACAGAAGCGCTTACTACGAGAAGCTCTGGAAGAAGATTCTTCAGTATTCCAATACGATGAAGTGTATGATGAAATGCAAGCTACAAAAACAGCTGAAGTAGCTGCAAGGAAACAGACAGCTGAGAAAAAGGTAACAGTAACAATACAGGTCGGCCATCACTAATCTGCCAATCAGTAATCCGGTTTCATCAGTAATCCATCACTAATTTCAGCTAGCATAATTTCTAATTTCCGGGGTTGCCACGCCAACCTGCCGCTACTGTTTGGTGGCACTACATGCTGCATAAGTCATTCCAATTTCATTTTCTTCATTTATTGTTATAGCCTGCTCACTTTTAGCCCTAGCCATGGTTCCAACGAATAAAAGAAATGCTTTTTGTTGTATAAAGCACATACAATGTATGTTGTCCATAAAAGATCAGGTGGTTTTGAAGCCACTGTTGGTCGCAGTAAACTCCGCTCACTCAGTTAAGTTGTGGCCGGTAAATTTGGGCCTACATATGAATGAATAGGTCTGTGTGGTAAGTGTGCACTATATAAAAAAAATTCTCCAGCACGCAGTGCATAATGAGAAAAAAACTGTGGCCATGTTATTGGTGCAAAACAGGGACTTTGCAGTATATTTTCTTATAGATTTATGGTGTATTCTCGTTTTTTTTGACTCATTTGATAGAATGGAAGATGTATTACAGAAATAGATATGATATTGATTGGTTTCACAATGGGAAGTACTTTGAAATCGAGTTCAAAGTAGCGGAAATGTTCGATTTTTGTCAATGTTTAGAGTAAACAAATGACATCACCAACCAATGTGTCCAACTGGCTTGTCTCATAAGCAGTCACGAATGGGTTGACATCATTTATGCATTTATTACAATAATGCAGTAGTCTGCATTATTGTAAAACAGCAGGTTAGGTTCCAGGCTACTGCTGTACAGGAGGGCACATAAAAGCCTAATAACATGTTTACACTTATCATTATATTAAGTGACCAATAGAACTAGGCCAAAAAATGCATATACATGTACAGTACACACACTGCTTTCCATAGAATATTTTCATCCTTAGCTTATAGTAAGAGTGGATATACTTGTTGTAGGGAGTCTGAATAAATTAATGGGTATAATTGAAAAGTGCTGCGTTAGTGAAACATCGTAAAGTAGAGCTCTGTAAAGCAGGACACTCCTGTATTGATTTATGGATGGGGATATATATACTTGTAATGCTTTTCAAAGAAATCATCAACACGGTAGAAACAATAAATAGAGAACTGAAAACTTACTTTGTTCTTTTAATATAATATTAAGTCATTTCTTCTTTAGCATTAAAGATGGATTTAATGGACAAAATCCATTGTCCGGGCTATGTCTGGAAACCATGGGCAGAGTTCAGAAAGAACAGTCTCTCATAAGTCCAGAATTGTCTGTTAATGTTACAGTCCACAGAATAAATTGTTTTCCCATTTAATAGTTGTGATGATGGAAAAACAATCTTATCATTTGGATTTAATGGACATTGGGCATTACTAAACACCCCTCCTATTAGCGCATGAAACTTTAGTTTCACTGTTAAAAATCACCTGAACTTGATGTAAATTCCTTCTTTCAACAAACTGGCCATATCCCACTGAAGCAGGGTGACCCAAAAAGAAAAACAAAAGTTTCTCTTTTTAACTTTAGTAATGTATACAGGAGAAATGGTTACTAGCCCATTGCTCCTGGCAATTAATTAATGAGTTCTTTTAAAAATGCTTAAAAACTTATGTTTAAAGACTAAATTTTCATTTCAGCCAAAATATATTCACAACATAATAAAGCACGCAGAGAAGCGCAAACTGGAAGATGAACGTCGCACTGAACGCAAAGTCCAAAAAGAACGGGAGGCAGAGGGAGAAGAATTTGCTGACAAGGAGTCATTTGTCACAGCTTCATATGTCAAGAAGATGGAAGAACTGAAGAAAGCTGAAGCAGAGGCCAAGTTAGAAGAGATGCAAGAAGGTAAATGACAAAACCTGACTAGATGAGGTGTGGAAATAATAGGATATTCCTTTGATATACCTTCGATGAGTTCCCAGATTTTTTTTTTACTCCAGGAACCCGTGCATGGGCCAGGCTTGTCTGGTGCTTACCTGCTCGACCAGATTATTACTGTTGGTGGATATTGAAGAATGCCATTATTGTCTAATTGCTTGGCTTCATTGTCCCATTTTCCTAGCTTGCTCAGCTGTTGTAACACTTCAAGAGGAAGGCTTGTCTTCGTGCCAGTGAAGGGCCCTTAAGGCAAGGAATTTGAGCTACCCTCCCCTTCCTCAGGCCAAACCTAGTTCCCATTCCCCAAGCACTGTATAACCTTTATATTAAAGGCCAAGTGCTTCCTTATGAATATAGTAATTTCCTTATCAGAGGGTCATTGGAAATTTGATATCTGCACAAATCTAACAAGACAGACATTAAATGAGTGATAGTAAATGTTTCCTTCTTAGGATCACCCTGCCTTGGTGGGAGATGGCCAGTGTTAATTTTTTAAAGTGGGTTAATGAATTTCTCAGGGCAGTATTATACAAGAAATATTTTGTGGGTTCATGAGTACAAATAGGAAGCATGTTTGTCTCATGCTCAGATGGAGGACCAAGCTTCCATCACATCTTGTGCTGAATGACTCGTATGGGTTTAGCGCTTAACATGAATTATGTAATTTCTTCAACTTTCGGCTTAATAACAGTCCAGGATGGACTGAAGCAGTATGTTGTTTCACCTCCAGTTTGTAGGTTAGCTGTGAAGTGTTCCAGCCATTGTATTGTGACTTTCATTCTTCTTTAGTTAAGCTAATGATTTGAGTCTTCATCTTTACCCTGAAATTCCAGGTTCAAATATTGAATTTTTAGAGTTAAATTTGAGAAAAGCGAAATCCACAAAGCAGAATTTGCCATTGAGTTGTTCATAATGTTCAGTTTTGGCTCACAACATTGTTTCCTCAGTATTATTATTTTTCATTAGGCTCACTCATGCTGGCATGAAAGGAAGCACTCAAACTTACCTGTTGTTGGTACTCTGGATCATTGGTTCCTGAGCCCTGTCCAAGGCCTCCTGGTTGATAGACTGATCAGTTAGGCTATTGGTGCTAGTAGCATGCAATCTAGGGTAAGGACCACAGCCATCTGATCAGAAACTATCTGGAGGAACTTTTCAAAGTCCCTCTTGAAAACACTTTGAGTCTTTTGATGATTTCCCATATATTTGAGGAGAGGATACCTGGAGTATACCTGGAGAGGGTTTCAGGGGTCAACGCCCCAGTGGCCTGGTCTGAGACCAGGCTTCATGGATCAGGGTCTGATATGTCAGGTTGTTACTGCTAGCCACATGCAGACAGACATACAAACCACAGCCCGGCTGGTCAGATACTGACTTTAGGTACCTGTCCAACACCTTCTTGAAGACAGCCAGGGGTCTATTGGTAATCCCCCTTATGTATGCTGGGAGACGGTTGAACAGTCTTGGGTCCCTGACACTTATTGTGTACTCTCAGTGTACTCGTGGCACCCCTGCTTTTCATTGGGGAAACGTTGCATCTCCTGCAGAGCCTTTTGCTTTCATAGGGAGTGTAAATTTAATAACTAAGTAATCTTTTTACAGTGAAGTATGGAACACACAAGCTTCTATCGCTCATTTGTTAATTAGTTTAATGTCTTTATTATGTACCGGTATGTACACCCTGTGGACGGTAGTCAAAACATTACAGAGGCACATAATGGGTCCAGGGACTTGGCTGCAAAGTTTTGATAGCTGAACAAGTTACAGTAGTAATGAACTATTGACATGTTTATATTTGGTTGCAATCATAATGATTTATTTCTGCAGACATGAATTAGGTCACTCACACACACACAGACAAAGAAAAAAATGGTAATGATTTATTTACATTGAACATTTGTTCCAATGCTAGGGTGTTCGGGAGAGGGGTGGGATTAAATTTTGGGGAATCAAATTCAAAATGGGAATTGACACAGTTACTTTTTGCTGATGATACTGTGCTTATGGGAGATTCTAAAGAAAAATTCCAAAGGTTAGTGGATGAGTTTGGGAATGTGTGTAAAGGTAGAAAGTTGAAAGTGAACATAGAAAAGAGTAAGGTGATGAGGGTATCAAATGAGTTAGATAAAGAAAAATTGGATATCAAATTGGGGAGGAGGAGTATGGAATAAGTGAATGTTTTCAGATACTTGGGAGCTGACGTGTCGGCGGATGGATTTATGAAGGATGAGGTTAATCATAGAATTGATGAGGGAAAAAAGGTGAGTGGTGCATTGAGGTATATGTGGAGTCAAAAAACGTTATCTATGGAGGCAAAGAAGGGAATGTATGAAAGTATAGTAGTACCAACACTCTTATATGGGTGTGAAGCTTGGGTGGTAAATGCAGCAGCGAGGAGACGGTTGGAGGCAGTGGGGATGTCCTGTTTAAGGGCAATGTGTGGTATAAATATTATGCAGAAAATTCGGAGTGTGGAAATTAGGAAAAGGTGTGGAGTTAATAAAAGTATTAGTCAGAGGGCAGAAGAGGGGTTGTTGAGGTGGTTTGGTCATTTAGAGAGAATGGATCAAAGTAGAATGACATGGAAAGCATATAAATCTATAGGGGAAGGAAGGCGGGGTAGGGGTCGTCCTTGAAAGGGTTGGAGAGAGGGGGTAAAGGAGGTTTTGTGGGCAAGGGGCTTGGACTTCAGCAAGCGTGCGTGAGCGTGTTAGATAGGAGTGAATGGAGACGAATGGTACTTGGGACCTGACGATCTGTTGGAGTGTGAGCAGGGTAATATTTAGTGAAGGGATTCAGGGAAACCGGTTATTTTCATATAGTCGGACTTGAGTCCTGGAAATGGGAAGTACAATACAATGCCTGCACTTTAAAGGAGGGGTTTGGGATATTGGCAGTTTGGAGGGATATGTTGTGTATCTTTATATGTGTATGCTTCTAAACTGTTGTATTCTGAGCACCTCTGCAAAAACAGTGATAATGTGCGAGTGTGGTGAAAGTGTTGAATGATGATGAAAGTATTTTCTTTTTGGGGATTTTCTTTCTTTTTTGGGTCACCCTGCCTCGGTGGGAGACGGCCGACTTGTTGAGAAAAAAAAAAATTGTACCTCCATCATCAGTGGATGAGTCCACTATGCAATGGTACAGTATAATGAATCTCTACAAAATGTTCAAAATTTCTTGGTCCTACTCTCTGTATTTCTTTTGATTTACTGTATTAGGCATTAAATGAATATATTGAAGTGTATTAGACACTGTAATATTTTTTACCCAGTATAGTGAGACTAATAAATTTAACTTTTTTTTTTTCTTTTTTTCTTTTTTTACAGAAAAAATTGATGTATTGAAGCACAAAAATTTTGGTGCTTTTTATAATCACCTTTTCAAACAAAAGATGGGTGATATTGAAGTTAAAAAGGAACCAGAGAGCGAGGAAGAAGAAAATAACGAAGTTGAAATTATAAAGAGAAGAGACGACATAAAGCGGCAGAAGCACTACCGCACTCAACGAGACTTGAGTGAATCACCAGAAAGACAAGCAAGACGAAGACCAAAGACAACTAAGCAAGAAAAAGTGAGTTCGGCATCTGAGGATGAAGAAAAAGTTGAATCTTATAGAGACAGAAGAAACAAATACAAAACTATGGGAGAGAGAAAAGAAGAGTTGAGAGGAAAAGGGAGAGAGAGAGAAAGAGATAGAGGAAGAGACAAGTATCGCTCTCCAGATAAGAAGAAAGATAGTGATCGATCACAGGAAAGAGAAAGAAGGGACAAATCAAAAGATAGAAAACATGGTAGAGATAGATCCAGAGAACGTGACAAAAACCACAGAGGAAGGGAGAGGTCACGATCAAGAGATAGAAAACATAAACGTAGTAAGTCCAGGAGTCCTCATTCCAGGCGAAGAGGCAGTCGCTCTCATTCACAGAATAGATCCACGAGTCGAGAAAGACGAAATATCAAAGAAGAACCAAAATCTCCCAAACGAAGAGAAAGATCCTCTACCAAGGAGAGCATAAGTGATAAAGACAAAAAAGACAAAACAAATGGTGATAAGGTTTCAAGTGAAAATATTGTAAATGTCAAGAAAGAGAGTGAGCTTGAAGAAAAGGAGAAGAGGCTTGAGAGAATACGTAAATTGTTCACCAAGAGAACTGTTGGAGAAAAATTTGAACATGCTCTCTTACGGTTTTATCAAAGAAAGTCCGAGAGAGAATCACATGGATAGTTTTATAATAGGAATGCCTAGGATAAGTGAATGATGTGAGCAGTACATTGAGTAATTTTGCCAGAATTTCAATAAAATTGTAACTCAGGGAGTACATGTGACAGTTGAGATCAGCCAGAGGGATGAAATTTGTGTGTGCATTTTTTGAAGAACTTTGTAATGTTTGTGATACACGATCATACTTGGTGGTAAAGGTGTTGTAATTAAATCGGAGAAATTTGTAAAGTTTTCATGGTGAGCGATTTTGTTTTTCTGCATATTTTCCCTTCAGGGGGGGGTGCCTTGCTGCTGGTGAAGGGCTCTTGATTTGAGGAATTAGAGATACCCCTCTTCCTCGAATCAAACCTAATTACCTCCCATTCTCCAGGCATTTTGTAACCCTTACAGGTTTAGTGTTTTCCCCTCATAACATTTAATAATCTGAATATTTTCTTATTCCATTCTTAGTTAAACTGTAATGATTCATTAAGCACTGTTCAATATTTGTATTTTTAAGTTGTCACTTCACATTTTCATTGTAATTCTTGGCTTTTTCAGTTGCGAAACACAAGCATGTTGAAACTTTGCATTTCAGAATAAAGAAACAAATGTCAGTGTCTTATATTTTTGATCTACAAAAACTACCCTTATGCACATAGATTGTTCTTCTCAGTCCAGTACAGTATTAATATTAATGTATTTCATAGGCTCCTCTTCAAGGGGGGCTCCTTGGCGTGGTGAAGAGGCTCTTGGTCTGAGGAATTAGACCTATCGGTCTTCTTCCTCAGACCGAACCTAATTACCCCCCAATCTCCCCTCCCCTATCCCATCCTCCCCATCCTCCCCTTTTTCCTTTCCTCCTCCTCCTCCCCACTCCTCCCTTTTGCCCTTCCTCTTTTTGTCCTTTGGGATTTCTCCCACAGGCGCGCTAGTTCCTAGGTAGGAGAAAGGACACCGGGGTCCATCCCATTCCGTTGAGGTTTCTTGGCGGTGGCGTAGTTTGCCGTGGAATCTGGATTGCCTAGGGATGTCCCGATCCCTCTCCGGTATCCCGGAGTAGCTTTGGGTGTCTTTTGGGCGACGGGTGTAGCTCTGGAAGCCACCTTTCGGATTCCGGGGGTGGTGGCTGAAGGAGGTATGCTTTGTGGCGGATATCCGGCCGCCCTCTCTTTTGTCCACCGAGGTAGCTCGGCAGATGTGAGGTTGCTATCCCAGATTGCTGGTTTACTGGCATGAAGGGTAGGGTATGGCACGGGTTCCATGCTGCATCTGCGCTACTAGCGGTGTCGAGTCCTCTTGGGCGCGGAGGGAGATTTCTGGCCCTTTCATCCCTCCTAGGAACTATCCCTCCCCGGTCCCCCCTTTTTTTTTCTTTTTTTTATTTTTATTTTCTTTTCTTCTTTCTTTTTTTTTCTTAAAAACAAAAAGAAAGAAGTAACCTAACCATGGCAGCCCTAGTCCATGAACCTGGTACCCCCGGGCCCCTTCTTGATACCGCACCCCGTTCTGACCCCGCCTCGTCTTTGGACCACTCTTCAGACATTCCTCATGCCTCTGTACCTATTGCCGGTGCTGTTTCCTCACCCGCTTCAGGTACTGAGGCCTCGACTGACTCCTTCGATTTATCAGACCTTCGCTCTCCTCTGACTATGCTTCCGGCCTCTCCCTCTACGGTGCGGCAATTTTCAAATCGCCGACCCGTTCCACGTCGGACCAACTCTGGTCCCACGCCTAAACGTCAACGACAATTACCTGCTGATGATACTTCTCCACCTTCACCTTCTCGTTCTTCTCAGAAACGATCGACACGTCCTTCACTACCTTTCCACGCTCAGTTTCAGACTGAACAGTGGACTAAATTCTTCACTTTACGACCAACTTCCTCTACTGCCTATCTTTCTGACCATAGTATTGGCAAGGCACTCCTACGCCATGTTGGTAAAGATATTTCTTTTCATGCTCTTAAGAGCGGTACGCGCATCATTACCGTACAGAATGCTACCCAGGCTCGTGAGCTCTCTCGTCTTACCCATATAGATACTGTTCCTGTCACCCTTGAAAAACATCATTCCCTCAATTCTTGTAGTGGTACCGTTATTCTGCCCCATACCATAGTTCAACAAAATTTCCAGACATGTGGCACCGACATTCTAGAACAGCTGGAACTCCAAGATCTCCCAATCCTCAAGGTAGACACTTACGTTCTTCCGGCCCGTGGGCGGAGACGATACCCTAGCAATGTGGCTCGTTTAACTTTTGACAGCCGAGAACTCCCATCCTCCGTTTATATAGCAGGACATCGGTTACAAGTTCGAAAGGTGATCCCTACACCACAACAGTGTAGAAATTGCTGGCGATTTGGCCATCCAGCGAAATATTGCAGATCTATCGCCGAATGCCCAGTCTGTGGTGCCGATGACCATTCTAATACGTCTTGCAATCGATCTCCCTCTTGCCTTAACTGTCATGAGGCTCACCCTTCGTACTCTCGCCGTTGTCAGGTCTATTTAAACGAGCGGGAAATCCGTTACCTCAAAGAGACAGAAGGTCTCCCTTATGCCATGGCAGTTTCTCATCTCCGCCTCCAAGGGAGACTCCCACGTGTTTCTTATTCCCGTGTTTCAAAACGTCCCCCCACTTCTGGTATCCCATCTTCTACACCCACCTCTGTGGTTACCTCTCCCATAATCACTCCTGTATCTAATCCTTTTGCTGTCCTCGGCTCAGACGTCCCTACTTCAACGCCTCAGTCTAATCTCGCTTCTTCGAGTTCTCTCTTACAAGCCTCAGTATCGACGAGACCTCGTACGACACCTCTTCCCAATCGTCCCTCTACTTCTCAAAAGTCAAAAAAAGGTCCGGTAACACCTCCTACCCATCTTCCACCTCCTCATTTTACCCTCCCTGTCTCTGTCCCTAGTTCTTCCCCTCTCACTGGCTCAGTTACAAGTGCAGAGGTTCACCCTCCTCCTCGTAATGTACCTTCCTCCCCTGTTCCCTCCCAAGTTTCTTCCTCTTCTGCCACCTCCCAGGTTCCTGTCTCTTCTGTCCCCTGCCACGCTTCTCCAGTTCCCTCCACCCTTTCGCCCCCCCCTACCTTGGTACAGTCCAATACAGTTCCAATCTTTACTCATCCTCCCCCTACCATTCCCAATATTGTCTCCCATATGACATCTCTGAATTCCGAAACACTTGAAGCAATCTCTGAATATATTGCAGAGACCAAACCATCAATGGACACTGATCCACCTTCCGCTCTTCCTCTCTCCTCTGCTCCATCTGCGCAACTCCTTTCTTCACAGCGCACCGTTCCTTCGCTGCTTGAACATTTTCCACTGCCTCCGCATGTGGACTTTTCTAACCCTTCTAGTCCGTAGGAACCCTTACCTGCGGATTTCAAGTATCTTTATCATTGCCAATCATGGCCTTTTTACAGTGGAATATACGCGGCCTCAGGGGTAATCGGGGTGAGCTTCAGATGTTACTCTCCCAGTTTACCCCTGTTGGTGTTTGCTTACAGGAACCAAAATTACACTCTGCTGTTATTTCTCACATCTCAGGCTATAATTTATTGTATTCTTCAGATCCTTTTCCTGATGGGACCTTTAATGAAAGTGCCCTTCTTCTCCGCACTGATATTCCGTACCATCAGCTATTTGTTCATACTTCGCTGCATTACACAGCAGCCCGTATCCACTTACATAGGTGGTATACGCTCTGTTCTTTATATCTCTCTCCTTCTCGGGCATTATCTATTCCGGATTTTGCCTTCCTTGTTTCGTCATTACCGCCACCGATTCTGTTACTTGGTGATTTTAATGCCCACCATTTCCTCTGGGGAGGGTCTCACTGTGATTCCCGTGGAATTCAGTTAGAGGCTTTTCTTGCCACCCACCCCCTCCATGTTTTAAATACAGGTACTCACACCCATTTTGATCCTCGGACTCATACTCTCTCTTGCATCGATCTCTCAGTTTGCTCTTCCTCCGCCGCATTAGACTTTACTTGGTCTGTTCTCCCGGACTTACATGACAGTGATCATTTCCCAATCATTCTTACTTCCCCTTCATATTCGCCACCTCTTCGCACCCCACGCTGGCAATTTAATCGGGCAAATTGGAACCTTTACTCACACCTGACTGTTTTTAAAGAGGTTCCTTCTTCGTCCTCCATCGATGAGCTTTTACACCTCTTCTCGTCCTCCGTTTTCACCGCAGCTTCTCATTCTATACCCCAAACTTCGGGCAGGCATTCTCAGAAATGCGTGCCTTGGTGGTCTCCTGCTTGTGCTCGTGCAGTACGTTTGAAACGCTCTGCATGGGGCAGGTACCGGTACAATAGAACCACAGAGCGACTCCTTGATTTTAAACAGAAGCGTGCGATCACTCGCCGTGTCATCCGTGACGCTAAACGCACTTGCTGGCGAGATTATGTCTCCACCATCACCTCTGCTTCCTCTATGAGTGCAGTCTGGAAAAAAGTACGAAAACTGAGTGGTAAATATTCTCCTGACCCGGCTCCTGTTCTGCGGGTTGCCGGTGTTGATATAGCAAACCCACTAGATGTTGCCAATGAAATTGGCAATCATCTGGTCCGTATTTCTCAGGGACTCCATCTATGCCCCTCATTTCTTTCCTCAAAGTCTGCCAGAGAGTTAGCACCCTTGGACTTTTCTTCTCTCAGAGAAGAACAGTATAATGTGCCTTTTACACTTCAAGAACTGGAGGCAACACTCTCAGCTTGTCGATCATCGGCAGCTGGGCCCGACGACATTCATATTCGTATGCTACAACATTTACATCAGTCAGCCCTTGCAGTCCTATTACACCTTTACAATCTTATTTGGTCACAAGGAGTTCTTCCACAGCTGTGGAAATCCGCCATTGTTCTCCCTTTCCGCAAACCAGGCACTACGGGACATGAAACCTCCCACTATCGTCCCATTGCTCTTACCAGTGCAGTTTGCAAAGTAATGGAACGTCTAGTAAATAGACGTTTAGTGTGGTATTTAGAGACACACAACAGTCTCTCCACTCGTCAATATGGCTTTCGTAAGGGACGTTCTACCATAGACCCCTTACTGCGCTTGGATACGTATGTTCGTAATGCCTTTGCGAATAACCACTCAGTTATTGCCATATTTTTTGACCTTGAGAAGGCATATGACACAACTTGGAGGTATAATATTTTAGCCCAAGCCCACTCCTTAGGCCTTCGAGGCAATCTACCATCCTTCCTTAAGAACTTTTTAACTGACAGGCATTTCCGTGTTCGGGTTAATAATGTGCTCTCCCCGGACTTTGTCCAAGCTGAAGGTGTCCCCCAGGGATGTGTTCTGAGCACAACACTTTTTCTCCTTGCTATTAATGATTTGGCCTCTAGTCTTCCATCAAATATTTGGTCATCACTCTATGTTGATGACTTTGCTATTGCCTGTGCAGGCGCTGACTGTCACCTCCTTACAGTTTCTCTCCAGCATGCAGTCGACCGTGTTTCCAATTGGGCCACCACACATGGGTTTAAATTTTCCAGCACTAAAACCCACCAAATCACTTTCACTAGACGCTCTGTCATCTCTGATCATCCTTTGTACCTCTATGGCTCACGTATCCCTGAACGTGATACAGTCAAGTTTCTGGGCCTCCTCTTTGATCGTAGGTTATCCTGGAAACCTCACATTACCTCTCTGAAGGCAACTTGTCACAGCCGGCTGAACCTTCTTAAAACCCTTGCTCATCTTTCGTGGGGAGCTGATCGTCGAACCCTCCTTCACCTACATTCCACCCTTATTTTATCGAAACTTGATTATGGTGACCAGATCTATTCAGCGGCATCTCCTGCTACTCTCTCTAGCCTTAACCCCATTCATCACCAAGGATTACGTTTATGCCTTGGTGCTTTTCGCTCTTCCCCTGTCGAAAGCCTCTATGCAGAAGCGAACGTTCCATCCTTATCCGATCGCCGTGATGCCCATTGCCTGCGCTACTATGTACGCTCTCATGATCTCCGCAATCCTTCCATTTATAGAATGGTCACTGATATTAGTAGACATTCTTTATTTGTTCGCCGCCCCTGCTTACTCCGTCCCTTCTCTCTTCGCCTTCATTCGCTCTTGTCTTCTCTTCAACTACCACCTTTCTATGTACATGTAGCATCTCACTTTTCCCTACCCCCCTGGGAGGTCCCAGCTGTTCGAGTCTGTTCTTTCTCCCTCCCTTGCTCGAAAGCCCAACTGTCTACGGTCGCTTCCCGCTCTCTTTTTCTTGACCACTTTCACTCTCATTCTCATGCCATTGCTGTGTACACAGATGGCTCTAAGTCTTCTGACGGCGTAGGATTCGCAGCAGTGTTTCCGGACAGCGTCGTACAAGGGCATTTACTATCTTCAGCTAGTATTTTTACTGCTGAATTATATGCCATCCTTACAGCACTTATCCGTATTGCATCTATGCCTGTGTCATCATTTGTGGTTGTCTCAGACTCCCTTAGTGCTTAACAGGCTATACAAAAATTTGATACACCTCACCCCTTAGTCCTCCGTATCCAACTTTGGCTACGCCGCATCTTTACTAAGCATAAAGATATTGTTTTTTGTTGGGTCCCTGGTCATGTTGACGTACAGGGCAATGAACAGGCAGACACTGCTGCGCGGTCAGCAGTACATGACCTACCAGTTTCTTACAGAGGTATTCCATGTACGGACTATTTTGCTGTAATATCTTCCCACCTTCACACCCGTTGGCAACAACGTTGGTCTACTATGCTCGGCAACAAACTTCAGTCTATTAAACCGAGTATAGGTTACTGGCCGTCTTCTTATCACCAGTGTCGAGGTTGGGAGACTACTCTCTCCCGTCTTCGCATTGGCCATACTCGTCTTACTCATGGATATCTCATGGAGAGGCGTCTTGCTCCTCTCTGTGAGAATTGCCAAGCTCCATTATCAGTCAGCCACATTCTGTTGGACTGCCCACTTTATCAACGAGCACGCAGAATTTACCTCTGTCGTCGTCTTCGCCCCGCTGCTCTCTCTTTACCTTCCCTTCTCGCTGATGGACCCACCTTTCATCCGGACTCTCTTATTGACTTTTTGACAACGACTGACTTACTTCACAAATTCTGATACTTTCAGCCCTTTCTACTTGTATCTCTTGCTACCCTCTACCCCCGTACTATCCCCTGCCCCGCTGTTTTCTGTAACCTGCTGATCATCCCCCATCCCTCCTGCCATCCAATTCCCTTGCTTCCTTCCCTACCCTGCAGCGCTGTATAGCCCTTGTGGCTTAGCGCTTCTTTTTGATTATAATAATAATAATAATTTCATAGGCTACAAGTACTTGTGGCTGTTTGGGAGACACACAGATGATGATCAAACCAAATGCAAAGTATATTCTTAATTGTCCAGTTATTGAGGAATATAAAGATAGACAGTATCATAACCTATGTGACATGTCAAAGTATCTTATTAATGAAAATAAGATACAAGATATATTAAGCAAATTTCCCAAATTTGCTTGTAACAGATAAGTGAACTGTAGATATAAATCCAGATGTACTCTTGTTAACCCTTTTGGGGGCTAGTTCCTAGGCTTTATGTGTATCCAAAATCCAGATTTTGGGAGATGTTAAGTGAATGTATAGGAGCCTTTAAACCAAGTGAGAGAGTAATTGTGGTAGGGGACCTGAATGCTAAAGTAGGAGAAACTTTTAGAGAGGGTGTGGTAGGTAAGTTTGGGGTGCCAGGTGTCATATAGAAAGGGGTTTAGTTATAGGTAATACATATTTTAAGAAAAAGAGGATAAATAAGTATACAAGATATGATGTAGGGCGAAATGACAGTAGTTTGTTGGATTATGTATTGGTAGATAAAAGACTGTTGAGTAGACTTCAGGATGTACATGTTTATAGAGGGGCCACAGATATATCAGATCGCTTTCTAGTTGTAGCTACACTGAGAGTAAAAGGTAGATGGGATACAAGGAGAATAGAAGCATCAGGGAAGAGAGAGGTGAAGGTTTATAAACTAAAAGAGGAGGCAGTTAGGGTAAGATATAAACAGCTATTGGAGGATAGATAGGCTAATGAGAGCATAGGCAATGGGGTTGAAGAGGTATGGGGTAGGTTTAAAAATGTAGTGTTAGAGTGTTCAGCAGAAGTTTGTGGTTACAGGAAAGTGGGTGCGGGAGGGAAGAGGAGCGATTGGTGGAATGATGTAAAGAGAGTAGTAAGGGAGAAAAAGTTAGCATATGAGAAGTTTTTACAAAGTAGAAGTGATGCAAGGAGGGAAGAGTATATGGAGAAAAAGAGAGAGGTTAAGAGAGTGGTGAAATAATGTAAAAAGAGAGCAAATGAGAGTGGGTGAGATGTTATCAACAAATTTTGTTGAAAATAAGAAAAAGTTTTGGAGTGAGATTAACAAGTTAAGGAAGCCTAGAGAACAAATGGATTTGTCAGTTAAAAATAGGAGAGGAGAGTTAGAGGTATTGGGAAGATGGAGGGAATATTTTGAGGAATTGTTAAATGGTGATGAAGATAGGGAAGCTGTGATTTCGTGTATAGGGCAAGGAGGAATAACATCTTGTAGGAGTGAGGAAGAGCCAGTTGTGAGTGTGGGGGAAGTTCGTGAGGCAGTAGGTAAAATGAAAGGGGGTAAGGCAGCCGGGATTGATGGGATAAAGATAGAAATGTTAAAAGCAGGTGGGGATATAGTTTTGGAGTGGTTGGTGCAATTATTTAATAAATGTATGGAAGAGGGTAAGGAACCTAGGGATTGGCAGAGAGCATGCATAGTTCCTTTGTATAAAGGCAAAGGGGACAAAAGAGTGCAAAAATTATAGGGGGATAAGTCTGTTGAGTATACCTGGTAAAGTGTATGGTAGAGTTATTATTGAAAGAATTAAAAGTAAGACTGAGAATAGGATAGCAGATGAACAAGGAGGCTTTAGGAAAGGTAGGGGGTGTGTGGACCAGGTGTTTACAGTGAAACATATAAGTGAACAGTATTTAGATAAGGCTAAAGAGGTCCTTGTGGCATTTATGGATTTGGAAAAGGAGTATGACAGGGTGGATAGGGGGGCAATGTGGCAGATGTTGCAGGTGTATGGTGTAGGAGGTAGGTTACTGAAAGCAGTGAAGAGTTTTTACGAGGATAGTGAGGCTCAAGTTAGAGTATGTAGGAAAGAGGGAAATTATTTCCCAATAAAAGTAGGCCTTAGACAAGGATGTGTGATGTCACCGTGGTTGTTTAATATATTTATAGATGGGGTTGTAAGAAAAGTAAATGCGAGGGTCTTGGCAAGAGGCGTGGAGTTAAAAGATAAAAAATCACACATAAAGTGGGAGTTGTCACAGTTGCTCTTTGCTGATGACACTGTGCTCTTGGGAGATTCTGAAGAGAAGTTGCAGAGATTGGTGGATGAATTTGGTAGGGTGTGCAAAAGAAGAAAATTAAAAGTGAATACAGGAAAGACTAAGGTTATGAGGATAACAAAAAGATTAGGTGATGAACGATTGGAGGGAGAGAGTATGGAGGAGGTGAATGTATTCAGATATTTGGGAGTGGACGTGTCAGCGGATGGGTCTATGAATGATGAGGTGAATCATAGAATTGATGAGGGGAAAAAGGTGAGTGGTGCACTTAGGAGTCTGTGGAGACAAAGAACTTTGTCCTTGGAGGCAAAGAGGGGAATGTATGAGAGTATAGTTTTACCAACGCTCTTATATGGGTGTGAAGCATGGGTGATGAATGTTGCAGCGAGGAGAAGGCTGGAGGCAGTGGAGATGTCATGTCTGAGGGCAATGTGTGGTGTGAATATAATGCAGAGAATTCGTAGTTTGGAAGTTAGGAGGAGGTGCGGGATTACCAAAACTGTTGTCCAGAGGGCTGAGGAAGGGTTGTTGAGGTGGTTCGGACATGTAGAGAGAATGGAGCGAAACAGAGTGACTTCAAGAGTGTATCAGTCTGTAGTGGAAGGAAGGCGGGGTAGGGGTCGGCCTAGGAAAGGTTGGAGGGAGGGGCTAAAGGAGGTTTTGTGTGCGAGGGGCTTGGACTTCCAGCAGGCATGCGTGAGCGTGTTTGATAGGAGTGAATGGAGACAAATGGTTTTTAATACTTGACGTGCTGCTGGAGTGAGCAAAGTAACATTTATGAAGGGGTTCAGGGAAACCGGCAGGCCGGACTTGAGTCCTGGAGATGGGAAGTACAGTGCCTGCACTCTGAAGGAGGGGTGTTAATGTTGCAGTTTAAAAACTGTAGGGTAAAGCACCCTTCTGGCAAGACAGTGATGGAGTGAATGATGGTGAAAGTTTTTCTTTTTCGGGCCACCCTGCCTTGGTGGGAATCGGCCAGTGTGATAATAAAAAAAAAATAGTATTCGAACTGTCAGACACAGCAACATCTTTCGATACTGATGTGGATTTAGTGTTTAGTTATGAATATGATTATAATAATAACTGGGATCTTGATGCAGGGACAGCGCTGTATAGCCCTTGTGGCTTAGCGCTTCTTTTTTAGAATAATAATAATAATAATAATAATTGATGCAGGGAATTCTTCGAAGCTTGCCTAACCTATAAGCCCAACCTATTTGCACTGGTGGATTTTCTGCAAATGACTCCACCTACCACCACTCCACCTCTTCTCTCTGCAGTATGTAAGTCCCATCTCTGTGAATATGCTGCACTTTTATCAAGATTGATAGACTGAACACATTGACTCCAGACTGAGGAACTAATTACCTCGCACTCCTCATCTTCCACCATTTCTCTACATTGAACTGAAGAAACCACTGGATGGTGAAACGTTTCCAGAGTAAGGATACCCAAATATTGCACAAGTGAATAATTTATCATCTTGTCTGTTTTCTAAATTATTTATTCAAAATCATTACTCAGCCTTGCCAGTATGGCAAATCTTATGGTAGTATTAAGTCTTGCTAGTATGGAGTGTAGCAACACAGCTCAATGCCCCCACAGCCTGTTGTGTAGTTTTAAAAATAGGTTAGACAAATGCATGCGTGGGTGTGAATTGGACCTGAGTAAACCATACCACGGGCGGGGATACAACCTGTGATCAGAGAGTCATAAAACTCCTGACTGACATGCCAGCCATTGGGCCAACTGGCCCAGTGGTTTGCACGTCGGTCTGGAGTTTTATGACTGATCGCAAGTTCTATCCCCGCCCGTGGTATGGTTTGTTTGCAATCATGTCATTATGATTTCGTGAATCATGTGGACCTGAGAAGCTTGGACTAGTAAGTCTGTTACAGCGTTCTTTATGTTCTTACTTTTCCTGTGTTGTAGGTCACTACACAGTGTACTGTTTGGTAAATATAGCCTTTTCAATGTTCTTTATATCATTAGGAAACAGGAAGCGAGTAAGGATGGAGAAGGAGTAAGAGAGGGTAAGAAGAAAGGAATAGGAGATAAGGTGAGAGAATAAAAAAAAAGGAGGGATAAGAGTAAAGAGGAAGAGGAGTAAGATGATAAAAAGCAAAGAATCATTCCTCAGCCAAGCAGCAGTTGTGTAGTTTCAACAGCACCGTATACCTGGAGAGGGTTTGGGGGTCAATGCCCTCGCGGCCCGGTCTGTAACCAGGCCTCATGGTGGATCAGGGCCTGATCACCCAGGCTGTTACTGTTGGCCACATGTAAACCAATGTACAAACCACAGCCCAGCTAGTCAGGTACTGAATTTAGGTGCCTGTCCAAAGCCTTCTTGAAGACAGCCAGGGATCTATTGGCAATATCCCTTATGTATGCTGGGAGGCAGTTGAACAGTCTTAGGTCCCTGACACTTACTGTATTGTCTCTTATTGTGCTAGTGGTGCCCGTTTTTCATTGGGGGGATGTTGCATCGTCTGCTGAGTCTTTTGCTTTCATATGGAGTGATTTTCATGTGCAAATTTGGTACAAGTCCCTCTAGGATTTTCCAAGTGTATATAATCATATATCTCTCCTGCCTGCATTCCAGGGAGTACAGGTAGAGGAACCTCAAACATTCCCAACAATTTAGGTGTTTTATCGCACTTATGCGCGCCATGAAGGTTCTCTCTACATTTTCTTTGTCAGCAATTTCACCTGCCTGGAAAGGTGCTGTTAGTGTGCAGCAATATTCCAGCCTAGATATAACAAGCGACTTGAGGAGTGTCATCATGGGCTTGGGGTCCCTGGTTTTGAAGGTTCTCATTATCCATCCTGTCATTTTTCTAGCAGATGCAACTGTTATAATGTGGTCTTTGAAAGTGAGATCCTCTGACATTATCACTCCCAGGTCTTTTACATTAGTTTTTCACTCTTTTGTGTGGTTGGAATTTGTTTTATACTCCGATATAGTTTTAATTTCCTCATGCTTTCCATATCTGAGTACATAATTGAAATTTCTCATCATTGAACTTCATATTGTTTTCTGCGGCCCATTTAAAGATTTGGTTGATGTCCGCTTGGAGTCTTGCAGTGTCTTCAACGGAGGACACTGTCATGCAAATTCGGGTGTCATCTGCAAAGGAAGACACGGCGCTGTGGCTTAAACTTAGCTCAAACTTATTGTATTGTAACTACTATAATTACAGCAAAAATAAAAAATTAAATTATGATGAATTGTGCATTTTCTGGGAAATGTATGGACTGAGTCATTGACTGAATGATACTATTTTTTTTTTTCATTTCTGTTCCCAAGTCGTATATTAATTCCCTCCGAAGACTTCCAGAGGTTTCTTGTGTGGCATCTTTAGCAAGTGACCTGCTGGAAGGCACCTCGTAGCTCAGTGGTGGTACATGTATTGGCCTGTT
Organism: Cherax quadricarinatus; assembly: GCF_038502225.1. Taxonomy (NCBI): domain Eukaryota; kingdom Metazoa; phylum Arthropoda; class Malacostraca; order Decapoda; family Parastacidae; genus Cherax; species Cherax quadricarinatus. The sequence goes on along the minus strand of NC_091377.1, from coordinate 9,348,294 downwards.
ATACTCCAATACTGAAACTATGTATAGTGCCAAAACAAAAGCATTCACATTGCTAAACTCACAACTAGTATTTAGTCAGCCATAATACCAACTTATCTCATAATTTTGTAACATTTTAAACCTAAGATTTAATATAAGTCTGCCCGAAATGCCTAGCCATGCTAGGCGTTCTAGTGGTACACACTGGAATTATTATTTTACTACATGTAAACCACACAATAACCAAATTCTGTAAACTCAGCATTGTAATACTTATAGAGAATAAAGTTTGAATTTGAATTTGAATTTGAACTGCAAGGCCCAGGTTAAATGTCGGGGAAGGCAGAACACACACCTGGAGGGTGTTCTGGGGGTCAACGCCCCACAACCTGGTTCAGACCAGGCCTCTATGTGTCACAAAAATAATGTAGTTTACACATAAAATATTGTTAGACAAAGCTAGTGGTATGCAATGCAGTTCAGGCAAACTAATCCTAATACTTAGACTGCTTAAGAAGTAGACATAGACTATTTAGTATAGACAAGTCTGACAACTGCTTGCATATCTACCTAGCAGTAGTTAGATATCGAAGAACTAGTTGAACCTTGTGGGTCGCATCCTGGGGGAGGACCCTAAGATTGGGCCCAGTGGAAACAATAAACACTTGTATTTTCTTAGTTTAACCTGGCTTACTAATCCTCCAGGATTAATAATGCCAATACAGTCAAATTCAGCACAGATTATATGAAAAACTATCATGCGTGATGGATATGCTAGATAAGCATTCTTATTTATATACAGGCACACTAATTCCAATTATCATACCTAGTAACGTGTGTAAATTACCTAGGATAACCCAGAAAAAAAAGTCAGAATGACTCATTTCCATTATGGTCGTTATAAGATAAGATAAGATTTCGTTCGGATTTTTAACCCCGGAGGGTTAGCCACCCAGGATAACCCAAGAAAGTCAGTGCGTCATCGAGGACTGTCTAACTTATTTCCATTGGGGTCCTTAATCTTGTCCCCCAGGATGCGACCCACACCAGTCGACTAACACCCAGGTACCTATTTGCTGCTAGGTGAACAGGACGATAGGTGTAAGGAAACGTGTCGGAATTTCCACCCGCCGGGAATCGAACCCGGGCCCTCCGTGTGTGAAGCGGGAGTTTTAGCCACCAGGCCACCGGGCCACCCCACAGTTCTTGGCGTAACCTTGTAAAATGTCACATGGATGTGGGTAGCAGCACAGTGTGGTGTATCCAGTGTTTACTAATATACAAAAAAAGTCACCACAGAGTGTCAGATGTCAACCTCTGTCAGCAGTATATTATTACGTCTAACGGGTCTGTCTGCGGCTTTAATACCATCCTATGTGATGGGTGAGTTAGATAAACAGTTCCTTGTGGTAAGTAAGTTTATTCAGGTATACACAAATACAGTTACATAGAATTATCATACATAGCAACATATGTGTAGAGAACCTGGGATAACCCAAAAAAGTCAGACAGGCTCTAGGTATACTGGCTTCACTATATTCATTGATTTAATAACTGTTGTACACGTCATACTCATTGTAGAGGCTGAAATTTGCGAATTAAGGCGAGCAAATTCATTCGCAAGTTTATTCTACTAAACTGCAGAACAAATTTCAGTGTCTTAGAATAGTCCTTGGTCTAAATTCTGCCAAGAATATAGAGGTATGCGCCATACCCTCATGTGTGTCCATGAGTTATCTGGACACCTTAATAATAATAATATCTTTATTTCTACATGTACAAGGTATACAGACCATAGCTGACATCAATAACATACTACTATATAGAAAGCTGCTTGTTATGTTGAGCATTTCCCACAAATTAGGTCAGTTTTGTCCCAGGATGCGACCCACACCAGTCCACTGACACCCAGGATGTGACCCACACCAGTCCACTAACACCCAGGATGCGACCCACACCAGTCCACTAACACCCAGGATGCGACCCACACCAGTCCACTAACACCCAGGATGCGACCCACACCAGTCCACTAACACCCAGGTACCAGAAGGTTATAAATGACCATAATTTTTAAAGGGGTGGACCGGTAAGCCAGCGGAAGGCCTCGGTCAGATGACCAAAAGCTCCAAAGGCGGGTCATCATCTGACTAAGACCCGCGTCAGGAAACATTTGTCCTATTTCCTGACGAACCTTACCTAACCTAACCTAACCCAGGTACCTATTTTACTGATGGTGAACATAGACAACAGGTGTTAAGGAAACAAGTCCAATATTTCCATCCCTTCACCGGGAATCGATCCCGGACACTCACCGTATGAAGCGAGAGCTTTTGCCACCAGGCCACGGGGCACCTTATGCTGGGAGGCAGTTAAACAGTCTTGGGTCCTTGACACTTAATGTGTTGTCTCGTAGCGGTAAGCACAGGTATGGTATAATTATGAACAACAAAAGAGTCCACGTGTGCAGTCTTACGTATCACTAACAGATTTAGAGATCCAGGGGCCCTAAGCTGGTCCAGGGGCCTCTTCCTGGGGTCCTTCACTGCTGTCATTTCTCGTACTACAGTTGATTGTATGACTGCCTCTGGACCACTGCTACTGGACCACTGCCTCTGGACCACTGCTACTGGACCACTGCCTCTGGACCACTACTACTGGACCACTGCCTCTGGACCACTGCTACTGGACCACTGCTACTGGACCACTGCCTCTGGACCACTGCTACTGGACCACTGCCTCTGGACCACTGCTACTGGACCACTGCCTCTGGACCACTGCTACTGGACCACTGCCTCTGGACCACTGCTACTGGACCACTGCCTCTGGACCACTGCTACTGGACCACTGCTTCTGGACCACTGCTACTGGACCACTGCCTCTGGACCACTGCTACTGGACCACTGCCTCTGGACCACTGCCAGTGGACCATTGCTACTGGACCACTGCCTCTTCACCACTGCTACTGGACCACTACCACTGGACCACTGCTACTGGACCACTACCACTGGACCACTGCTACTGGACTACTACCACTGGACCACTGCTACTGGACTACTACCACTGGACCACTGCTACTGGACCACTGCCTCTGGACCACTGCTACTGGACCACTGCCTCTGGACCACTGCTACTGGCCCACTGCCTCTGGACCACTGTTACTGGACCACTGCCTCTGGACCACTGCCTCTGGACCACTGCTACTGGACCACTGCCTCTGGACCACTGCCAGTGGACCATTGCTACTGGACCACTGCCAGTGGACCATTGCTACTGGATCACTGCTACTGGACCACTACCACTGGACCACTGCTACTGGACCACTACCACTGGACCACTGCTACTGGACTACTACCACTGGACCACTGCTACTGGACTACTACCACTGGATCACTGCTACTGGACCACTACCACTGGACCACTGCTACTGGACCACTACCACTGGACCACTGCTACTGGACCACTACCACTGGACTATCACCACTGGACCACTGCTACTGGACCACTACCACTGGGCCACTACCACAAACCACTGGACCACTACCACTACCACTGGACCACTACCACAAGCCACTGGACCACTACCACTACCACAAACCACTGGACCACTACCACTACCACAAACCACTGGACCACTACCACTACCACTGGACCACTACCACAAGCCACTGGACCACTACCACAAGCCACTGAACCACTACCACAAGCCACTGGACCACTACCACAAACCACTGGACCACTACCACTACCACTGGACCACTACCACAAGCCACTGGACCACTACCATAAACCACTGGACCACTACCACTGGACCACTACCACTGGACCACTGCTACTGGACCACTACCACTGGGCCACTGCCACAAACCACTGGACCACTGCCACAAGCCACTGGACCACTACCACAAACCACTGGACCATTACCACTACCACTGGACCACTACCACTGGACTACCGCCACTGGACCACTGCTACTGGACCACTACCACTGGACCACTACCACAAACCACTGGACCACTACCACTACCACTGGACCACTACCACTGGACCACTACCACAAACCACTGTACCACTGGACCACTACCACTGGACCAGAATGACATAAAATAACACCTGAGAAACAAATATTCAACAATATATGACAAAAAATAAATATTTCGGTATAGAAATACTTTATAAAGTATATCTGTATGACCCTTGCGAGTTTAGCGCTTCTGATATTACTAATATAGAGCAAATAACATTGCAAATTGAGCGCAACTCACGAATACTTGAGAAATTAATAATATGGAGGTTCTTTTTATCAGGTGTCCCGTGGATGGGTTGGTAGCGCACTTAGCTCACACACTGAGGTCCGGGGTTTGATCCCCGTTACGGGTGGAAACATTAGGATGTGTTTCCTTAAGACACCTGCTGTCACTGTTCACCTAGCAGTAAGTAGGTACCTGGGTGTTAGTCGACTGGTGTAGATCGCATCCTGGAGTTTACCTGGAGAGAGTTCCGGGGGTCAACGCCCCCGCGGCCCGGTCTGTGACCAGGCCTCATTGTGCATCAGGGCCTGATCAACCAGGCTGTTACTGCTGGCCCCACGCAATCCAACGTACGAACGACAGCCCGGCTGGACAGGTACTGACTGGGGACAAAATTAACCTAAGTTGCAGGAAATCCTCTGCATAACCAGGAACTTTCTGTAGAGTATGTCACTGATGTCAGCTATGTTCTGTATAAGTTGTACCATGTACTGGTACAAATTATTATTATTATTATTATTATTATTAGTAGTAGTAGTAGTGGTGCAGCAGAGCAGCAGCAGCAGCAGCAGCAGCAGTGGCAGCAGCAGCAGTAGCAGCAGTGGCAGCAGGCAGCAGCAGCAGCAGCAGCAGGCAGCAGCAGCAGCAGCAGTGCAGCAGCAGCAGCAGCAGTGCAGCAGCAGCAGCAGCAGCAGCAGCAGCAGCAGCAGTGGCAGCAGGCAGTGGCAGCAGTAGCAGCAGCAGCAGCAGCAGCAGCAGCAGCAGCAGCAGGCAGGAGCAGCAGCAGCAGCATAAAGAAAGCAGCAGCAGCAGCAGCAGCAGCAGCAGCAGCAGCAGCGGCAGCAGCAGCAGCAGCAGCAGCAGCAGCAGCAGCAGCAGCAGCAGCAGCAGGCAGCAGCAGCAGCAGCGCAGCAGTGGCAGCAGCAGCAGCAGCAGCAGCAGCAGCAGCAGCAGCAGCAGCAGCGGCAGCAGCAGCAGCAGCAGCAGCAGCAGCGGCAGCAGCTGGGAGCAGCAGCAGCAGCAGCGGCAGCAGCAGCAGCAGCAGTGGCGGTGCAGCAGCAGCAGCAGCAGCAGCGGCAGCAGGCAGCAGCAGCAGTGCAGCAGCAGCAGCAGTGGCAGCAGCAGGCAGCAGCAGCAGTGGCAGCAGCAGCAGCAGCAGCAGCAGCAGCAGCAGCAGCAGCAGCAGCAGCAGCAGCAGTGGAGTAGTGGCAGCAGCAGCAGCAGTGGCAGCAGTGTGCAGCAGCAGTGGCAGCAGCAGTGGCAGTAGCAGCAGCAGCAGTGGCAGCAGTAGCAGCAGCAGCAGTGGCAGCAGCAGTAGCAGCAGCAGTGGCAGCAGCAGCAGCAGGCAGTGGCAGTGGCAGCAGTGGCAGTAGCAGCAGCAGTGGCAGCAGCAGCAGCAGCAGCAGTGGCAGCAGCAGCAGCAGCAGGCAGCAGCAGCAGCAGCAGTGGCAGGAGAGGCAGCAGCAGCAGCAGTGGCAGCAGCAGCAGCAGCAGCAGCAGTGCAGCAGCAGCAGCAGCAGCAGTGGCAGCAGTAGCAGCAGCGTCTCCACGGCAGGCCTCCATTGCAGACACTGCAAGGCCCAGGCGACATCAGCCAAATCTTTCAGTGCTGCAGAGTAATATGAAGTTCAACGATGAGAAATTCCCAATTACTCGTGATATGGTAAACACGTGGAGGAAATTAAATCTTCATCAGAGTACAAAAATAAATTCTGGGCCACAAAATAGAGCGAAACACCAACGTCAAAGACCTGGGAGTGATTATGTCGGGAGGATCTCACCTTCATGACCATAACATTGTATCAACGTGACTGCTAGAAAAAATGACAGGATGGATAATGGAGAACTCTCAAATTAGGAGGCCAAGCCCATGATGACACTCTTCAGGCCACTTGTTCTATCTAGGCTGGAATATTGCTGCACTTTAACAGCACCTTTCAAGGCAGGTGAAATTGCCGACTCCAGAAAAATGCATACAGAGAACTTTCACGGCGCGCATAACGGAGATAAACACCTACACTACTGGGAGCGCTTTGAGGTTTCAAACCTGTATTTCCTGGAACGCAGGAGGGAGAGATACATGATTATAGCACCTGAAAAATCCTGTGAGGACTAGTACTGAACTTGTACACGAAAATCACTCTACTACGAAAGCAAAAGATTCTGGCAGACGATGCACCATCCCCAATGAAAAAGCAGGGGTGTCACTAGCACGTTAAGAGACCATACAATAAGTGTCAGGGGCCTGAGACTGTTCAACCGCCTCCCAGCACACATAAGGGATTACCAACAGACCTGGCAGTCTTCGCTTCGGCACTGACAAGCACTTCCAAAGCCGTTCCTGATCAGCCGGGCTGTGGCTCGTACGTTGGTTTGCGCAGCCAGTAGCAACAGCCTGGTTGATCAGGCGCATCCATCAGAGGCCTGGTCACAGACCGGGCTGCGCGCTGACCGAAACCTCCAGTAAAAGTCCAGGCAGTAGTAGTGGCAGTAGTAGTAGCAGTGGCGTGTGGTAGCAGCAGTAGTAGGTAGCAGTGGCAGTAGTAGTAGTAGTAGTAGTGGCAGCAGCAGCAGCAGCAGCAGCAGCAGCGGCGGCAGCAGCAGCAGCAGCAGCAGTGCAGCAGCAGCAGCAGCAGCAGCAGCAGCAGCAGCAGCAGCAGTGGCAGCAGTAGCAGCAGCAGTGGCAGCAGCAGCAGCAGTGGCAGCAGCAGCAGCAGCAGAAAAGGCAGCAGCAGCAGCAGCAGGCAGCAGCAGCGGCAGCAGCGGCAGCAGCAGCAGCAGCAGCGACAGCAGTGACAGCAGCAGCAGCAGCAGCAGCGGCAGCAGCAGCAGTGGCAGCAGCAGCAGCAGCAGGCAGCAGCAGCAGCAGCAGTGCAGCAGGCAGCAGGCAGTGCAGCAGCAGCAGTGGCAGCAGGACAGCAGCAGCAGTGCAGCAGCAGTGGCAGCAGTAGTGACAGTAGCAGCAGTGGCAGCAGTGGCAGCAGCAGTAGCGGCAGCAGCAGCAGCAGTGGCAGCAGTAGCAGCAACAGCAGTGCAGCAGCAGCAGCAGCAGTGCAGCAGCAGCAGCAGCAGCAGCAGTGGCAGTGGCAGTAAGCAGCAGCAGCAGCAGCAGTAGCAGCAGTGGCAGCAGCAGCAGGCAGCAGGCAGTGGCAGCAGCAGCAGTGCAGCAGTAGTGGCAGTAGTGGTAGTAGCAGCAGCAGCAGCAGCAGCAGCAGCAGTAGTAGTAGTAGCAGTAGCAGTAGTAGTGATAGTCTAGCCTTCTTTCTCTCTTTTCCTGAATCCACTCTTCCTCTCTGTTATATATCTATCACTCACCCATCTGCTACCCACACACCCACCCACACACCCACCCACACACCCACCCATCCACCCACACACCCACCCACCCACCCATCCACCCACACACCCACCCATCCACCCACACACCCACCCACACACCCACCCACACACCCACCCATCCACCCACACACCCACCCACACACCCACCCACACACCCACCCACACACCCACCCATCCACCCACACACCCACTCCACACACCCACCCACCCACCACACACCCACCCATCCACTCCACCCACCCACCCACCCAATCCACCCACACCAACCCATCCACCCACACACCCACCAACACACCCACCCACACACCCACCCATCCACCCACACACCCACTCCACACACCCACCCACACACCCACCCACACACACCCACCCATCCACCCACACCCACCCACACACCCACCCACACACCCACCCATCCACCCACACACCCACCCACACACCCACCCACACACCCACCCATCCACCCACACACCCACTCCACACACCCACCCACACACCCACCCACACACCCACCCATCCACCCACACACCCACCAACACACCCACTCCACACACCCACCCACACACCCACCCATCCACCCACACACCCCCCCACACACCCACCCATCCACCCACACACCCACCCACACACCCACCCCATCCACCCACACACCCACCTGTCACACACCCACCCACACACCCACCCCACACACCCACCCATCCACCCACACACCCACTCAACACACCCACCCACACACCCACCCACACACCCACCCATCCACCCACACACCCACCCACACACCCACCCACACCCACCCATCCACCCACACACCCACCCACACACCCACCTATCCACCCACACACCTACCAACACACCCACTCACACACCCACCCACACACCCACCCATCCACCCACCCACCCACCCACACACCCACCCACACACCCACCCATCCACCCACACACCCACCCACACACCCACCCACACACCCACCCATCCACCCACACACCCCACCCACACACCCACCCACACACCCACCCAGCACACACCCACCCATCCACCCACACCCACCAACACACCCACCCACACACCCACCCACACACCCACCCATCCACCCACACACCCACTCCACACACCCACCCATCCACCCACACACCCACCACACACCCACCCATCCACCCACACACCCACCCACACACCCACCCACACACCTGCACCCACACCCACCCATCCACCCACACACACCCACCAACACACCCACCCACACCCACCCACACCCACCCATCCACCCACACACCCACCCCACACACCCACCTATCCACCCACACACACCCACCACACACCCATCCACACACCCCACCATCCACCCACACACCCACCACACACCCACCCACACACCCACCCATCCACCCACACACCCACCAACACACCCACCCCCACACCCCACACACCTAACGCATCCACCCACACACCCACCCACACACACCCACCCACACACCCACCCACACACCCACCCATCCACCCACACACCCACCCACACACCCACCCACACACCCACCCATCCACCCACACACCCACCCACACACCCACCCACACACCCACCCACACACCCACCCATACACCCACCCATCCACCCACACACCCACCCACACACCCACCCACACACCCACCCATCCACCCACACACCCACCCACACACCCACCCACACACCCACCCCACACACCTGGCCCATCCACCCACACACCCACCCACCCACCCACACACCCACCCACACACCCACCCACACACCCACCCACACACCCACCCATCCACCCACACACCCACCCACACCCACCCACACACCCACCCATCCACCCACACACCCACCCACACACCCACTCACACACCCACCCACACACCCACCCATCCACCCACACCCACCCACACACCCACCCATCCACCCACACACCCACTCACACACCCACCCACACACCCACCCACACACCCACCCATCCACCCACACACCCACCCACACACCCACCCACACACCCACCCACACACTCCACCCATCCACCCACACACCCACCCACACACCCACCCACACACCCACCCCATCCACCCACACACCCACCCACACACCCACCCACACACCCACCCACACACCCACCCATCCACCCACACCCCCACCCACACACCCACCCACACACCCACCCACACCCACCCATCCACCCACACACCCACCACACACCCACCCACACACCCACCCACACACCCACCCATCCACCCACACACCACCCACACACCCACCCACACCCACCCAGCCACACCCACCCACACACCCACCCACACACCCACCCACACACCCACCCACACTCCCACCCATCCACCCACACACCCACCCACACACCCACCCACACACACCCACCCATCCACCCACACACCCACCCACACACCCACCCACCCACCCACCCACACCCACCCATCCACCCACACACCCACCCACACACCCACCCATCCACCCACACACCCACCAACACACCCACCCACACACCCACCCACACACCCACCCATCCACCCACCCACCCACCCACACACCCACCCACACACCCACCCATCCACCCACACACCCACCCATCCACCCACTGCTCATTTCTGCCTAACACTGAATTGAGGCAACATCTGACATGAGACATGGCACTTATCACTGGTAGTTAATTTCTGTGTGTGTGTGTGTGTGTGTGTGTGTGTGTGTGTGTGTGTGTGTGTGTGTACTCACCTATTTGTGGCTGCAGGGGTCAGATCTACAACTCCTGGCCCCGCATCTGACTGGCTGTTAGGTCCACATCTAGCCCCTGCTCATGCACACACACACACACACACACACATACACTGGCATGTATACACACACATATTACATACACACACACACACACACACACATACACACACACACACACACATATTATTAATACACACACATACACACATTATTACACATACACACACATATTATTACACATATTATTATTATTATTACACACATATTACACATACATATTATTAATATTATTAATACATATTATTACATACATTAATATTATTATTATTATACATATTATTACACATATTATTATTATTATTATTAATACACACACACACACACACACATACATACACATATTATTACATACATACATATTACATATACATACATACATGAGCTTTATCAAACTTCGTCTTAAATGCTTCCTGCCTCCACTATATAACTCTCCAGACTGTTAAACTTCCAGACAACTCTGTGATTGAAGAAATACTTCCTAACATCCCTGTGACTCATTTGAGTTTTCAGCTTCCAACAGTGACCCCTTGTTTGTGTGTCCCATCTCTGGAACATCCTGTCTGCCTTGCCAATTCCTCGCAGTATTTTATATGTTGTTATCATGTCCTCCCTATCCCTCCTGTCTTCCAGTGTCGTCATGTTAAGTTCCCTTAACCTCTCCTCGTAGGACAAACCCCTCAGCTCCGGTACTAGTCTTGTTGCAAACCTTTGCACTTTCTCTAATTTCTTGACGAGTTTGACCAGGTGTGGGTTCCATACTGGTGCTGCATACTCCAATATGAGCCTGACGTACACAGTGTACAGTCCCGTGAATGACTCCTTAGATGACGAAACGCTTTCCTTAGGTGTGATAGGCACCAGTATGCTGCAGCAGTTAATAATAATAATAATAATAATAATAATAATAATAATAATAATAATAATAATAATAATAATAATAATAATTCTTTATTTCTACCAGTACATGTACAAGGTATACAGACCAGCTGACATCAATGACATACTACTATATAGAAAGCCCCTTGTTATGCTGAGCATTTCCCTCAAATTAGGTCAATTTTGTCCCAGGATGCGACCCACACTAGTCCACTAACACCCAGGTACCCATTTTACTGATGAGTGAACATGGGCAACAGGCGCAAGGAAACACGCCCAATGTTTGAACCCTCGCCGGAAATCGAACGCTGACCCTCAGCATGTGAAGAGCTTTGCCACCATGCCATTTGACTGATATGCGCCTCAGGAGAAGTGCTCGGTATGATGTTTACTCCAGGATCCTTTTCTTTGAGTGAGTTTTGCAGCCTCTAACTTCGGTCTCCTTTGTCCTTCCCCAAGCTTCATAACTTTGCACTTGCCGAGATTAAACTCCAGGAGCCATTTGTCAAGCCAGGGTTGCAGCCTGTGCAGATCCCCTTGTAGGCTTACCTAATCCTCGTCCGCTTGTATTCTCCTCATTAGTTTCACATCGTCTGCGAACAGGGACACCTCTAACTCTGTCCCTTCCATCATGTCACTCGCATATACAAGGAGGAGCACGGGACCTAGGACTGACCCTTGTGGAACCCCACTCAACACATGCACCCACTCTAACACCTGTCAGGTATTCCCTGGTCCATTGCTATTCCTTCCCGTTCCTCTAGCTTGTCAACCAGTCTCTTGTGTGGTACTGTGTTGAAAGCCTTTTCACAGTCCAAGAAGATGCAGTCTACCCATCCCTCTCTCTCCTGTCTTCCGTTACCTTGTCATAGAACTCCAATAGATTTGTGATGCAGGATTTTCCTTTCCTGAAGCCGTGCTGGTTGTCATGTATCAGCCCATTCCTTTCTAGGTGCTTCACCATTCTTCTCCTGATAATCTCCATAACTTTACATGTGTGTGTGTGTGTGTGTGTGTGTGTGTGTGTGTGTGTGTGTGTGTGTGTGTGTGTGTGTGTGTGTGTGTGTGTGTGTGTGTGTGTGTCATGTTTACGTGTTGTAGATTCCAGGGTCAGCCCCCCCTGCGGCCCGGTCCCAGACCAGGTCTTTAATGAAGGCCTCATCAACCAGGTTGGTGCCAGCAACACTCACCACATCCTGTGCACCACAGCCCGGCTGATCAGGAGACAACTCGAAAAACATATCAAGCTCCATGTTGAATATAGGAACTGGTCTGCTGATAGAAGCTGATCTGCTGGTCTGCTGATAGAAATTAGTCTGGTGGTCTGCTGATAGAAATTAGTCTGCTGGTCTCCTGAAGGTAGGAACTGGTCTGCTGAAGGCAGGAACTGGTCTGCTGAAGGCAGGAACTGGTCTACTGATGGCAGGATCTGGTCTAAGTTCCTTGTACGTACAGAATAAGTTCCGTGTACATACATAAAGTTAAGTTCCTTGTACGTACACAGAGTTTAAGTAAGTTTATTTAGACACAGGTACACATAAGTACGATTATCATAGTGTTTATTACCATAGCGTGTCATAGCGTGTCAGCGTGCCTCGTTGTGCTCCCGGTTTTTCTGGTGTTTTCACGGTCGCTCTTACGTGCTAGAACTTTAATTTGTGTCATCAATCCTATACGATGCATCCCTCTAGCGCCTGGAACCAATCTTGGGCGGAAAACATTATATACTGAGTAAAAAAAGGAGAATTAGTGTGCACTTCCTAGCAGAGTTTACTGCCAGAGGGGAATCATAGGCCTGTCCCGTGTGGAAAAATAATAATATTGAACTTTGTGTCAGAGGAAAGAAAGTCTCCCTGATAACATTGAGTATACATAGTGTATAGTGTATACTACAGTGGCTCCCTAGTATATTGATGATAAAGGCTAAAGTGTCATTTGAAAACAGGTGAATTTGTAAATGAAGTGATAAGCCTATAGAGGCAGGTGCCAGAAGTCGCCAGAAACTTACCACAGGTCAGCTGTTTTTAATAATCTTCCTGGCCTGCTAGTGTACTCGCATATAATCTAGTGATACCAGTGAATAGCAGAATACAGTGTTGTAGTAGCAACTAACCAGTATTATAATGGTACTTAGTGGAATGGAGTGACTTTCATTAGTTTCTTTTCTTGAAATACGAGACGTTACTGTGAATTTCATATAACCTGTAGTTACCAGCGGTCGCAATATACACAACGAGAAGCAATTATTACTACAGAAAAAGCGCCCTTCCTCCAAAATTTGCACCAGTCAACTATAGTGATAATATAGCATTTATTGTGGTGGAGACGGAAAAAAAAATAGAGAAGCTAGATACAGCGATTGATAAACAAAGGTGGAGGCTCGACCGTTCGTCATTGTAGGAGTGCCAGCAGTCACCGGCTCTTCAACACGCAAGTTATACTTTTGTATCAATCAAATCACATATTACTCGGGTAGATAATTTCCAGTAGATCCTTCATGTGTTAGCTCAAATCACCGACCAGTATGGTTTAAATAAGTGACCCACTGATCAGATCAGATAGACTGGTCCGAACCCTTGACTGGTCCGAACCCTTGACTGGTCCGAACCCTGGACTGGTTTCAAACGGTTTCGTTGTGCACCACCTAGCAGGTTATTAATAGAATATTCAAGAGGTTGCTAGTAGAATTGCAGTAAATCAACCATTCAAATCATTATGAAGCTGTGTGTAGTCTGTGGTCAGTCAAACAAACGGGCTTCCACATGCATAAATTGTCATTTCTGTGGAAATTGGTGTCACGCCCCTTGTGCAGATATCCAAGAACTAGCTACAAGCAGTATTAAAACAGGGAAGTGTTTTTGGGTATGCCCAAATGAGATAAATCTGTGGACTAAAATCACAAGGGTATTAAAAGAGGTCAACATCAAAGCTGCTTTCATAGAAAACCTGGAAGCTTTCTACAACAGATGGGAACATAAAAAGTCCGGGCTGAATGGTACTGCCCTTGATACTGGCCATGTAGTCAGAAACTGTAAGGCTGGAGATGATGTCCTGGTAGTCAGTAAATGGGGGGCTGATAGGGCTGTCCTGGGAGACAGTAATGGGGAAGCTGGAGGTGCTGTCCTGGGAGACAGTAATGGTGAAGCTGGAGGTGCTGTCCTGGGAGACAGTAATGGTGAAGCTGGAGATGCTGTCCTGGGAGACAGTAATGGGGAAGCTGGAGATGCTGTCCTGGGAGACAGTAATGGTGAAGCTGGAGATTTTGTCCAGGTAGTCGGGAATTATACGCAGGAAGGAATACATATGAATGACCGCATAGGGGACAGGAGCCATAGTAGGGAAACAAGTGTAGTCAAAGATAAGATAAAACCAATATTGCAAACTAGAAATACCGCAGGAAATAGCAAACAAGAGGACTCCACTAGCAATAGTGAGGATATATTACCAAAAACAAATGGTGGGAGCTCCATTGTTGGTGCTAGGGAGGATAGAAGTAAGACAGGGAAACATGCACCAACAGGGAATACAGTCACAGAAACCCAAGGCAAACGGAAACCAAGCCTGTGCACATACTATGCACTCGGTATCTGCTGGCATGGGAAATCTGGAAAAACAGATGGGACGTGCAACTATGACCACCCTAGAAAATGCCATGCCCATATGACAACAGGAAAATGCAAACTCCCTTCCTGTAAGCTTTTTCACCCTGAACTGTGTACCTCTTCAGTACAGGAAAGACTGTGCTATAACTTAAATTGCCAGGCATACCATCTAAAGGGGACAAAAAGATACAAAACATCCAGGCCATGGGAAAACCTGGGTAGCCACAGCCACTCAAGAGGGAGAGGTTTTTTAGTGCCAGGAAGGAAAAAAAAAACTGGCAGGAAATGGCAGAAATCGTACACCAAATCCAGTCATTCCTGGAGTGGAACCACAGTCGATGGCCTCCACTCCAAACCAACAGATACAGATACTAATGCCGGAAAAAAAATCTCCCCCAGTACCAACAATACCACCAGTCCGATAACATTCTTCTTTGCAAATATACAGGGTCTAAAGCCAGCAACAAACAACAAAATACCTTTCATCCGTGGACTGCTTGCAGAGGCAAAGGCAATGTTCGCGGCTTTCACTGAGACCCACATAAAGGATCACTTGGACAACGAAATATGGATCCCAGGTTACAACCTATACAGATGTGACAGAGTGAACAGGCAAAAGGGGGGGGGGGGTTGGCCTGTACATTGCAGAGTCACTTGTTTGCACAGAACTGCTAAATGCCTCAAATGATGTAGTGGAAGTTTTAGCAGTAAAGGTCGAGAACCAAAACCTAGTCATTGTGATAGTCTACAAGCCTCCGGATGCAACATCCCAGCAATTCCAGGAACAGCTGTTAAAAATTGACCACTGTCTGGAAAACCTTCCAGCTCCTGCACCCAACATCTTGCTCCTGGGGGATTTCAACTTAAGGCACCTAAAATGGAGGAATATAGCAAATAATATTGTTGCAGTAATAACACCAGGAGGCAGCTCTGATGAAAACTCACACTCACGCGAGCTTTTAAATCTCTGCACAAAATTCAATTTAAACCAGCAAATAATAGAGCCTACTAGACTGGAGAATACACTAGACCTCATCTTCACTAACAATGATGATCTGATAAGAAATATCACCATATCAAAAACAATATACTCAGATCACAACATAATTGAGGTTCAGTCATGTATGCGCGGAGCCCCAGACCGACATAATGAGACTAGTCACGAGGGAGCATTCACCAAATTCAACTTCAATAACAAAAACATAAAGTGGGACCAAGTAAACCAAGTCCTAACCGATATAAGCTGGGAAGATATACTAAGCAACACAGACCCCAACTTATGCCTAGAACAGATTAACTCGGTAGCACTCGATGTATGCACAAGGCTTATTCCTCTAAGAAAAAGGAGTAGATGTAAAACAGAAAGAGACAGGCGCTCCCTTTACAGGCGACGGAAAAGAATAACAGAGCGGCTAAAAGAGGTCAATATATCTGAAATGCGTAGGGAGACACTGGTCAGAGAAATAGCAAGCATCGAACTTAAGCTAAAAGAATCCTTTAGGAGTCAGGAATCGCGGGAAGAACTAAAAGCCATAAATGAAATCGAAAGAAACCCAAAGTATTTCTTCTCCTATGCCAAATCAAAATCGAGAACAACGTCCAGTATTGGGCCCCTACTTAAACAAGATGGGTCCTACACAGATGACAACAAGGAAATGAGTGAGCTACTCAAGTCCCAATATGACTCAGTTTTTAGCAAGCCGCTAACCAGACTGAGAGTCGAAGATCAAAATGAATTTTTTATGAGAGAGCCACAAAATTTGATTAACACAAGCCTATCCGATGTTATCCTGACGCCAAATGACTTCGAACAGGCGATAAATGACATGCCCATGCACTCTGCCCCAGGGCCAGACTCATGGAACTCTGTGTTCATCAAGAACTGCAAGAAGCCCCTATCACGAGCCTTTTCCATCCTATGGAGAGGGAGCATGGACACGGGGGTCGTCCCACAGTTACTAAAAACAACAGACATAGCCCCACTCCACAAAGGGGGCAGTAAAGCAACAGCAAAGAACTACAGACCAATAGCACTAACATCCCATATCATAAAAATCTTTGAAAGGGTCCTAAGAAGCAAGATCACCACACATCTAGAAACCCATCAGTTACACAACCCAGGGCAACATGGGTTTAGAACAGGTCGCTCCTGTCTGTCTCAACTATTGGACCACTACGACAAGGTCCTAAATGCACTAGAAGACAAAAAGAATGCTGATGTAATATATACAGACTTTGCAAAAGCCTTCGACAAGTGTGACCATGGCGTAATAGCGCACAAAATGCGTGCTAAAGGAATAACAGGAAAAGTCGGTCGATGGATCTATAATTTCCTCACTAACAGAACACAGAGAGTAGTCGTCAACAGAGTAAAGTCCGAGGCAGCTACGGTGAAAAGCTCTGTTCCACAAGGCACAGTACTCGCTCCCATCTTGTTCCTCATCCTTATATCCGACATAGACAAGGATGTCAGCCACAGCACCGTGTCTTCCTTTGCAGATGACACCCGAATCTGCATGACAGTGTCTTCCATTGCAGACACTGCAAAGCTCCAGGCAGACATCAACCAAATCTTTCAGTGGGCTGCAGAAAACAATATGAAGTTCAACGATGAGAAATTTCAATTACTCAGATATGGTAAACATGAGGAAATTAAATCTTCATCAGAGTACAAAACAAATTCTGGCCACAAAATAGAGCGAAACACCAACGTCAAAGACCTGGGAGTGATCATGTCGGAGGATCTCACCTTCAAGGACCATAACATTGTATCAATCGTATCTGCTAGAAAAATGACAGGATGGATAATGAGAACCTTCAAAACTAGGGAGGCCAAGCCCATGATGACACTCTTCAGGTCACTTGTTCTATCTAGGCTGGAATATTGCTGCACACTAACAGCACCTTTCAAGGCAGGTGAAATTGCCGACCTAGAAAATGTACAGAGAACTTTCACGGCGCGCATAACGGAGATAAAACACCTCAATTATTGGGAGCGCTTGAGGTTCCTAAACCTGTATTCCCTGGAACGCAGGAGGGAGAGATACATGATTATATACACCTGGAAAATCCTAGAGGGACTAGTACCGAACTTGCACACGAAAATCACCCTCTACGAAAGCAAAAGACTTGGCAGACGATGCACCATCCCCCCAATGAAAAGCAGGGGTGTCACTAGCACGTTAAGAGACCATACAATAAGTGTCAGGGGCCCGAGACTGTTCAACTGCCTCCCAGCACACATAAGGGGGATTACCAACAGACCCCTGGCAGTCTTCAAGCTGGCACTGGACAAGCACCTAAAGTCAGTTCCGGATCAGCCGGGCTGTGGCTCGTATGTTGGTTTGCGTGCAGCCAGCAGCAACAGCCTGGTTGATCAGGCTCTGATCCACCAGGAGGCCTGGTCTCAGACCGGGCCGCGGGGGCGTTGACCCCCGGAACTCTCTCCAGGTAAACTCCAGGTAAAGGGTAATCCAAAAAAGACAAAGTGATTGATTTCCATTGTGGTCCTTGGCGTCCTTGGTTTCCATTGCTACGTACAGAAAATTTAGCCTAACCACGGAACGGGCGAAAATTGAACCCATGGCCTGGAGTTTTACGACTCGCTCGCCATGGGTTCAAATCCTACCCGTTCCGTGGTTCGTGTACAGTCGTTTATTACAATTTCGTGAGTCATAACATTTAGACCCTCGCATTACTTCATACAATGGGAGCTTTTCCTGCAACTTAAGAATACACTGTTGCCAGAACTATCAAAATCCCTCTATTATTCGTATATATTTTCGTAAAAATAGAGTTTGAGTTGGATGTAAACCCGGTGGAAGGTGGGGGGGTGGGAGAGGAGGGTCGACCCGACCCCTCACCTGTCACCTCCCCCACATATCCCCCCACTAATACATACCTCTGCTTACTACCTCTGAATTTTGAAAAAAATCTCTAGTTATAACGCCTTTATATGAGGTTATTTTACTCTCTATATCATGTTTTTTTTAAACTTCAAACAACTTTGTGTTAGTAAACAACGTGTGAGAATTAAACAAGATGTAAGATAATTATCTTTAGTGAGGAGCAGGTAACCTCATCACCCCCCCCCCCTTCCTCTCCTCACCTGTGCCAGACGTGTTATGATGCTTGTGTTTAGCAGTGTTTTAAGAGGGATGTAGTGGTTATTTACTTGTAAAAAAATAGAATGATGGTAGTGGTGTGGTTTGTTAAGTGTGTTATGGTTCCTGGTGTGGGTGTTAGTGTAGGGTGATAGATGGTTGGGAGGGTGTGTTTGTACGAGAGTGTGGGCTGGGGTCGCCACACACACCATGTTTGAATGTTAGTCGTGTGTTTTGTGGTGTTTGGAGTGAGGTGTGTGCTCGTGTGTGTGTATGTGTGGGCTTTTGTGTTTGCATGCCAGGTGAGTGACAGCCCGGGACACCTGTGTCTGCTGGTGATTATTATTTGACGGGTTGACAACAGCAGTAGTGTTGACACCATTATGGTCGACCATCGTCCCATATATCAGACATGTGTAAAGAATCCCTTATAAAAGAGGTGAGTACTTGGCTTCCTTTATCTTCCATGTACGTGTTCACCTACCTGTGTAACCAGGACTCTAGCTCCCGGGCCCCCAGGGTACAGGTTATCCTTGGATGAAATTCACAATATAATTTATGTACGTCCGTAACATGACCCCTCATGACCATTGTAATTGTTAATTAAGTTAATTCAGATACAAGTACACATAAACACAGTTACATAAATTATCATACATAGCAACATGTGTGTAAATTATCTAGAATAAACCCAAAAAAGTCAGAAAACGTGACTTAATAATAATATTTATTTACTACAAGTACATGTACAATGTATACAAGTACGTGTACAATGTATACAAGTACGTGTACAATGTATACAAGTACGTGTACAATGTATACAAGTACGTGTACAATGTATACAAGTACGTGTACAATGTATACAAGTACGTGTACAATGTATACAAGTACGTGTACAATGTATACAAGTACGTGTACAATGTATACAAGTACGTGTACAGTGTATACAAGTACATGTACAAGGTATACAAGTACGTGTACAAGATATACAAGTACATGTACAAGGTATACAAGTACATGTACAATGTATTCAAGTACATGTACAAGTACATGTACAAGATATACAAGTACATGTACAAGGTATACAAGTACATGTACAATGTATTCAAGTACATGTACAAGGTATACAAGTACGTGTACAAGATATACAAGTACATGTACAAGTACATGTACAAGGTATACAAGTACGTGTACAAGATATACAAGTACATGTACAATGTATTCAAGTACATGTACAAGGTATACAAGTACATGTATTCAAGTACATGTACAAGGTATACAAGTACGTGTACAAGATATACAAGTACATGTACAAGGTATACAAGTACATGTACAAGGTATACAGACCATAGCTGACATCAGTGACATACTACTATACAGAAAGCCGCTTGTATGCCCAAATGAGGAAAATCTGTGGACTAAAATCACAAGGGTATTAAAAGAGGACAACATCAAAGCTGCTTTCATAGAAAACCTGGAAGCTTTCTACAACAGATGGGAACATAAAAAGTCTGGGCTGAATGGTACTGCCCTTGATACTGGCCATGTAGTCACAAACTGTAAGGCTGGAGGTGATGTCCTGGTAGTCAGTAAATGTGGGGCTGATAGTGCTGTCCTGGGAGACAGTAATGGTGAAGCTGGAGATACTGTCCTGGGAGCCAGTAATGGTGAAGCTGGAGGTGCTGTCCTGGGAGACAAATGGTGAAGCTGGAAATACTGTCCTGGGAGACAGTAATGGTGAAGCTGGAGATTTTGTCCAGGTAGTCGGGAATTATACGCAGGAAGGAATACATATAAATGACCTCATAGGGGACAAGAGCCATAGTAGGGAAACAAGTGTAGTCAAAGATAAGATAAAACCAATATTGCAAACTAGAAATACCGCAGGAAATAGCAAACAATAGGACTCCAATAGCAATAGTGAGGATAAATTACCAAAAACAACTGGTGGGAGCTCCAGTGTTGGTGCTAGGGAGGATAGAAGTAAGACAGGGAAACATGCACCAACAGGGAATACAGTCACAGAAACCCAAGGCAAGCGGAAACCAAGCCTGTGCACATACTATGCACTTGGTATCTGCTGGCATGGGAAATCTGGAAAAACAGATGGGACGTGCAACTATGACCACCCTAGAAAATGCCATGCCCATATGACAACAGGAAAATGCAAACTCCCTTCCTGTAAGCTTTTTCACCCTGAAATGTGTACCTCTTCAGTACAGGAAAGACTGTGCTATAACTTAAATTGCCAGGCACACCATCTAAAGGGGACAAAAAGATACAAAACATCCAGGCCATGGGAAAACCTGGGTAGCCACAGCCACTCAAGAGGGAGAGGTTTTTTAGTGCCAGGAAGGAAAAAAAACTGGCAGGAAATGGCAGAAATCGTACACCAAATCCAGTCATTCCTGGAGTGGAACCACAGTCGATGGCCTCCACTCCAAACCAACAGATACAGATACTAATGCCGGAAAAAAAATCCCCCCCCAGTACCAACAATACCACCAGTCCGATAACATTCTTCTTTGCAAATATACAGGGTCTAAAGCCAGCAACAAACAACAAAATACCTTTCATCCGTGGACTGCTTGCAGAGGCAAAGGCAATGTTCGCGGCTTTCACTGAGACCCACATAAAGGATCACTTGGACAACGAAATATGGATCCCAGGTTACAACCTATACAGATGTGACAGAGTGAACAGGGAAAAGGGGGGGGTTGGCCTGTACATTGCAGAGTCACTTGTTTGCACAGAACTGCTTAATGCCTCAAATGACGTAGTGGAAGTTTTAGCAGTAAAGGTCGAGAACCAAAACCTAGTCATTGTGGTAGTCTACAAGCCTCCGGATGCAACATCCCAGCAATTCCAGGAACAGCTGTTAAAAATTGACCACTGTCTGGAAAATCTTCCAGCTCCTGCACCCAACATCTTGCTCCTGGGGGATTTCAACTTAAGGCACCTAAAATGGAGGAATATAGCAAATAATATTGTTGCAGTAATAACACCAGGAGGCAGGTCTGATGAAAACTCACACTCACACGAGCTTTTAAATCTCTGCACAAAATTCAATTTAAACCAGCAAATAATAGAGCCTACTAGACTGGAGAATACACTAGACCTCATCTTCACTAACAATGATGATCTGATAAGAAATGTCACCATATCAAAAACAATATACTCAGATCACAACATAATTGAGGTTCAGACATGTATGCGTGGAGCCCCAGACCGACAAAATGAGACTAGTCACGAGGGAGCATTCACCAAATTCAACTTCAATAACAAAAACATAAAGTGGGACCAAGTAAACCAAGTCCTAACCGATATAAGTTGGGAAGATATACTAAGCAACACAGACCCAAACTTATGCCTAGAACAGATTAACTCGGTGGCACTCGATGTATGCACAAGGCTTATTCCTCTAAGAAAAAGGAGGAGTAGATGTAAAATAGAAAGAGACAGGCGCTCCCTTTACAGGCGACGGAAAAGAATAACAGAGCGGCTAAAAGAGGTCAATATATCTGAAATGCGCAGGGAGACACTGGTCAGAGAAATAGCAAGCATCGAACTTAAGCTAAAAGAATCCTTTAGGAGTCAGGAATCGCGGGAAGAACTAAAAGCCATAAATGAAATCGAAAGAAACCCAAAGTATTTCTTCTCCTATGCCAAATCAAAATCGAGAACAACGTCCAGTATTGGGCCCCTACTTAAACAAGATGGGTCCTACACAGATGACAGCAAGGAAATGAGTGAGCTACTCAAGTCCCAATATGACTCAGTTTTTAGCAAGCCGCTAACCAGACTGAGAGTCGAAGATCAAAATGAATTTTTTATGAGAGAGCCACAAAATTTGATTAACACAAGCCTATCCGATGTTATCCTGACGCCAAATGACTTCGAACAGGCGATAAATGACATGCCCATGCACTCTGCCCCAGGGCCAGACTCATGGAACTCTGTGTTCATCAAGAACTGCAAGAAGCCCCTATCACGAGCCTTTTCCATCCTATGGAGAGGGAGCATGGACACGGGGGTCGTCCCTCAGTTACTAAAAACAACAGACATAGCCCCACTCCACAAAGGGGGCAGTAAAGCAACAGCAAAGAACTACAGACCAATAGCACTAACATCCCATATCATAAAAATCTTTGAAAGGGTCCTAAGAAGCAAGATCACCACCCATCTAGAAACCCATCAGTTACACAACCCAGGGCAACATGGGTTTAGAACAGGTCGCTCCTGTCTGTCTCAACTATTGGATCACTACGACAAGGTCCTAAATGCACTAGAAGACAAAAAGAATGCAGATGTAATATATACAGACTTTGCAAAAGCCTTCGACAAGTGTGACCATGGCGTAATAGCGCACAAAATGCGCGCTAAAGGAATAACAGGAAAAGTCGGTCGATGGATCTATAATTTCCTCACTAACAGAACACAGAGAGTAGTCGTCAACAGAGTAAAGTCCGAGGCAGCTACGGTGAAAAGCTCTGTTCCACAAGGCACAGTACTAGCTCCCATCTTGTTCCTCATCCTCATATCCGACATAGACAAGGATGTCAGCCACAGCACCGTGTCTTCCTTTGCAGATGACACCCGAATCTGCATGACAGTATCTTCCATTGCAGACACTGCAAGGCTCCAGGCGGACATCAACCAAATCTTTCAGTGGGCTGCAGAAAACAATATGAAGTTCAACGATGAGAAATTTCAATTACTCAGATATGGTAAACATGAGGAAATTAAATCTTCATCAGAGTACAAAACAAATTCTGGCCACAAAATAGAGCGAAACACCAACGTCAAAGACCTGGGAGTGATTATGTCGGAGGATCTCACCTTCAAGGACCATAACATTGTATCAATCGCATCTGCTAGAAAAATGACAGGATGGATAATGAGAACCTTCAAAACTAGGGAGGCCAAGCCCATGATGACACTCTTCAGGTCATTTGTTCTATCTAGGCTGGAATATTGCTGCACTCTAACAGCACCTTTCAAGGCAGGTGAAATTGCCGACCTAGAAAATGTACAGAGAACTTTCACGGCGCGCATAACGGAGATAAAACACCTCAATTACTGGGAGCGCTTGAGGTTCCTAAACCTGTATTCCCTGGAACGCAGGAGGGAGAGATACATGATTATATACACCTGGAAAATCCTAGAGGGACTAGTACCGAACTTGCACACGAAAATCACTCACTACGAAAGCAAAAGACTTGGCAGACGATGCACCATCCCCCCAATGAAAAGCAGGGGTGTCACTAGCACGTTAAGAGACCATACAATAAGTGTCAGGGGCCCGAGACTGTTCAACTGCCTCCCAGCACACATAAGGGGGATTACCAACAGACCCCTGGCAGTCTTCAAGCTGGCACTGGACAAGCACCTAAAGTCAGTTCCTGATTAGCCGGGCTGTGGCTCGTACGTTGGTTTGCGTGCAGCCAGCAGCAACAGCCTGGTTGATCAGGCGCTGATCCACCAGGAGGCCTGGTCACAGACCGGGCCGCGGGGGCGTTGACCCCCGAAACTCTCTCCAGGTAAACTCCAGGTCTCCAGGTTGTTATGTTAAGCATTTCCCACAAATTAGGTCAGTTTTATCCCAGGATGCGACCCACACCAGTCCACTAACACCCAGGTACCATTTTACTGATGAACATGGACAACCAGTGTCCAGAAACACGTCCAGTGTTTTCACCCTCCCCGGGAATCGAACCCGGACACTCAGCATGTGAAGCGAGAGCTTTTGCCACCAGGCCACGGATCTTTGTGGGAGTTACATAGGCAAATCCTAAATAAAAACATTATCTTCATTATTAAGCGAACGGTATAATGTGTAACCAACGGCTGAGTTTGTGGTAGGTAAATATGTGTTTACAGACGCTGTTTCCTCTCCATTGTTTTGTTTGTTTAATAACCTTATGCTGCCTTGTGTGTGTGTTTTATCCTCTCGTTCCACCTCTCAGTATCTTGATCCATCTGTGTCATACTGCTGAGTATCTTGTATGTTGTGGCTGTGTCTCCTCGTTGTTATGCTTGTTCTTCCTTTCCGCACTGAAGCTAAGTTTAGTCCTGGATCTCCAAGTGGCTGCCCCTGTGCTCACCTAATTGTACTCACCTAATTGTGGTTGCAGGGGTCGAGACTCAGCTCCTGGCCCCGCCTCTTCACTGCTCGCTACTAGGTCCTCTCCCTCTCTGCTTCCTGAGCTTTGTCATACCTCTTCTTAAAACTATGTATGGTTCCTGCCTCCACTACTTCACTTGCTAGGCTATTCCACTTCCTGACGACTCTATGACTGAAGAAATACTTCCTAACGTCCCTGTGACTCGTCTGAGTCTTCAGCTTCCAGTTGTGACCCCTTGTCCCTGTGTCCCCTCTGGTACATCCTATCTCTGTCCACCTTGTCTATTCCCCGCAGTATCTTGTATGTCGTTATCATGTCTCCCCTGACCCTTCTGTCCTCCAGTGTCGTCAGTCTGATTTCCCTTAACCTTTCCTCGTACGACATTCCCTTGAGCTCTGGGACTAGCCTTGTTGCAAACCTTTGTACTTTCTCTAACTTCTTGACGTGCTTGACCAGGTGTGGGTTCCAGACTGGTGCTGCATACTCCAGTATGGGCCTAACATACACAGTGTACAGTGTCTTGAACGATTCCTTATTAAGGTATCGAACGCTATTCTCAGGTTTGCCAGGCGCCCATATGCTGCAGTAGTTATCTGGTTGATGTGTGCCTCCGGGGACGTGCTCGGTGTTATGGTCACCCCAAGGTCTTTCTCCTTGAGTTTTACATATTCAACAAACAGTAATACATAGGACTCAATCCCTTTTGGTAGGTAATAAGTAACACACGTGTATAATAGATGGGTATTTTTATTTTGAAACATTTCGCCTACACAGTTGGTTTCTTCAGTTGGGTACAGAGGCGACAACAGATGCAGTAGAGTTATAGAGGCGACATAATCAGTCCATCACCCTTGAAGACGCAATTTTGAGGTGGTCAACTTGTCGGTATTGTATACTGTTATTATATTCCCTCTGGTAGGTCAGTCACGTATATTAGAAAGACAAGTGGTTCTAAATAGTGGTCTTACTATCTGTCTCTGGGAATATTGCATTTATTATTATTTCTGAGAGGTTCGTTTCAGTTATAGCTACAGTATCAGGGTTGTCTTCCACGTTTCTCTCTCGAGGCTTCACACTTGTTGGTGGCCTCATCTACATTTGAGTACCACACTCTGATTCTTCTCTCTCTTACTGATATCCAGACATGATGTGTTATTACTCCATTTCTGAGAATACCGGACAGGGAGATATACTGATCAACCAGGCGGTTACTGATGGCCGCACATAAACCGACGTACGAATCACAGCCCAGCTAGTCAGAAACTGACATGACAACATGCTGGAACAAGAGATATGGGAGGACGTGTAAAATAAACCCAGTGAAAAGCAGGGGCGCCGTGGGCACAATAAGAGAACACTATCAACATACGGGGGCCCAGACTTTTCAACATCTTACCAGAAGATATCAGAAACACTGCTGGAACAGATATAAACCGTCTTTAAGATGACGTTCGTGAAGCAACTTCGCTAAGTATCAGATAAACCAGGCTGTGATGGATATGTGGACCAGCGGGCCCCCAGCAGCAACAGCCTGGTTGACCAGGAGACAGGACATACCTGGCTCAGGGCTGGACTGCAGCAGTAGGAAGACTCTGGAAACCCATCAAAGGTCAAAGGTAAAGTTCTGGGGTATTTTCTGGACACTTTCCTACTGTTGCTTCACCCCTTCCTGTGTGTGTGTGTGTGTGTGTGTGTGTGTGTGTGTGTGTGTGTGTGTGTGTGTGTGTGTGTGTGTGTGGTATGTGTGTGTGGTATGTGTGTGTGAGTGTGTGTGTGTGTGTGTGTGTGGTATGTGTGTGTGTGCATGTATGTGTGTGTGTGGTGTGTGTGTGTACTCACCTATTTGTACTCACCTATTTGTGGTTGCAGGGGTCGAGTCCTAGCTCCTGGCCCCGCCTCTTCACCGGTTACTACTAGGCCCTCTCTCTCCCCGCTCCATGAGCTTTGTCAAACCTCGTCTTAAAACTGTGTATGGTTCCTGCCTCCACTACGTCATTTTCTAGGCTATTCCACTGCCTTACAACTCTATGACTGAAGAAATACTTCCTACTATCTCTCTGACTCATTTGTGTCTTCAACTTCCAATTGTGGCCTCTTGTTTCTGTGTCCCCTCCCTGGAACATCCTGTCTTTGTCCACCTTGTCTATTCCACGCAGTATTTTATATGTCGTTATCATGTCTCCCCTGACCCTCCTGTCCTCCAGTGTCGTCAGGCCGATTTCCCTTAATCTTTCTTCATAGGACATTCCCCTTAGCTCTGGAACTAACCTTGTCGCAAACCTTTGTACTTTCTCTAGTTTCTTGACGTGCTTTATCAAGTGCGGGTTCCAAACAGGTGCTGCATACTCCAGTATGGGCCTGACATACACGGTGTACAGTGTCTTGAATGATTCCTTACTAAGGTATCGGAATGCTGTTCTCAGGTTTGCCAGACGCCCATGTGCTGCAGCAGTTATCTGATTGATGTGTGCTTCCGGAGACATGCTCGGTGTTATACTCACCCCAAGATCTTTCTCCTTGAGTGAGGTTTGCAGTCTTTGGCCACCTAGCCTATACTCTGTCTGTGGTCTTCTGTGCCCTTCCCCTATCTTCATGACTTTGCATTTGGCAGGATTAAATTCGAGAAGCCATTTGCTGGACCAGGTGTCCAGTCTGTCCAGGTCTCTTTGAAGTCCTGCCTGGTCCTCATCAGATTTAATTCTCCTCATTAACTTCACATCATCTGCAAACAGGGACACTTCTGAGTCTAACCCTTCCGTCATGTCGTTCACATATACCAAAAATAGCACTGGTCCTAGGACCGACCCCTGTGGAACCCCGCTCGTCACAGGTGCCCACTGTGATACATCATTACGTACCATGACGCGTTGTTGCCTCCCTGTCAGGTATTCTCTGATCCATTGCAGTGCCCTTCCTGTTATATGCGCCTGATGCTCTAGCTTCTGCACTAATCTCTTGTGAGGAACTGTGTCAAAGGCCTTCTTGCAGTCCAAGAAGATGCAATCAACCCACCCCTCTCTCTCTTGTCTTACTTCTGTTATTTTATCATAAAACTCCAGAAGGTTTGTGACACAGGATTTGCCTTCCGTGAATCCGTGCTGGTTGGCATTTATACTCCTGTTCCGTTCCAGGTGCTCCACCACTCTCCTCCTGATAATCTTCTCCATAATTTTGCATACTATACACGTCAATGACACAGGTCTATAGTTTAGTGCCTCTTTTCTGTCTCCTTTTTTAAAAATGGGAACTACATTTGCCGTCTTCCATACCTCAGGTAGTTGCCCAGTTTCCAGGGATGTGTTGAAGATTGTGGTAAGTGGCATGCACAACATATCTGCTCCCTCTCTAAGGACCCACGGGGAGATGTTGTCCAGTCCCATTGCCTTTGAGGTATCGATGTCCCTTAGCAGTTTCTTCACCTCCTCCTCATCTGTATGTATGTCGTCCAACACTTGTTGGTGTATTCCTTGCTGGTGTCCCCATCTTGTCTGTCCCCCCAGAGTCCTTCCTGTCTCTACTGTAAATACTTCCTTAAATCTCGTGTTGAGCTCCTCACATACCTCTTGATCGTTTCTTGTGAGTTCTCCACCTTCTTTCCTCAGCCTTATCACCTGGTCCTTGACTGTTGTCTTCCTCCTAATGTGGCTATACAGCAGTTTCGGGTCAGATTTGACTTTCGATGCTATGTCGTTTTCCTACTGTCGCTGGGCCTCCCTCCTTATCTGTGCATACTCGTTTCTGGCTCTTCTACTAATCTCCTTGTTTTCCTGGGTCCTATGCCTCCTGTACCTTTTCCATTCTCTGTTGCACTTAGTTTTTGCCTCCCTACACCTTCGGGTAAACCAAGGACTCGTTTTGGTCTTCCTATTATTTCTGTTTCCCTTGGGAACAAAACTTTCCTCTGCCTCCTTGCACTTTGTTGCCACATATTCCATCATCTCATTTACTGATTTTCCTACCATTTCTCTGTCCCACTGAACCTCCTGCAGGAAGTTTCTCATACCTGTGTAGTCCCCCCTTTTATAGTTTGGCCTGTCCCCTTCAGTTCCTGTTACCTTCTCCACTTGTAACTCTACTATATAGTCAAAACTCAGAACCACATGATCGCTAGCTCCAAGGGGCCTCTCGTAAGTGATGTCCTCAATGTCTGAACTGCTCAGGGTGAACACAAGATCCAGTCTTGCTGGCTCATCCTAAGATAAGATAAGATAAGATAAGATTTCGTTCGGATTTTTAACCCCGGATGGTTAGCCACCCAGGATAACTCAAGAAAGTCAGTGCGTCATCGAGGACTGTCTAACTTATTTCCATTGGGGTCCTTAATCTTGTCCCCCAGGATGCGACCCACACCAGTCGACTAACACCCAGGTACCTATTTGCTGCTAGGTGAACAGGACAATAGGTGTAAGGAAACGTGTCGGAATTTCCACCCGCCGGGAATCGAACCCGGGCCCTCCGTGTGTGAAGCGGGAGCTTTAGCCACCAGACCACCGGTTGTGTCCATCTGGTTGTGTCCCTGACATGTTGATGCATGAGGTTTTCAAGTACCACATCCATCATCTGTATGTGTGTGTGTGTGTGTGTGTGTGTGTGTGTGTGTGTGTGTATGTGTTTATGTATGTATGTATGTATGTGTGTGTATGTGTGTGTGTGTGTGTGTGTGTGTGTGTGTGTGTGTGTGTGTGTGTGTGGTATGTGTGTGTGTGTGTGTGTGTGTGTGTGTGTGTGTGGTATGTGTGTGTGTGTGTGTGTGTGTGTGTGTGTGTGTGTGTGTGTGTGTGTGTGTGTGTGTGTGTACTCACCTAGTTGTACTCACCTAGTTGAGGTTGCAGGGGTCGAGTCCAAGCTCCTGGTCCCGCCTCTTCACTGGTCGCTACTAGGTCACTCTCCCTGAACCGTGAGCTTTATCATACCTCTGCTTAAAGCTATGTATGGATCCTGCCTCCACTACATCGCTTCCTAAACTATTCCACTTCCTGACTACTCTGTGGCTGAAGAAATACTTCCTAACATCACTGTGATTCATCTGTGTCTTCAACTTCCAACTGTGTCTCCTTGTTACTGTGTCCAATCTCTGGAACATCCTGTCTTTGTTCACCTTGTCAACTCCTCTCAGTATTTTGTATGTCGTTATCATGTCCCCCCTATCTTTCCTGTCCTCCAGTGTCGTCAGGTTGATTTCCCTTAACCTCTCCTCGTAGGACATACCTCTTAGCTCTGGGACTAGTCTTGTTGCAAACCTTTGCACTTTCTCTAGTTTCTTTACGTGCTTGGCTAGGTGTGGGTTCCAAACTGGTGCCGCATACTCCAATATGGGCCTAACATACACGGTGTACAGGGTCCTGAACGATTCCTTATTAAGATGTCGGAATGCTGTTCTGAGGTTTGCTAGGCGCCCATATGCTGCAGCATATGGGCGCCTCTCATCTGAGTAAAATGCCAAATTCACACCCTCTGGTTCCCTTAGTATTTTGTATGTCATGATCAGTGTTCCCTTGAGACTCTTCTCATCTTATGTCCCGTAACTGGGTTGGTAGCGCACTTAGCTCACACACTGAGGTCCGTGGTTCGATCCTCGGTACGGGTGGAAACATTAGGACGTGTTTCCCCAAGACACCTGCTGTCCCTGTTCACCCAACAGTAAGTAGGTACCTGGGTGTTAGTCGACTGGTGTGGGTCGCATCCTGGGGATAAAATTAACATAAGCTGTGGGAAATGCTCTGCATTTACTTTGCAGTATATTATTAATATTAACTCTGGTATGTATAAGTTGCATCGTGTACTTGTAGAAATTAAGATTATCTGAGAGACTCGTTCATATATAATCAGGGAACTTGTGGGGTTTGAACCCATGGCAAGTGTGTGGTAAAACTCTCAGTGTTAAACACTGGGCCAGCTGAATACACCAAGACTCATAAACTAGGCATATTTACATACCATAGGAAGGTTAGCATAGGCCAACACTGTGACCACAAACGCAAATTTTTACATGTGAATCCCACACCAGCGTGGCTGTGTCGAGCTCTAGCTCTACCACAGCTTATGGTATAAATCTTGGTAATAGATACCCACAAGCTGACTTAGAAAGACATAAGCAAACACTAGAACAGAAAACGTTTCGCTCCTGGGACCTTGATCAAGGTCCCAGGAGCGAAATGTTTTGTAATAAATATGTCCTAGTGTTTGCTCGTCTTTCTAAACCACGGCTTACATTCTGCCCATTTTTGAGCCGTTCAGAGACGGCATAATAAAAGCCGTATGTCACATCTGAAGTGATTCTGTGTTATCGTTCATGAAGCTTGTTTTGTACTCGCCTAGTTGTACTCGCCTAGTTGTACTCACCTAGTTGTACTCATCTAGTTTTACTCACCTGGTTTTGGTTGCAGGGGTCGAGTCATAACTCCTGGCCCCGCCTCTTCACTGGTCGCTACTGGGTCACTTTTCTTGCTCCATGAACTTTATCATACGTGTATTCCCTCCTATGGTCGTGGGATAATATTCCTGGAGAAAATACTCCCAGAACTTTCTCCTCGTACGTTCTGGCAGTTCTTCTGTACGTTCTGGCAGTTCTTCTGTACGTTCTGGCAGTTCTTCTGTACGTTCTGGCAGTTCTTCTGTACGTTCTGGCAGTTCTTCTGTACGTTCTGGCAGTTCTTCTGTACGTTCTGGCAGTTCCTCTGTACGTTCTGGCAGTTCCTCTGTACGTTCTGGCAGTTCCGCTGTACGTTCTGGCAGTTCCTCTGTACGTTCTTATCGATACTTCACCTATGCAGTTTTATACTAAGTACGATTCTACCATAGTAGCTGAAGTGTGACACTTGTTCAAAATGTGGGTATGAGGAAACGTTTCGCCAGCCAGTGGCTTCTTCAGTCCAGTACGAAGAAGAACGGTGGGAAGCGATGAGAAGATTGAGGTAATTAGTCCCTGAGCTGGTGTCCCTGTTGGCCTCTTATTGTATTGCATGTGTCATTCTCATTGTCATGTTCTTTGTTGGTTTGCGACTGTTATTCTTTGTTATATATTGTCTTTATCAATCATTGTCTGTAATCTATTGTCTATTATCCTCCGTGTCTATCATTCTCAGCCACTGTGTTATCTGTTGTGTTGTCCACACGAGTTAGAGAGGGTTAACCTGTCTCCTGGGTCAAACTGTGTTGTGTACGTGGTCACACTGTGTGTCGTGTACGTGGTCACACTATGTAGTGTGCGTGGTTACACTGTGTTGTGTACGTGATCACACTGTGTTGTGTACGTGGTGCCACTGTGTGTTGTGTACGTGGTGCCACTGTGTGTTGTGTACGTGGTCCCACTGTGTGCTGTGTACGTGGTCCCACTGTGTGTTGTGTACGTGGTGCCACTGTGTGTTGTGTACGTGGTGCCACTGTGTGTTGTGTACGTGGTCCCACTGTGTGCTGTGTACGTGGTCCCACTGTGTGTTGTGTACGTGGTCCCACTGTGTGTTGTGTACGTGGTGCCACTGTGTGTTGTGTACGTGGTGCCACTGTGTGTTGTGTACGTGGTGCCACTGTGTGTTGTGTACGTGGTGCCACTGTGTGTTGTGTACGTGGTGCCACTGTGTGTTGTGTACGTGGTCCCACTGTGTGTTGTGTATGTGGTGCCACTGTGTCTTGTGTACGTGGTGCCACTGTGTGTCGTGTACGTGGTGCCACTGTGTGTTGTGTACGTGGTGCCACTGTGTGTTGTGTACGTGGTCCCACTGTGTGTTGTGTACGTGGCCCCACTGTGTTGTGTACGTGGTGTCACTGTGTGTTGTGTACGTGGAGCCACTGTGTGTTGTGTACGTGGTCTCAATGTGTGTTGTGTACGTGGTCCCACTGTGTTGTGTACGTGGTCCCACTGTGTGTTGTGTACGTGGTGCCACTGAGTTGTGTACGTGGTGCCACTGTGTTGTGTACGTGGTCACACTGTGCGTTGTGTACGTGGTGCCACTGTGTGTTATGTACGTAATCCCACTGTGTGCTTTGTACGTGGTCCCACTGTGTGTTGTGTACGTGGTTCCACTGTGTGTTGTGTACGTCGTCCCACTCTGCTGTGTACGTGGTCCACTGTGTTGTATACGTGGTCCCACTGTGTGTTGTGTACGTGGTCCCACTGTGTTGTGTACGTGGTCCCACTGTGTGTTGTGTACGTGGTCCACTGTGTGTACGTGGTGCCACCGTGTGTTGTGTACGTGGTGCCACTGTGTGTTGTGTACGTGGTGCCACTGTGTGTTGTGTACGTGATGCCACCGTGTGTTGTGTACGTGGTGCCACCGTGTGTTGTGTACGTGGTCCACTGTGTGTTGTGTACGTGGTCCACTGTGTGTTGTGTACGTGTTCCACTGTGTGTCGTGTTCGTGGTCCACTGTGTGTTGTGTACGTGGTCCACTGTGTGTTGTGTGCGTTGTCCACTGTGTGTTGTGTACGTGGAGCCACTGTGTGTTGTGTACGTGGAGCCACTGTGTGTTGTGTACGTGGTGCCACTGTGTGTTTTGTACGTGGTGCCACCGTGTGTTGTGTACGTGGTCCACTGTGTGTTGTGTACGTGGTCCACTGTGTGTTGTGTACGTGGTCCACTGTGTGTTGTGTACGTGGTTCCACTGTGTGTTGTGTACGTGGTACCACTGTGTGTTGTGTACGTGGTCCCACTGTGTGTTGTGTACGTGGTACCACTGTGTGTTGTGTACGTGGTACCACTGTGTGTTGTGTACGTGGTACCACTGTGTGTTGTGTACGTGGTGCCACTGTGTGTTGTGTACGTGGTCCCACTGTGTGTTGTGTACGTGGTGCCACTGTGTGTTGTGTACGTGGTGCCACTGTGTGTTGTGTACGTGGTCCCACTGTGTGTTGTGTACGTGGTCCCACTGTGTGTTGTTTACGTGGTGCCACCGTGTATTGTGTACGTGGTGCCACCGTGTGTTGTGTACGTGGTCCCACTGTGTGTTGTGTACGTGGTCCACTGTGTGTTGTGTACGTGGTCCACTGTGTGTTGTGTACGTGGTTCCACTGTGTGTTGTGTACGTGGTCCACTGTGTGTTGTGTACGTGGTCCACTGTGTGTTGTGTACGTGGTCCCACTGTGTGTTGTGTACGTGGTCCACTGTGTGTTGTGTACGTGGTTCCACTGTGTGTTGTGTACGTGGTTCCACTGTGTGTTGTGTACGTGGTGCCACTGTGTGTTGTGTACGTGGTCCACTGTGTGTTGTGTACGTGGTGCCACTGTGTTGTGTACGTGGTGCCACTGTGTTGTGTACGTGGTGCCACTGTGTGTTGTGTACGTGGTGCCACTGTGTTGTGTACGTGGTGCCACTGTGTGTCGTGTACGTGGTTCCACTGTGTGTTGTGTACGTGGTCCCACTGTGTGTTGTGTACGTGGTCCCACTGTATGTTGTGTACGTGGTGCCACTGCGTGTTGTGCACTTGGTCCATTGTGTGTGTACGTGGTCCACTGTGTGTTGTGTACGTGGTGCCACTGTGTGTTGTGTACGTGGTCCACTGTGTGTTGTGTACGTGGTGCCACTGAGTTGTGTACGTGGTGCCACTGTGTTGTGTACGTGGTGCCACTGTGTGTTGTGTACGTGGTGCCACTGTGTGTTGTGTACGTGGTGCCACTGAGTTGTGTACGTGGTGCCACTGTGTGTTGTGTACGTGGTGCCACTGTGTGTGTACGTGGTGCCACTGTGTGTTGTGTACGTGGTGCCACTGTGTGTTGTGTACGTGGTCCACTGTGTGTTGTGTACGTGGTGCCACTGAGTTGTGTACGTGGTGCCACTGTGTGTTGTGTACGTGGTGCCACTGTGTGTTGTGTACGTGGTCCCACTGTGTGTTGTGTACGTGGTCCCACTGTGTGTGTACGTGGTGCCACTGTGTGTTGTGTACGTGGTGCCACTGTGTGTTGTGTACGTGGTCCACTGTGTGTTGTGTACGTGGTGCCACTGTGTGTTGTGTACGTGGTACCAAAACGTCCTTCGCTCTACATAATGGTATAAAATACCGACACTGGAAAAATGAACACAAATGCAATATAATGCGACCCTTTATCCACAACGTTTCGCCCACACAGTGGCCTTTATTAGGACACAAACAGATGTACGTGAGTAGAGTACATGAGTGTAGTGTGGAGAGTACATCCTATATGTACACTCATGTACTCTATACACGGGTAGATCTGTGACTACATTTCGGTGGGTGAAACGTAGTTAATGAAGGATCGTACTGTTTCGCTCCTGGACTCCCGGTCAAGAAAATATTTATACTAATAAGCATAATTTTAAAGGGGTGGAGGGGTAAGCCAGTAGAAGGCCTCGGTCAGATGACCAAAAGCTCCAACTGTGGGTACTTTGACTAATACCCGCGTAAGGAAACACTTGTCCTGTTTCCTGACAAACCTTAACCTAACCTCACCTCACCTAACCTCACCTCACCTAACCTAACCTAACCTAACCTAACCTAACCTAACCTAACCTAACCTAAACTAACCTAACCTAACCTAACCTAACCTAACCTAACCTAAACTAACCTAACCTAACCTAACCTAACCTAACCTAACCTAACCTCACCTCACCTCACCTAACCTAACCTAACCTAACCTAACCTAACCTAAACTAACCTAACCTAACCTAACCTAACCTAACCTAACCTAAACTAACCTAACCTAACCTAACCTAACCTCACCTCACCTCACCTCACCTCACCTAACCTAACCTAACCTAACCTAACCTAACCTAACCTAACCTAACCTAACCTAACCTAACCTAACCTAACCTAACCTAACCTAACCTAACCTAACCTAACCTAACCTAACCTAACCTAACCTAACCTCACCTCACCTCACCTAACCTAACCTAACCTAACCTAACCTAACCTAACCTAAACTAACCTAACCTAACCTAACCTAACCTAACCTAACCTAACCTAACCTAACCTAACCTAACCTAACCTCACCTAACCTCACCTAACCTAACCTAACCTAACCTAACCTAACCTAACCTAACCTAACCTAACCTAACCTAACCTAACCTAACCTCACCTAACCTAACCTAACCTAACCTAACCTAACTTAACCTAACCTAACCTAACCTAACCTAACCTAACCTAACCTAATCTAACCTAACCTAACCTAACCTAACCTAACCTAACCTCACCTCACCTAACCTAACCTAACCTAACCTAACTTAACCTAACCTAATCTAACCTAACCTAACCTAACTTAACCTAACCTAACCTAACCTAATCTAATCTAACCTAACCTAACCTAACCTAACCTAACCTAACCTAACCTAACTTAACCTAACCTAACTTAACCTAACCTAACCTAATCTAACCTAACCTAACCTAACCTCACCTCACCTAACCTAACCTAACCTAACCTAATCTAACCTAACCTAACCTAACTTAACCTAACCTAACCTAACCTAACTTAACCTAACCTAATCTAACCTAACCTAACCTCACCTAACCTAACCTAACCTAACCTAACCTAACCTAACCTAACTTAACCTAACCTAATCTAACCTAACCTAACCTCACCTAACCTAACCTAACCTAACCTAACCTAACCTCACTTAACCTAACCTAACCTAACCTAACCTAACCTAACCTAACCTAACCTCACCTAACCTAACCTAACCTAACCTAACCTAACCTAACCTAACCTAACCTAACCTAACCTAACCTAACCTAACCTAACCTAACCTCACCTCACCTCACCTAACCTAACCTAACCTAACCTAACCTAACCTCACCTAACCTAACCTAACCTAACCTAACCTAATTTAACCAAACCTAATTTAACCTAACCTAACCTCACCTAACCTAACCTAACCTAACCTAACTTAACCTAACCTAACCTAACCTAACCTAACCTAACCTAACTTAACCTAACCTAACCTAACTTAACCTAACCTAACCTAACCTAACCTAACTTAACCTAACCTAACCTAACCTAACCTAACCTAACCTAACCTCACCTAACCTAACCTAACCTAACCTAACCTAACCTAACCTCACCTAACCTAACCTAACCTCACCGCACCTAACCTAACCTCACCTAACCTAACTTAACCTCACCTAACCTCGCATTACCTCACCTAACCTAACCTCACCTAATCTCACCTAACCTAACCTAACCTAACCTAACCTAACCTTAACTAACCTAACCTAACCTCACCTAACCTAACCTAACCTAACCTAACCTAACCTAACCTAACCTAACCTAACCTCACCTAACCTAACCTCACCTCACCTCACCTCACCTAACCTAACCTCACCTCACCTTACCTCACCTAACCTAACCTAACCTAGCCTAACCTAACCTAACCTAACCTAATCTAACCTAACCAAACCTAACCTAACCCAACCAAACCTATCAAAACCTAACCTAACCTAACCTAACCTAACCTAACCTCACCTAACCTAACTTAACCTAACCTAACCTAACCTAACCTAACCTAACCTAACCTCACCTCACCTCACCTCACCTAACCTAACCTAACCTAACCTAATCTAACCTAACCTAACCTAACTTACCCTAACCTAACCTCACCTCATCTCACCTCACCTCACCTCACCTAACCTAACCTAACTTAACCTCACCTCACCTCACCTAACGTAACCTAACCTAACCTAACCTAACCTAACCTCACCTCACCTCACCTCACCTAACCTAACCTAACCTAACCTAATCTAACCTAACCTAACCTAACTTACCCTAACCTAACCTCACCTCATCTCACCTCACCTCACCTCACCTCACCTAACCTAACTTAACCTCACCTCACCTCACCTCACCTAACCTAACCTAAACTAACCTAACCTAACCTAACCTAACTTAACCTCACCTCACCTCACCTCACCTAACCTAACCTAAACTAACCTAACCTAACCTAACTTAACCTCACGTCACGTCACGTCACCTAACCTAACTTAACCTCACGTCACGTCACGTCACGTCACGTCACGTCACCTAACCTAACTTAACCTCACGTCACGTCACGTCACGTCACCTAACCTAACTTAACCTCACGTCACGTCACGTCACGTCACGTCACCTAACTTAACTTAACTTAACTTAACTTAACTTAACTTAACTTAACTTAGCTTAACTTCACCTCACCTCACCTCACCTCACCTCACCTCACCTCACCTCACCTAACCTCACCTAACCTAACCTAACCTCACCTCACCTCACCTCACCTCACCTCACCTCAGTAAGTCTCCTGTTGAAGAGAGAAAGTAATGTGGAGCTTTACCAGTACAACGTTTCGCCCACACGAGGCTCAATCAAAGACTCAGCCTCGTAAATGTAAAAAAATAATATTAAATTATTAATAAAGGTCTGGTGCAGGTCTCGGCTGCGCCAGACATAAGAACATAATGAAGAAGGAACACTGCCGGAGGCCTACTGGCCCTTGCAGGTTCATGTAACTCTCTGGGTTCGATCAATGAACGCTACATTAGGTTCCACTAATGCGTTCTGCGCATAGTTGGAGCGCTTTGACTGTGCTGTGTGGGAGTGTAAGGAGTGAAATGTGCGTGTATGTGGGGGGAGGGGGTGCACGTACGAACACCGTTGTTCGCCGTGACTGTAAGTACGTGACAGTGGTGGTGGTAGTGGTAGTGGTAGTGGTGGGGTGGTGGTAGTAGTGGTGGTGGTAGTGGTGGTGGTAGTGGTGGTGGTGGTGGTGGTGGTAGTGGTGGTGGTAGTGTTGGTGGGGTGGTGGTGGTGGTGGTGGTAGTGGTGGTGGGGTGGTGGAGTGGTGGTGGGGTTGGTGGTAGTGACGGTGGGGGGTGGTAGTGGTGGTGGTAGTGGTGGTGGGGTGGTGGTGGTAGTGGTGGTGGTAGTGGTGGTGGTAGTGGTGGTAGTAGTGGTGGTGGTAGTGGTGGTGGGGTGGTGGTGGTAGTGGTGGTGGTAGTGGTGGTGGTAGTGTTGGTGGTAGTGGTGGTGGGGTGGTGGTGGTAGTGGTGGTGGTAGTGGTGGTGGTAGTGTTGGTGGGGTGGTGGTGGTGGTAGTGGTGGTGGTAGTGGTGGTGGTAGTGATGGTGGGGGGTGGTAGTGGTGGTGGGGATGGTGGTAGTGACGGTGGGTGGTGGTAGTGGTGGTGGTAGTGGTGGTGGTGGGGTGGTGGTAGTGGTGGTGGGGATGGTGGTAGTGATGGTGGGGGGTGGTAGTGGTGGTAGGAGCAGTTCTGGGTGCTGTTCCTGGCATAAGTAGCACCAGTGAGTGTCCACGGAGCATTACTGAAGCAACTGGTGGTACCAATAATAATAATAATAATAATAATAATAATAATAATAATAATAATAATAATAATAATAATATCTTTATTTGGTAGGTTAGACACATAGGCAACAGACTTTGGAACAGAACTTCTCCAGGCTGAGGGACTGACAACCTCAAATCTACGACTTCAATGGTGATGGACTGATTACATCGTCTTCACATCTCTACTGCTCCTGCCTACTTTCTGTACTCGACTGAAGAAACCTACTGTGTAGGCGAAACGTTTCGGAATATAGTTGCCTATGTGTCTTACTTACCAACCTGTCGGTATTATATACCATTTTGATATTCAATATCTTTATTTACTACCAGTACATGTACAAGGTATACAAGTACATGTACAAGGTATACAAGTACATGTACAAGGTATACAAGTACATGTACAAGGTATACAAGTACATGTACAAGGTATACAAGTACATGTACAAGGTATACAAGTACATGTACAAGGTATACAAGTACATGTACAAGGTATACAAGTACATGTACAAGGTATACCAGTACATGTACAAGGTATACAAGTACATGTACAAGGTATACAAGTACATGTACAAGGTATACAAGTACATGTACAAGGTATACAAGTA
This sequence comes from Cherax quadricarinatus, assembly GCF_038502225.1. Lineage (NCBI taxonomy): Eukaryota > Metazoa > Arthropoda > Malacostraca > Decapoda > Parastacidae > Cherax > Cherax quadricarinatus. The sequence goes on along the minus strand of NC_091377.1, from coordinate 9,308,362 downwards.
CATGTACAAGGTATACAAGTACATGTACAAGGTATACAAGTACATGTACAAGGTATACAAGTACATGTACAAGGTATACAAGTACATGTACAAGGTATACCAGTACATGTACAAGGTATACAAGTACATGTACAAGGTATACAAGTACATGTACAAGGTATACAAGTACATGTACAAGGTATACAAGTACATGTACAAGGTATACAAGTACATGTACAAGGTATACAAGTACATGTACAAGGTATACAAGTACATGTACAAGGTATACAAGTACATGTACAAGGTATACAAGTACATGTACAAGGTATACAAGTACATGTACAAGGTATACAAGTACATGTACAAGGTATACAAGTACATGTACAAGGTATACAAGTACATGTACAAGGTATACAAGTACATGTACAAGGTATACAAGTACATGTACAAGGTATACAAGTACATGTACAAGGTATACAAGTACATGTACAAGGTATACAAGTACATGTACAAGGTATACAAGTACATGTACAAGGTATACAGACCATAGTTGACATCAGTAACATACTACTATATAGAAAGCTGCTTGTTATGCTGAGCATTTCCCACAAATTAGGTCAGTTTTGTCCCAGGATGCGACCCACACCAGTCCACTAACACCCAGGATGCGACCCACACCAGTCCACTAACACCCAGGATGCGACCCACACCAGTCCACTAACACCCAGGATGCGACCCACACCAGTCCACTAACACCCAGGATGCGACCCCCACCAGTCCACTAACACCCAGGATGCGACCCACACCAGTCCACTAACACCCAGGATGCGACCCACACCAGTCCACTAACACCCAGGATGCGACCCACACCAGTCCACTAACACCCAGGATGCGACCCACACCAGTTCACTAATACCCAGGATGCGACCCACACCAGTCCACTAACACCCAGGATGCGACCCACACCAGTCCACTAACACCCAGGATGCGACCCACACCAGTCCACTAACACCCAGGATGCGACCCACACCAGTCCACTAACACCCAGGATGCGACCCACACCAGTCCACTAACACCCAGGATGCGACCCACACCAGTCCACTAACACCCAGGATGCGACCCACACCAGTCCACTAACACCCAGGATGCGACCCACACCAGTCCACTAACACCCAGGATGCGACCCACACCAGTTCACTAATACCCAGGATGCGACCCACACCAGTCCACTAACACCCAGGATGCGACCCACACCAGTTCACTAATACCCAGGATGCGACCCACACCAGTCCACTAACACCCAGGATGCGACCCACACCAGTCCACTAATACCCAGGATGCGACCCACACCAGTCCACTAACACCCAGGATGCGACCCACACCAGTCCACTAACACCCAGGATGCGACCCACACCAGTCCACTAACACCCAGGATGCGACCCACACAAGTCCACTAACACCCAGGATGCGACCCACACTAGTCCACTAACACCCAGGATGCGACCCACACCAGTCCACTAACACCCAGGATGCGACCCACACTAGTCCACTAACACCCAGGATGCGACCCACACCAGTCCACTAACACCCAGGATGCGACCCACACCAGTCCACTAACACCCAGGATGCGACCCACACCAGTCCACTAACACCCAGGATGTGACCCACACCAGTCCACTAACACCCAGGATTGGACCCACACCAGTCCACTAACACCCAGGATGCGACCCACACCAGTCCACTAACACCCAGGATGTGACCCACACCAGTCCACTAACACCCAGGATGCGACCCACACCAGTCCACTAACACCCAGGATGCGACCCACACCAGTCCACTAACACCCAGGATGCGACCCACACCAGTCCACTAACACCCAGGATGCGACCCACACCAGTCCACTAACACCCAGGATGCGACCCACACCAGTCCACTAACACCCAGGATGCGACCCACACCAGTCCACTAACACCCAGGATGCGACCCACACCAGTCCACTAACACCCAGGATGCGACCCACACCAGTCCACTAACACCCAGGATGCGACCCACACCAGTCCACTAACACCCAGATACCTATTATTACTTATGGGTGACCATAGACAACCAGTGTCAGGAAACACACCCAATGTTTCTACCCTCACCGGGAATCGAACCCTGACCCTCAGCATATGAAGCGAGAGGTTTTGCCACCAGGCCACGGTGCTTGACAGGTCCTTGACCATCTCACCCGCGTTATCATAGAGGGAAAGATGAAGTGTTGTAATGTTAATTTTCATTAATTTATATATAAAATTTACAGAAAACCAACAAATAATTGTTCTTGTGTACACTGTTATTCTTCACATCATTGATAAATCTTTTAAAACTGCTAAAATGCATTTTATATTTAAAAAAAAAAGACAATCATTCAACCAAGAATTATATTGGGTCTTCCTTACCATCAAAATGTTCTTGATATACCTTCTCTCTTTAAGAATTTTAATATCTAAGTTGTATTTAAAAATATTGATACAGTAAAAAAAAATTTGATTAATAATTCCAGCAAAATGCTCATGGTTGTGTCTATAACCATGCGGAGCATGTGGCAAAGTTTATTACGGACAAACTGGTAAAAGTCTTGAACTAAGATTACAACAATATAAATACATCATTAGAATATGAATGTTGCCGTGGGATTATACAAATTGGATTCATTTATAATTAATAAAATTTGGGAAGAATTTAAGTTATATTCGACAAATTGGAAAAAAAAGAAGGGAGGAATATAAGCTGTGTTTTTAAGAGGGCCTTGACCATCTCACCCGCATCATCACAAAGGGTCGGGTGAGGTGTTGTATGTTGACTACGAGGTGCAATCTTGCCCTTATATGCTTTCTGATTTTCTGTTATTTTTACAGTTCCTTGATCATGTGAAAATCACAGTGGTTGTTTTGCGCACACATACACACACACATACACACACACACACACACACACACACACACACACACACACACACACACACACACACACACACACACACACACACACACACACACACACACACACACACACACACACACACATATACACACACACATACACACACACACACACACACACACACACACACACATACACACACATACACACATACATACACACACACACACACACACACACACACACACACACACACACACACATATATATATATATATATATATATATATATATATATATATATATATATATATATATATATATATATATATATATATATATATATATTTAACCATGAACGAATGGTAGTGAATCAATAACAACACTGCGACTAGCCGAGGATTCGAACCCGTCATTTTGGCCATCCTCGTGGTGAGTGAAAAACACATGACGCTCTAACCCACTGGACCACACAATCCTATAAGAATCAAGCACCCAGCAGTGCTGGATGTTTTTAGCTTGATATGTATGTCGTGCCGAATAGGTAAAACTTGCGATTTTGGCTTAAATAGCAACGCTCTTCTTGCCTAATAAGGCAAGCGAAAATTTGCGTTTCCAAAAATTTCGCAAAAATCATTCTGAACCTAACAAAAAATATATTTCATTATGTTTGTTTAGTATTAAATTATTGCAAAATTATCTAAAATATATTTAGTTGGATTAGGCTAAATTAAATTACACTTGTTATAATAAGGTCAGGTAAGTTTTCTAAGGTTCCTTTGGTACAAAATTATTAATTTTTACATTAACGTATAAAATAAATTTTTAGGAAGGACTGTAATTTAAATGAGTTCTTGCTAATTGACCATTTTTTCGGCACGACATATATATATATATATATATATATATATATATATATATATATATATATATATATATATATATATATATATATATATATATATATATTCAATTCTTTCAACACACACACACACACACACACACACACACACACACACGCATATATATATATATATATATATATATATATATATATATATATATATATATATATATATATATATATATATATATATATATATATATACGCACACACATCGAGAGGTGCGTATCTCTGTGTATATCATATATTGAATCATTGTTGACTGGTAGTGCAGAGGTGACAAGCAGCCTTAATGACCCTTGTGTAGTGCCAGTCAACCAAGCAGTCACCATCACGCTGCCAAAACCATTGTCAAAAACTAACTTTGAACCCGTGAAAAATCCCCTACGGAACTGTAAACGTTTTGGGAGATGGGACTTGACCCACTACGTGAAGACTTTGACACATGTGCGACATCTGGGTATATTTATTGTAGACGTTTCGCCATCCAGTGGCTTTATCAATACAATAGACCTATATACAGAGCATGAGGTAATAAGTCCTTCAGTCTAGAAGTTGGTGAAGACCACCGTGGTCTTAAAATATCTCAAGAACAGGCACGAAGACCCGCATTTATACATAGGTGTACAGTCTTGCTATGATGGTGCTACTGAGGCAAGCACCGACTGCCTGGAGGCTAATGTATGGTCACAAACAACGGGATATGCATCAGAGAATGTTCTGCCTGGCTAGTCACGTTAACTACCGTTACCTCTGGCTCGTAGGTAGATGGGTGATCAAGTGACATACTGTATTTGACTCCCTCATCTCTCGTACTGACTGAGATGTGTTTGTTGGGGTCGATGCACGGCTCCTACCTCCTGTTTCTGGACATTCTGATGGGCATCACTGATCTCCCTTGGGTGTTGAGGGTTTTGATACATGGGCATCACCTGGGTATCCTTAGTTGTAGACGCTTCGCCAGGTAGAGGACGAAGTAATCAGTCGCTCAATTATGCAGAACTATACACAAGAAGACAGTGGAACATAAGGTAATCAGTCCCTCAGCCTACAAGCCGGTGTTCACTGCCTTTATCATACCTACTCTTGAAGCTGTGTATTAAGTCTGCCTCCTTCACTGTCTTATCCAAGTCGTCCCACTTTTCAACCATCCGGAGACTAAAGAAACACTTCCTGACATCCCTCCGACTCACCTGTGTCATCAGCTTCCACCTGTGTCCTCTTGATCCTGGTTCTCCTGGTATTTTATGTACTTCCGTAGTACAGTACAGCGACATGTGTCATGTTCGTTACAAGTGACACTGTACTTCCTAGTACAGTACAGTGTCATAAGTTGTGTCAGTAATACAGCCAGTGTTAGTTGAGACTAGAAGTGTACAAATTCTTGACTCTGAAATGTACAAAATCTGGAGTGAGAAGTGTACAATTCTGGACCCATAAGTGTACAAAATCTAGATTCAGAGGTGTGTACTATTTCCCTAGTATATCCAAATACCTTCTCTGAGTGACAATGTACTCTCAGACTATGTACTCTCAGACAATGTACTCTCAGACAGTGTACTCTCAGACAATGCACTCTCAGACAATGTCCTCTCAGACAATGTCCTCTCAGACAATGTCCTCTCAGACAATGTACTCTCAGACTATGTACTGTCAATGTACTCTCAGACTATGTACTGTCAATGTACTCTCAGACAATGTACTCTCAGGCAATGTACTCTCAGACTATGTACTCTCAGACAATGTACTCTCACAATGTACTCTCAGACAATGTACTCTCAGACAATGTACTCTCAGACAATGTACTCTCAGACAATGTACTCTCAGGCAATGTACTCTCAGACAATGTACTCTCAGACTATGTACTCTCAGGCAATGTACTCTCAGACAATGTACTCTCAGACTATGTACTCTCAGGCAATGTACTCTCAGACAATGTACTCTCAGACTATGTACTCTCAGGCAATGTACTCTCAGACAATGTACTCTCAGACTATGTACTCTCAGACTATGTACTCTCAGACAATGTACTCTCAGACAAGGTACTCTCAGACTATGTACTCTCAGACAATGTACTCTCAGACAATGTACTCTCAGACTATGTACTCTCAGACTATGTACTCCTAACTTGTCAATGTATAATGCTATAACTATAAATCTTCTACAGACAATTAAAATACATTAAACTATCGTTCATCGCGTAATTAATCTTCTATAACGAACTTATCAAAAGCTTTGGCTTGTACGACAGCGCTGGGCGTACCGTGCGACGTCACGCGTATATTTTCTCAGGCGCGGGAGGTGCCGTGACGCGCCTCGCTACCGCTGACGGTAACACGACGGTACGTCAGTTTCGGAATAATTCCTGTTGGAGACCTCGTAGCTCAGTGGTAATGCGCTGGATCTGCTACCCGCCAGGGCTATGGTTCGATTCCCTTTGTCTGTGTAAGCTTGTAGTTACAACCAGTGACTTTACGGTCCTACAGTAACTTTGTAGTTACCACCAGTGGCTTTACGGTCCTACAGTAACTTTGTAGTTACAACCAGTGACTTTACGGTCCTACAGTAACTTTGTAGTTACCACCAGTGACTTTACGATCCTACAGTAACTTTGTAGTTACCACCAGTGACTTTACGATCCTACAATAACTTTGTAGTTACCACCAGTGGCTTTACGATCCTACAGTAACTTTGTAGTTACCACCAGTGACTTTACGATCCTACAGTAACTTTGTAGTTACAACCAGTGGCTTTACGATCCTACAGCAACTTTGTAGTTACCACCAGTGACTTTACGATCCTACAGTAACTTTGTAGTTACCACCAGTGACTTTACGATCCTACAGTAACTTTGTAGTTACCACCAGTGACTTTACGATCCTACAGTAACTTTGTAGTTACCACCAGTGACTTTACGATCCTACAGTAACTTTGTAGTTACCACCAGTGACTTTACGATCCTACAGTAACTTTGTAGTTACCACCAGTGACTTTACGATCCTACAGTAACTTTGTAGTTACCACCAGTGACTTTACGATCCTACAGTAACTTTGTAGTTACCACCAGTGACTTTACGATCCTACAGTAACTTTGTAGTTACCACCAGTGACTTTACGATCCTACAGTAACTTTGTAGTTACCACCAGTGACTTTACGATCCTACAGTAACTTTGTAGTTACCACCAGTGGCTTTACGATCCTACAGTAACTTTGTAGTTACCACCAGTGACTTTACGATCCTACAGTAACTTTGTAGTTACCACCAGTGACTTTACGATCCTACAGTAACTTTGTAGTTACCACCAGTGGCTTTACGATCCTACAGTAACTTTGTAGTTACCACCAGTGACTTTACGATCCTACAGTAACTTTGTAGTTACCACCAGTGGCTTTACGATCCTACAGTAACTTTGTAGTTACAACCAGTGACTTTACGATCCTACAGTAACTTTGTAGTTACCACCAGTGACTTTACGATCCTACAGTAACTTTGTAGTTACCACCAGTGGCTTTACGATCCTACAGTAACTTTGTAGTTACAACCAGTGACACAGCCTCTGATTTGACTTGTTTAAGCAGCCTAGAGGCCGGTGTTCACTGCCTTAGTATTGATGAATCTGGGACTTTATCATACCTACTCTTGAAACTGTGTATTAAGTTTGCCTCCATCACTGCCTCATTCAAGTCGTCCCACTTTTCAACCGTCCGGAGACTAAAGAAACACTTCCTGACATCCCTCTGACTCACCTGTGTCATCAGCTTCTACCGGTGTCCCCTTGATCCTGGTTCTCCTGGTATTTCGTGTACTGCCGAGGTACAGTACAGTATCATGTGTCGTGTTGAGTACAAGTGACACATTGTCAAATACTCCCTCGTGTAATACAGTGTCATGTGTAGTACAAGTTAATTACAAGTGACACTGTGCTTCCTAGTACAGTAGTGTCATGTTAATTGTAAGTGACACTGTGCTTCCTAGTACAGTAGTGTCATGTTAATTGTAAGTGACACTGTGCTTCCTAGTACAGTAGTGTCATGTTAATTGTAAGTGACACTGTACTTCCTAGTACAGTGCAGTGTCATGTTAATTGTAAGTGACACTGTACTTCCTAGTACAGTGCAGTGTCATGTTAATTGTAAGTGACACTGTACTTCCTAGTACAGTAGTGTCATGTTAATTGTAAGTGACACTGTGCTTCCTAGTACAGTAGTGTCATGTTAATTGTAAGTGACACTGTGCTTCCTAGTACAGTAGTGTCATGTTAATTGTAAGTGACACTGTGCTTCCTAGTACAGTAGTGTCATGTTAATTGTAAGTGACACTGTACTTCCTAGTACAGTGCAGTGTCATGTTAATTGTAAGTGACACTGTACTTCCTAGTACAGTGCAGTGTCATGTTAATTGTAAGTGACACTGTACTTCCTAGTACAGTAGTGTCATGTTAATTGTAAGTGACACTGTGCTTCTTAGTACAGTAGTGTCATGTTAATTGTGAGTGACACTGTACTTCCTAGTACAGTAGTGTCATGTTAATTGTAAGTGACACTGTACTTCCTAGTACAGTAGTGTCATGTTAATTGTGACACTGTACTTCCTAGTACAGTAGTGTCATGTTAATTGTAAGTGACACTGTGCTTCCTAGTACAGTAGTGTCATGTTAATTGTAAGTGACACTGTGCTTCCTAGTACAGTAGTGTCATGTTAATTGTAAGTGACACTGTACTTCCTAGTACAGTAGTGTCATGTTAATTGTAAGTGACACTGTACTTCCTAGTACAGTAGTGTCATGTTAATTGTAAGTGACACTGTACTTCCTAGTACAGTAGTGTCATGTTAATTGTAAGTGACACTGTACTTCCTAGTACAGTAGTGTCATATTAATTGTAAGTGACACTGTGCTTCCTAGTACAGTAGTGTCATGTTAATTGTGAGTGACACTGTACTTCCTAGTACAGTAGTGTCATGTTAATTGTAAGTGACACTGTGCTTCCTAGTACAGTAGTGTCATGTTAATTGTAAGTGACACTGTACTTCCTAGTACAGTAGTGTCATGTTAATTGTAAGTGACACTGTGCTTCCTAGTACAGTAATGTCATGTTAATTGTAAGTGACACTGTACTTCCTAGTACAGTAGTGTCATGTTAATTGTAAGTGACACTGTGCTTCCTAGTACAGTAGTGTCATGTTAATTGTAAGTGACACTGTACTTCCTAGTACAGTAGTGTCATGTTAATTGTAAGTGACACTGTACTTCCTAGTACAGTAGTGTCATGTTAATTGTAAGTGACACTGTACTTCCTAGTACAGTAGTGTCATGTTAATTGTAAGTGACACTGTACTTCCTAGTACAGTAGTGTCATGTTAATTGTAAGTGACACTGTACTTCCTAGTACAGTAGTGTCATGTTAATTGTAAGTGACACTGTGCTTCCTAGTACAGTAGTGTCATGTTAATTGTAAGTGACACTGTGCTTCCTAGTACAGTAGTGTCATGTTAATTGTAAGTGACACTGTACTTCCTAGTACAGTAGTGTCATGTTAATTGTAAGTGACACTGTACTTCCTAGTACAGTACAGTGTCATGTATGGTGTCACACAGTCAATAGCCTTATTACCAATAACTACATAAATAACCCGCATATAAGAGGTTGAAAGTCATGACAACGTTTCGGTCCTACTTGCACCTTTAACACCATTAGAAAACGTTTCGGTCCTGGGACTTTCATCACTTCTAATATACAGAGATTAAAAAGACAGTATATATATGTATTTTTATCCTCTGTATGTTAGAAGTGATCAAGTTGTGTAAGAAAGGTATAAAATACCGACAATATGTAAGTTAAGACACATGTGCAACATCTGGATATCTTTATTGTAGACGTTTCGCCATCCAGTGGCTTTATCAATACAGATTCTAGGACATAATAGGAACACAGTAGAACTATATACAAAAGATGAGGTAATCAGTCCCTCGGCCTTGGAGTTAGTGTTCACAGCATCGTGGTGGAGGAGAATCTGGAGAAAAGACAAGAAGACTTGTCAGACACTGCAACATCATGGAATCTTAATTCTGAGGACATGTACATAACCTTCACGACTACGACAACTACTACTACAACTAACCCATCTCTTTGGGAAGGACCTACTTCCACTGGGGAATCCCGCCTACCAGTGACTATGCCCTCGTCTGCTGCCCGTCCTGATCCACTGACGCCTATATAACCGCCAGTCTTCTTGCCTTTGCTCCAGATTCTCCTCCACCACGATGCTGTGAACACTAACTCCAAGGCTGAGGAACTGATTACCTCATCTTTTGTATATAGTTCTACTGTCTTCCTATTATGTCCTAGAATCTGTATTGATAAAGCCACTGGATGGCGAAACGTCTACAATAAAGATATCCAGATGTTGCACATGTGTCTTAACTTTCAGAAGTGATCAAGATCCCAGGACCGAAACGTTTCGTAATATGAGGTGGTTTTTCTAAACCACCTCATATGTTGTTAGTTAACAACATATGCTTGCCACACGCGCACAATCAGGCTATGGTTACGCATGACAACACTCTCCACCTCCACGGATGCCTAGCATAGGCCAGTAGGCCTGCTGTAGTTCTTCTTTCTCATGTTATTTCTCAGACCAACACAGTCATGCAGAGAAAATATACACACTACCCGCATGGCCCTCTTGTCTTCACCACATGTACAGTACACATCCCTGAACAAACATTAACATACAATACCTCACACGAATCTTTAAGTATACCAACACACCTGTATAGTTGCTAGCTGTTCTGTATGTACAACACACTTCCTTACGTCATAACAGCATTAATCAGCATAACGTACAACCGTCCAGTTTATTACACTGTAGATAAAGGTATCCTGACCGTGTTGCCAGCATGGGAGAGCTCCCATCTTCTATACATAACATCAGGATTTCTAACAAGTTTATCAAAAATGGTTTTAATCATAGCCAGATGACCAAAAGCTCCAGTTGTGGGTCATCATATGACTAAGATCCGCTTCAGGAAACACTTGTCCTGTTTCCTGACAAATCTTACCTAAGCTAATAACACTTCACGTCTATCAGGACTCATTTCTCGTCTTTACTGCACCCACATTCTCATGCAACAATGGCATGGGCAGTACGAACTTGAATCGTAATTACAGCAGTAACCCGTTGGTGACATCCTCGCTCAACTAGACAGTACCGTGGATGTTAACAAGCTGCAGATGACATCAATTGATGAATGGTTTTGAAAACCGACAAGTTGAAGAATTGAGACACTACACATACATCAATATTCAATTTTTCGTTCTGCTAGAAGATAACGCCTAATATTCTACCGCAACCGCTATTTCACAAACACAGTCTGTGGAACATCGTCTCTCTTGAAAATAAATGGTATAAAATACCGACACAATGGAAACATAAACACATATGCAGTTTAATGTGATCCTTTATTGACAACGTTTCGCCCACACAGTGGGCTTTTTCAAGTCACAAACAGATCTACCTGGGGTGGAAGGTACCTTCCACCCCAGGTAGATCTGTTTATGTTTCCATCGTCTCTCTTACAAACCATACCTGGAGTTTACCTGGAGTTTACCTGGAGAGAGTTCCGGGGGTCAACGCCCCCGCGGCCCGGTCTCTGACCAGGCCTCCTGGTGGATCAGAGCCTGATCAACCAGGCTGTTGCTGCTGGCTGCACGCAAACCAACGTACGAGCCACAGCCCAGCTGGTCAGGAACCGACTTTAGGTGCTTGTCCAGTGCCAGCTTGAAGACTGCCAGGGGTCTGTTGGTAATCCCCCTTATGTATGCTGGGAGGTAGTTGAACAGTCTCGGGCCCCTGACACTTATTGTATGGTCTCTTAACGTGCTAGTGACACCCCTGCTTTTCATTGGGGGATGTTACATCGTCTGCCAAGTCTTTTGCTTTCGTAGTGAGTGATTTTCGTGTGCAAGTTCGGTACTAGTCCCTCTAGGATTTTCCAGGTGTATATAATCATGTATCTCTCCCTCCTGCGTTCCAGGGAATACAGGTTCAGGAACCTCAAGCGCTCCCAGTAATTGAGGTGTTTTATCTCCGTTATGCGCGCCGTGAAGGTTCTCTGTACATTTTCTAGGTCAGCAATTTCACCTGCCTTGAAAGGTGCTGTTAGTGTGCAGCAATATTCCAGCCTAGATAGAACAAGTGACCTGAAGAGTGTCATCATGGGCTTGGCCTCCCTAGTTTTGAAGGTTCTCATTATCCATCCTGTCATTTTTCTAGCAGATGCGATTGATACAATGCTATGGTCCTTGAAGGTGAGATCCTCCGACATGATCACTCCCAGGTCTTTGACGTTGGTGTTTCGCTCTATTTTGTGGCCAGAATTTGTTTTGTACTCTGATGAAGATTTAATTTCCTCGTGTTTACCATATCTGAGTAATTGAAATTTCTCATCGTTGAACTTCATATTGTTTTCTGCAGCCCACTGAAAGATTTGGTTGATGTCCGCCTGGAGCCTTGCAGTGTCTGCAATGGAAGACACTGTCATGCAGATTCGGGTGTCATCTGCAAAGGAAGACACGGTGCTGTGGCTGACATCCTTGTCTATGTCGGATATGAGGATGAGGAACAAGATGGGAGCGAGTACTGTGCCTTGTGGAACAGAGCTTTTCACCGTAGCTGCCTCGGACTTTACTCTGTTGACGACTACTCTCTGTGTTCTGTTAGTGAGGAAATTATAGATCCATCGACCGACTTTTCCTGTTATTCCTTTAGCACGCATTTTGTGCGCTATTACGCCATGGTTACACTTGTCGAAGGCTTTTGCAAAGTCTGTATATATTACATCTGCATTCTTTTTATCTTCTAGTGCATTTAGGACCTTGTCGTAGTGATCCAATAGTTGAGACAGACAAGAGCGACCTGTTCTAAACCCATGTTGCCCTGGGTTGTGTAACTGATGGGTTTCTAGATGGGTGGTGATCTTGCTTCTTAGGACCCTTTCAAAGTTTTTATGATATGGGATGTTAGTGCTATCGGTCTGTAGTTCTTTGCTGTTGCTTTACTGCCCCCTTTGTGGAGTGGGGCTATGTCTGTTGTTTTTAGTAACTGTGGGACGACCCCCGTGTCCATGCTCCCTCTCCATAGGATGGAAAAGGCTCGTGATAGGGGCTTCTTGCAGTTCTTGATGAACACGGAGTTCCATGAGTCTGGCCCTGGGGCAGAGTGCATGGGCATGTCATTTATCGCCTGTTCGAAGTCATTTTGCGTCAGGATAACATCGGATAGGCTTGTGTTAACCAAATTTTGTGGCTCACTCATAAAAAAATCATTTTGATCTTCGACTCTCAGTCTGGTTAGCGGCTTGCTAAAAACTGAGTCATATTGGGACTTGAGTAGCTCACTCATTTCCTTGCTGTCATCTGTGTAGGACCCATCTTGTTTAAGTAGGGGCCCAATACTGGATGTTGTTCTCGACTTTGATTTGGCATAGGAGAAGAAATACTTTGGGTTTCTTTCGATTTCATTTATGGGTTTTAGTTCTTCCCGCGATTCCTGACTCCTATAAGATTCCTTTAGCTTGAGTTCGATGCTTGCTATTTCTCTGACCAGTGTCTCCCTACGCATTTCAGATATATTGACCTCTTTTAGCCGCTCTGTTATTCTTTTCCGTCGCCTGTAAAGGGAGCGCCTGTCTCTTTCTATTTTACATCTACTCCTCCTTTTTCTTAGAGGAATAAGCCTTGTGCATACATCGAGTGCCACCAAGTTAATCTGTTCTAGGCATAAGTTGGGGTCTGTGTTGCTTAGTATATCTTCCCAGCTTATATCGGTTAGGACTTGGTTTACTTGGTCCCACTTTATGTTTTTGTTATTGAAGTTGAATTTGGTGAATGCTCCCTCGTGACTAGTCTCATTATGTCGGTCTGGGGCTCCACGCATACATGTCTGAACCTCAATTATGTTGTGATCTGAGTATATTGTTTTTGATATGGTGACATTTCTTATCAGATCATCATTGTTAGTGAAGATGAGGTCTAGTGTATTCTCCAGTCAAGTAGGCTCTATTATTTGCTGGTTTAAATTGAATTTTGTGCAGAGATTTAAAAGCTCGTGTGAGTGTGAGTTTTCATCAGAGCTGCCTCCTGGTGTTATTTCTGCAACAATATTATTTGCTATATTCCTCCATTTTAGGTGCCTTAAGTTGAACTCCCCCAGGAGCAAGATGTTGGGGGCAGGAGCTGGAAGATTTTCCAGACAGTGGTCAATTTTTAACAGCTGTTCCTGGAATTGCTGGGATGTTGCATCCGGAGGCTTGTAGACTACCACAATGACTAGGTTTTGGTTCTCGACCTTTACTGCTAAAACTTCCACTACATCATTTGAGGCATTAAGCAGTTCTGTGCAAACAAGTGACTCTGCAATGAACACAAAAAAAAAAAAACTCGCTCTCACTAAGACAAAAAATCAGTAGGACTACGAGTCACCACTCCAAAATATTTCTGGAATTTTATTAAGATCAATGGAATTCCTTTCACCGTTGACCTCAAACTCCCTTCACCCAACAACGAAAAATATATCTGACCTCACAGAAGTCACACAAATTTCCAAATCAGAACACATCAGTTCAAAATAACCATGATTATAATCAGAAGCATAATTTTTAAAGGGGTGGAGGGGTAAGCCAGTGGAAGGCCTCGGTCAGATGACCTAAAGCCCCAGCTGTGGGTCATCATATGACCAAGACCTGCGTCAGGAAACACTTGTCATAGATAGCAAAGCTCTTATGGAGCTCTACAAGATATATAACTTAAGAAAGAAGGAGCACTGCAACAGGCCTACTGGCCCATGCTAGGCGGGTCCAAGTCACATCCACTTGAGAAGGAGCAATGCATCAGACCTGACTGGCCTAAGCCAGTCAGGTCTGGAAACATAAACACATATGCAGTTTGAAGATTGAGACACTTATGCAGCATATGGGAATCTTTATTCAGGAAACGTTTCGCCACACAGTGGCTTCATCAGTCCAATACAAAGAGGAAGGCGTAAGGAGAGGAGGAGAATGAGGTAATCAGTCCCTCAACCTGGAGTCGATGTGTTCAGTCCATCAATCTACAAGATTGATGGACTGAACACATCGACTCTAGGTTGAGGGACTGATTACCTCAAACTTCTACTCTCCTTACCAACTTCTACTTTGTGAAGATGAAAGTTAAGACACTTGTGCAACATCTGGTTATCTTTATTGTAGATGTTTCGCCATCCAGTGGCTTTATCAATACAAATTCTTGGACATAATAAGAAAAACGAAAAACTATATACAAAAGATGAGGTAATCAGTCCCTCGGCCTTGGAGGTGGTGTTTAGAGCACCGTGGTGTGGTGTGGCGAAACGTTTCTTCAATAAAGATTCCCATGTGTTGCATAAGTGTCTCAATTCTTCAATCTTCAACTTGTCGGTTTTTCAAACCATTCATCTCATATGCAGTTTAATGTGATCCTTTTTGACAACGTTTCGCCCACACGTTGTCAATAAAGG
Source organism: Cherax quadricarinatus (assembly GCF_038502225.1). NCBI lineage: Eukaryota > Metazoa > Arthropoda > Malacostraca > Decapoda > Parastacidae > Cherax > Cherax quadricarinatus. Next base: position 9,293,021 of record NC_091377.1, on the reverse strand, counting down.
ATCACATTAAACTGCATATGTGTTTGTTTCCAGTGTGTCAGTATTTTATACCATTTATTTTCATCCAGTCAGGTCTGTAAATCAGACACATGTTTGGCCACACAGTGGCTTCATTTGTCTTATGCAAAGAAGAAATGTGAACATCAGAAGGAGTTTGAGGTAATCAGTCCCTCAGCCTAAGTCGATGTAATCAGTCGATCAATCTTGATAGACTGATGACATCGACTGACAAGCTAGAAACACACACCTTCAAAGGCTTGTTTTAATTCCCCTGGACCTTTTAGAATGCCATTTTCTCCATGCTCTTTTGTTTAAACCCTTGTAGATATTTAGGTATGTGCCGTGAATATTTGTACTTGTGTCGGCTTTCCCAGCCGGGTCGTCCATGACGACCGCTCATGTCGCTGCTAAACTGCCACACTGCTCTTATAAACCACTCTTCACCTGGGTTAAACTCTATCACTTTCTCCTTGCAACATTTCCTCTCACCAAAATTATTCTTTTCCTATATCTGCTTCTCCATTCACCCCAACAATGGGTCCCTGGACCCATTACGTACCTCTGTAATCTGTAAATACCTTTGTAACTTGTCATGATTGTGACCAGACTTACCTGGAGTTCATTACCTTTGTAAATTGTGAGTTCATTACCTTTGTAAATTGTGAGTTCATTACCTTTGTAAATTGTGAGTTCATTACCTCTGTAACTTGCTCAGCTATCAAAACTTTGGAGTCCAGTCCCTGGACCAATTATGTACCTCTGTAATCTTTTGACTACCGCCCACAGGATGGGTATGGGGTGCATAATAAACATATTAAACTAACTAAACTTTAGGGTTGTATATTCTGACAAGCGTATATCTTATGATGTTTTTGTATAGCGAGTAACATTGTATGTGAAAGTGGTGATTATCAAATGGTATCCAATACCGACAGGTTGGTAGATAAGACACATAGGCAACATTTAGGCAGCTTTATTCTGAAACGTTTCGCCTACTACACAGTAGGCTTCTTCAGTCTTCTGCTCCAGACTTTGGAACAGAACTTCTCCAGGCTGAGGGACTGACAACCTCAAATCTACGACTTCAATGGTGATGGACTGATTACATCGTCTTCACATCTCTACTGTTCCTGCCTACTTTCTGTACTCGACTGAAGAAACCTACTGTGTAGGCGAAACGTATGTAATGGCTTGATAAAGCTCCTGGAGAGCGAAACGTTGCCACAATAAAATGTCACATTAGTTGCACTTGTGTCCCTTTACTTTACACACAACAATATATCTCTTAAATATTTTGTACCACATTATATATATATATATATATATATATATATATATATATATATATATATATATATATATATATATATATATATATATATATATAACATGACAGGTCACTGGTGCTTGCACATGTGTCCTGCTCTGTTCTATAAATTATAAAAATAATTATTTTTTTATTTATTATCACACTGGCCGATTCCCACCAAGGCAGGGTGGCCCGAAAAAGAAAAACTTTCACCATCATTCACTCCATCACTGTCTTGCCAGAAGGGTGCTTTACACTACAGTTTTTAAACTGCAACATTAACACCCCTCCTTCAGAGTGCAGACACTGTACTTCCCATCTCCAGGACTCAAGTCCGGCCTGCCGGTTTCCCTGAATCCCTTCATAAATGTTACTTTGCTCACACTCCTTCGCTTATTTCCATTGGGGCCCTTGACTTATTTCCATTGGGGCCCTTGACTTATTTCCATTGGGGCCCTTGACTTATTTCCATCGGGGCCCTTGACTTATTCCCATTGGGGCCCTTGACTTATTCCCATTGGGGCCCTTGACTTATTCCCATTGGGGCCCTTGACTTATTCCCATTGGGGCCCTTGACTTATTCCCATTGGGGCCCTTGACTTATTCCCATTGGGGCCCTTGACTTATTTCCATTGTGGCCCTTGACTTATTTCCATTGGGGCCCTTGACTTATTTCCATTGGGGCCCTTGACTTATTTCCATTGGGGCCCTTGACTTATTTCCATTGGGGCCCTTGACTTATTTCCATTGGGGCCCTTGACTTATTTCCATTGTGGCCCTTGACTTATTTCCATTGGGGCCCTTGACTTATTTCCATTGGGGCCCTTGACTTATTTCCATTGGGGCCCTTGACTTATTTCCATTGGAATCCTTGGTATTTAGTAACAGTTACTGGTCATTGGTCATCGTCATCACATAACTGGTCAACCACTGGTCAACCAATGGTCAACCACTGGTCAACCAATGGTCAACCACTGGTCAACCACTGGTCAACCACTGGTCAACCAATGGTCAACCAATGGTCAACCACTGGTCAACCAATGGTCAACCACTGGTCAACCACTGGTCAACCAATGGTCAACCACTGGTCAACCACTTGTCAACCACTGGTCAACCACTGGCCAACCACTGGCCAACCACTGGTCAACCACTTGTCAACCACTGGTCAACCACTGGTCAACCACTGGTCAACCACTGGTCAACCACTGGTCAACCACTGGTCAACCACTGGTCAACCACTTGTCAACCACTGGTCAACCACTGGTCAACCACTTGTCAACCACTGGTCAACCACTTGTCAACCACTGGTCAACCACTGGTCAACCACTGGTCAACCACTGGTCAACCACTGGTCAACCACTGGTCAACCACTGGTCAACCACTGGTCAACCACTGGTCAACCACTGGCCAACCAATGGTCAACCAATGGTCAAGCACTGGTCAAGCACTGGTCAACCAATGGTCAACCACTGGTCAACCACTGGTCAACCAATGGTCAACCACTGGTCAACCACTGGTCAACCACTGGTCAACCAATGGTCAACCACTGGTCAACCACTGGCCAACCAATGGTCAACCAATGGTCAACCAATGGTCAACCACTGGTCAACCACTGGTCAACCACTGTGGTTGGTACAGTGGTAACGTGTGGTACAATGGTAACGTGTGGCACAATGATTACGTGTGGTACAATGGTCACGTGTGGTACAATGGTTACGTGTGGTATAATAACGTGTGGTACAATGGTCACGTGTGGTACAATAGTTACGTGTGGTATAATAACGTGTGGTACAATGGTATCGTGTGGTACAATAGTAACGTGTGGTACAGTGGTAACGTGTGGTACAATGGTAGCGTGTGGTACAATGGTAACGTGTGGTATAATAACGTGCGGTACAATGGTAACATGTGGTACAATGGTAGCATGTGGTACAATGCATTTAGGATACCAACTGGAAAGATCTGTCCACAGCCTAGTGTTTACACCTAGATACTGAGTACCAACATCTAGGTACTGAGTACTAATACCTAGGTTCTGAGTACCAACACCTAGGTACTGAGTACTGACACCTAGGTACTGAGTACTAACACCTAGATACTGAGTACTAACACCTAGGTACTGAGTACCAACACCTAGGTACTGAGTACCAACACCTAGGTACTGAGTACTAACACCTAGGTACCTAGTACCAACATCTAGGTACTGAGTACCAACATATAGATACTGGGTACCATCATATAGATACTGGGTACCATCATATAGGTACTGAATACTAACACCTAGGTACTGAGTATCGACACCAATATACTGAATACTAACACTTAAGTACTGGGCATCAACACCTATATACTGAATACTAACACCTGGGTGGTGGGTATCAACACCTGGGTACTGAGTACCAACCTCTATATACTAAATACCAACACCTAAGTACTAGGTATCAGCACCTATGTACTAAATACCAACACCTAAGTACTGGTCATTAACACCTATATACTGAATACCAGCACCTAGGTACTGGGTATCAACACCTACATACTGAATACCAACACCTAGGTACTGGGTATCAACACCTAGGTACTGGGTATCAACACCTAGGTACTGGGTATCAACACCTAGGTACTGGGTATCAACACCTAGGTACTGAGTATCGACACCAATATACTGAATACCAACACCTAAGTACTGGGCATTAACACCTATATACTGAATACCAGCACCTAGGTACTGGGTATCAACACCTACATATTGAATACCAACACCTAGGTACTGGGTATCAACACCTAGGTACTGGGTATCAACACCTAGGTACTGAGTATCAACACCTATATACTGAATACCAACACCTAAGTACTGGGTATCAGCACCTATATACTGAATACCAACACCTAGGTACTGGGTATCAACACCTAGGTACCGGGTATCAACACCTATATACTGAATACCAACACCTGGGTACTGGGTATCAATACGTATATACTGAATACCAACACCTGTGTATTGAGTACCAACACCTGGGTACTGAATACCAACACCTGGGTCCTGAATACCAACACCTGGGTACCAATACCTAGGTACTGAATACCAACACATTGGTACTGAATACCAACACCTGGGTACCAATACCTAGGTACTGAATACCAACACATTGGTACTGAATACCAACACCTGGGTACCAATACCTAGGTACTGAATACCAACACATTGGTACTGAATACCAACACCTGGGTACTGAATACCAACACTTGGGTACTGAATACCAACTCCTAGGTACTGAATACCAACACCTCGGTACTGAATACCAACACCTGGGTACTGAATACCAACACCTGGGTACTGAATACCAACACCTGGGTACTGAATACCAACCCTTGGGTCCTGAATACCAACACCTGGTTACTGAATACCAACACCTGGTTACTGAATACCAACACCTGGTTACTGAATACCAACACCTGGTTACTGAATACCAACACCTGGTTACTGAATACCAACACCTGGTTACTGAATACCAACACCTGGATACTGAATACCAACACCTGGTTACTGAATACCAACACCTGGATACTGAATACCAACACCTGGATACTGAATACCAACACCTGGATACTGAATACCAACACCTGGGTACTGAATACCAACACCTGGATACTGAATACCAACACCTGGTTACTGAATACCAACACCTGGTTACTGAATACCAACACCTGGTTACTGAATACCAACACCTGAGTACTGAATACCAACACCTGGTTACTGAATACCAACACCTGGATACTGAATACCAACACCTGGTTACTGAATACCAACACCTGGTTACTGAATACCAACACCTGGATACTGAATACCAACACCTGGGTACTGAATACCAACACCTGGGTACTGAATACCAACACCTGGGTACTGAATACCAACCCTTGGGTCCTGAATACCAACACCTGGTTACTGAATACCAACACCTGGTTACTGAATACCAACACCTGGATACTGAATACCAACACCTGGTTACTGAATACCAACACCTGGATACTGAATACCAACACCTGGTTACTGAATACCAACACCTGGTTACTGAATACCAACACCTGGTTACTGAATACCAACACCTGGTTACTGAATACCAACACCTGAGTACTGAATACCAACACCTGGTTACTGAATACCAACACCTGGTTACTGAATACCAACACCTGAGTACTGAATACCAACACCTGGGTACTGAATACCAACACCTGGTTACTGAATACCAACACCTGGTTACTGAATACCAACACCTGGTTACTGAATACCAACACCTGAGTACTGAATACCAACACCTGGTTACTGAATACCAACACCTGAGTACTGAATACCAACACCTGGGTACTGAATACCAACACCTGGTTACTGAATACCAACACCTGGTTACTGAATACCAACACCTGGGTTACTGAATACCAACACCTGGTTACTGAATACCAACACCTGGTTACTGAATACAAACACCTGGGTACTGAATACCAACACCTGGTTACTGAATACCAACACCTGGGCACTGAATACCAACACATGGGTACTGAATACCAACACCTGGGCACTGAATACCAACACCTGGGCACTGAATACCAACACCTGGGCACTGAATACCAACACCTGGGTACTGAATACCAACACCTGGGCACTGAATACCAACACATGGGTACTGAATACCAACACCTGGGTCCTGAATACCAACACCTGGTTACTGAATACCAACACCTGGTTACTGAATACCAACCCTTGGGTCCTGAATACCAACACCTGGTTACTGAATACCAACACCTGGATACTGAATACCAACACCTGGTTACTGAATACCAACACCTGGTTACTGAATACCAACACCTGAGTACTGAATACCAACACCTGAGTACTGAATACCAACACCTGGTTACTGAATACCAACACCTGGGTACTGAATACCAACACCTGAGTACTGAATACCAACACCTGAGTACTGAATACCAACACCTGGTTACTGAATACCAACACCTGAGTACTGAATACCAACACCTGAGTACTGAATACCAACACCTGGGTACTGAATACCAACACCTGAGTACTGAATACCAACACCTGAGTACTGAATACCAACACCTGAGTACTGAATACCAACACCTGGTTACTGAATACCAACACCTGAGTACTGAATACCCACACCTGAGTACTGAATACCAACACCTGGGTACTGAATACCAACACCTGAGTACTGAATACCAACACCTGAGTACTGAATACCAACACCTGGTTACTGAATACCAACACCTGAGTACTGAATACCAACACCTGAGTACTGAATACCAACACCTGGGTACTGAATACCAACACCTGAGTACTGAATACCAACACCTGAGTACTGAATACCAACACCTGGTTACTGAATACCAACACCTGAGTACTGAATACCAACACCTGAGTACTGAATACCAACACCTGGGTACTGAATACCAACACCTGAGTACTGAATACCAACACCTGAGTACTGAATACCAACACCTGGGTACTGAATACCAACACCTGAGTACTGAATACCAACACCTGAGTACTGAATACCAACACCTGGTTACTGAATACCAACACCTGAGTACTGAATACCAACACCTGAGTACTGAATACCAACACCTGGGTACTGAATACCAACACCTGGATACTGAATACCAACACCTGAGTACTGAATACCAACACGTGGGTACTGAATACCAACACGTGGGTACTGAATACCAACACCTGGATACTGAATACCAACACCTGAGTACTGAATACCAACACCTGGTTACTGAATACCAACACCTGAGTACTGAATACCAACACCTGGGTACTGAATACCAACACCTGAGTACTGAATACCAACACCTGAGTACTGAATACCAACACCTGGGTACTGAATACCAACACCTGGGTACTGAATACCAACACCTGGGTACTGAATACCAACACCTGGATACTGAATACCAACACCTGAGTACTGAATACCAACACGTGGGTACTGAATACCAACACATAAGTACTGGGTATCAACACGTATATACTGAATACCAACATTTGGATACAGAATACCAACACATAGGTACTGAATACCAACACCTGGGCACTGAATACCAACACCTGGGCACTGAATACCAACACATGGGTACTGAATACCAACACCTGGGCACTGAATACCAACACCTGGGCACTGAATACCAACACCTGGGCACTGAATACCAACACCTGGGCACTGAATACCAACACCTAGGTACTGGGTATCAACACCTGGGTACTAAGTACCAACATGACTTCTGAAAATGTACTCGGGGAGATACACTTTCTCTTGGCCATTCCTCTCTTCCACTTTCTTAACTATTATCGTATATCTTTCTCCTCTTACCTTTATTCCCTCTTTCCTCTCTCTCTCTCTCTCTCTCTCTCTCTCTCTCTCTCTCTCTCTCTCTCTCTCTCTCTCTCTCTCTCTCTCTGTTATTTATTTATTAAACTGTCAATTTTGTACTCTGGTGTAGCTAAGCAAATTGATTAATGAGGTGAGTACATTTGTGTGAGTGATCAGGTGAGTACATTTGTGTGAGTGATCAGGTGAGTACATTTGTGTGAGTGATCAGGTGAGTACATTTGTGTGAGTGATCAGGTGAGTACATTTGTGTGAGTGATCAGGTGAGTACATTTGTGTGAGTGATCAGGTGAGTACATTTGTGTGAGTGATCAGGTGAGTACATTTGTGTGAGTGATCAGGTGAGTACATTTATGTGAGTGATCAGGTGAGTACATTTGTGTGAGTGATCAGGTGAGTACATTTGTGTGAGTGATCAGGTGAGTACATTTGTGTGAGTGATCAGGTGAGTACATTTGTGTGAGTGATCAGGTGAGTACATTTGTGTGAGTGATCAGGTGAGTACATTTGTGTGAGTGATCAGGTGAGTACATTTGTGTGAGTGATCAGGTGAGTACATTTGTGTGAGTGATCAGGTGATTACGTAAGTTTGGGTAATGAGTACATTAATGCCTCATGAATGATGAAATGAGTACATTTGCAAATGTGAGTACATTTATGAGTATTGATGCGAGTACATGTACAGTATCAGTCTTCTCAGTAATGATGTGGCTAGTTTTGGAAAACACTGTAAGCAAACACGGAGATATTTATTAGACAACGTTTCGGCCATGGGACCTTGATCACTTCTAAAATGCAGAGGTTTCGTTCATTCATGTAGGGTTGCCAGGACGGGTCCTGGCCCGGGTCTTCTCTATGTTGTGACCCGGCAGTGGCTCCTGACGAAGTGTCAGAGTTGGTACAAGTGATGTACTGTTTACAGCCCTATGCCGGGAGCAGCCCTATGGCGGGAGCAGCCCTATGGCGGGGGCAGCCCTATGGCGGGGGCAGCCCTATGGCGGGGGCCGCCCTATGCCGGGAGAAGCCCTATAGCGGGGGCAGCCCTATGGCGGGGGCAGTCCTATGGCGGGGGCCGCCCTATGGCAGGAGCAGCCCTATGGCGGGAGCAGCCCTATGGCGGGGGCAGCCCTATGGCGGGGGCAGCCCTATGGCGGGGGCAGCCCTATGACAAGGGCACGATGACTCTTTCAACTCCTATTGAATCATTCCTGGCACTCAGGCCGCAACCCGAGTGCCAGAACGACTCAGGAGACTCTTTGGAGGTGTGTTGAACACCTGATATCTGACCTAATTACACCGGGTGACCTTAGGAATGCCATATTGGGATGAGGACAGGTAGGCAATGTGATTATGTGACTACTGTGTTGTTAGGTAGGTGATGCTTTGCCTGCTAATGTTTAGAAATTTTGTAGCTTCGGGTATTATGTTCTATGGTGTCAGTGACGGCGATTAGCAAGACTTCCAGATATCGTCGGCATCTAAGGTCTTGTCCGGTAGGACGAGTCGTGCCTCATCCCAATTCATCAAATGTGTGTGTGTGTGTGTGTGTGTGTGTGTGTGTGTGTGTGTGTGTGTGTGTGTGTGTGTGTGTGTGTGTGTGTGTGTGTGTGTGTGTGTTAATGTCTGGTCTACCACTGGTGCCGGCAGTTTGCAGTGAGAGTGATGCAGTGTTGGTTCTGCAGTGTGAATGCTCTGTGTTCAGTGTTCCACTGTCATGTACCTCTCCTGGATCACCTGTTGGCTTACAACACGTGCACTTTCTCTAAAACTGATCCATCGTCCGATTACTGCAGATGGTGTCCATCTTTTGTGGATGCTTGAAGCCTGGGTCTTGGAGCCTGGGTTTTGAAGCTTGGTTCTTGAAGCCTGGGTCTTGTAGCCTGGGTTTTGTAGCCTGGGTCTTGGAGCCTGGGTCTTGAAGCCTGGTTCTTGAAGCCTGGGTCTTGTAGCCTGGGTTTTGTAGCCTGGGTCTTGGAGCATGGGTCTTGAAGCCTGGTTCTTGAAGCCTGGGTCTTGTAGCCTGGGTTTTGTAGCCTGGGTCTTGGAGCCTGGGTCTTGAAGCCTGGTTCTTGAAGCCTGGGTCTTGTAGCCTGGGTTTTGTAGCCTGGGTCTTGGAGCATGGGTCTTGGAGCCTGGGTCTTGGAACCTGGGTCTTGAAGCCTGGGTCTTGGAGCCTAGGTCTTGAAGCCTGGGTCTTGAAGCCTGGTTCTTGAAGCCTGGGTCTTGTTGCCTGGGTTTTGTAGCCTGGGTCTTGGAGCTGGGTCTTGAAGCCTGGGTCTTGTAGTCTGGGTCATGTAGCCTGGGTCTTGGAGCTTGGGTCTTGGAGCCTGGATCTTGGAGCCTGAGTCTTAGAGTCTGGGTCTTGGAGCCTTGATCTTGAAGCCTGGGTCTTGTAGCCTGGGTCTTGGAACCTGGGTCTTGGAGCTTGGGTCTTGGAGCCTGGGTCTTGTAGAGTGAGCATCAGGAAGCGTAACTCTGGCTGCTTGGTCAACTGATTTTCCAAGTGACCAGAGGTGTTTCTGAGGCTGTTTTGTCAGCTCGAGTGCCTTATTATTTTCCAAAATGCGTCAAAAAACTAACATGATCTACGATGTAGACGCAGCTAGCCTGGTCTATAGTGTTGCTAGTTGTGGTGGTGATGGTGGTTGGTGATGATGATGGTGGTAGTTGGTGAATATAGTGGTTGCTTGTGGATGCAACGAGAGTTTAAGACACAGTGGTTGAGATGATGTAATAATCTTGATATTGTACCCAACAGGTGAGTGTGTGGGGCTGTACATGTACACCTGCTGGTGACATCCTGCATCTTAAACATGTAAGTACATGCATTAACCACGTGTACACCCACCAACCACGTGTATATTAGCAGTGTGTACATGCACTATGTATATATTAATCGTGTGTACACTCAACCGTGTGTACACCCACTAACCATGTGTACACCCACTAACCATGTATACACCCACTAACCGTGTGTACACCCACTAACCATATGTACGCCCACTAACCATATGTACGCCCACTAACCATATGTACACCCACTAACCATATGTACACCCACTAACCATGTGTACACCTAACCATGTATACACCCACCATGTGTACACCCACTAACCGTTTGTACACCCACTAACCATGTGTACACCCACTAACCATGTGTACACCCACTAACCATGTGTACACCCACTAACCATGTGTACACCCACTAACCATGCGTACACCCACTAACCATGTATACACCCACTAACCATGTGTACACCCACTAACCATGTGTACACCCACTAACCATGTGTACACCCACTAACCATGTGTACACCCAGTAACCATGTGTACACCCACTAACCATGCGTACACCCAGTAACCATGTGTACACCCACTAACCATGTGTACACCCACTAACCATGTGTACACCCACTAACCATGTGTACACCCACTAACCATGTGTACACCCACTAACCATGTGTACACCCACTATGTGTACATCCACTAACCATGTATACACCCACTAACCATGTGTACACCCACTAACCATGTGTACACCCACTAACCATGTATGCACCCACTAACCATGTGTACACCCACTAACCATGTGTGCACCCACTAACCATGTGTACACCCACTAACCATGTGTACACCCACTAACCATGTGTACACCCACTAACCATGTGTACACCCACTAACCATGTGTACACCCACTAACCATGTATGCACCCACTAACCATGTGTACACCCACTAACCACGTGTACACCCACTAGCCATGTGTACACCCACTAACCATGTGTACACCCACTAACCATGTATACACCCACTAACCATGTGTGCACCCACTAACCATGTATACACCCACTAACCATGTGTACACCCACTAACCATGTGTACACCCACTAACCATGTGTACACCCACTAACCATGTGTACACCCACTAACCATGTGTACACCCACTAGCCATGTGTACACCCACTAACCATGTATGCCCCCACTAACCATGTGTACACCCACTAACCATGTGTACACCCACTAGCCATGTGTACACCCACTAACCATGTGTACACCCACTAACCATGTGTACACCCACTAACCATGTGTACACCCTCTAACCATGTGTACACCCACTAGCCATGTGTACACCCACTAACCATGTGTACACCCACTAACCATGTGTACACCCACTAACCATGTGTACACCCACTAACCATGTGTACACCCACTAACCATGTATACACCCACTAACCATGTGTACACCCACTAACCATGTGTACATCCACTAACCATGTATACACCCACTAACCATGTGTACATCCACTAACCATGTGTACACCCACTAACCATGTGTACACCCACTAACCATGTGTACATCCACTAACCATGTATACACCCACTAACCATGTGTACACCCACTAACCACGTGTACACCCACTAACCACGTGTACACCCACTAACCATGTGTACACCCACTAACCATGTGTACATCCACTATGTGTACACCCACTAACCATGTGTACACCCACTAACCATATATAAATAAGATCTCCCTTTCATCTGTCTTGTCCACGAGACAAGACAAAACACTAGCAATCCTACCAGAGTGTGAAACATTTAACAGACTTCCATTTGATACTCGTATAACAGGATGGTAGTAACGTTGCGTCACGTGACGCAACGTCACTAAACAACGAACAAGTGGGTAGTTAATAACTCAGTCCACAACTGAAAGGTAGACAGTTCGATATCCAGGCTTAACTTATGGGTCAGTTTAGCAGTAAACAGGCAACTACACACAAGTGCACTTAGCTCATGCATTGAGTGTCAGTGGTTCGATCCCCGGTACGGGTGGAAACATTAGGACGTGTCTCCTTAAGACACCTGTTGTCACTGTTCACCTAACAGTAAGTAGGTATCTGGGTGTTACTCGACTGGTGTGGGTCGCATCCTGGGAACAAGATGTGAGCTATGGTCTGTATAAGTTGTATCATGTACTTGTGGAAATAAAGATTATTTTATTATTATTATTATTATTATTATTATTATTATTATTATTATTATTATTATTATTATAATTATTATTATTATTAACTTCAGTCATGTGTCGCTTAGCGACGTGGATACATTATGAGAAATGCGTCGTTAGGCGATTTCGTCGTTGTGCCAACGTCATAGAGATGTTTGAGGCTGCTGCCGGCATAACACCCCATGCTGTTTTACAGTAAATGTTTTTATAACCAGAAAGAGTACACTCTAGAATAACGATAAAAAATACAGTAGAGTAAATACATAAACCAGTAACATAGCTGTTTATCATTATCCAGTATCATGTACTGTACATAACTGTATGTGCTATACATTTATACGGCTGGCAGCGCAGCAACTTTGTTTACATCACGGCGTATATGCGTTCCTTCGTTGACCAAACGTCGTTATACGGCGTATGACTGTATTTAAGCACTGACACGATTTTTTAAGATATTTTACCCGCGGCACTGAATCGGTTATATAATTGAACCTCATGACGGGTAATCTTTCTTGAGAGAGAGTGATTATCAGTGTGTATCCGGAGGCTAGTTGACTGGTCAGGGTCACTTGCTGAAGAAAATACGGAGTTGCAAGCAAACTTCAGACCTGTTGCAAGGATTTCTGATTGAAGGTCGTCTAACCTGTTAGTGGTTCTGGGGATTATCTTCCCCAGGGCCAGGTCTGAGACCAGGCCTCCTAGGCTGGAAAGCGTTAGTGCTTCTGGGGATTATCTTCCCCAGGGCCAGGTCTGAGACCAGGCCTCCTAGGCTGGAAAGTGTTAGTGGTTCTGGGATTATCTTCCCCAGGGCCAGGTCTGAGACCAGGCCTCCTAGGCTGGAAAGCGTTAGTGCTTCTGGGGATTATCTTCCCCAGGGCCAGGTTTCTTACTGAACAACGATAGCAGCAGCAAGTGCCTACCTCTCATCTTACCTGTTCGTGAGACACAAAGATTTACCTTTCATATTCTCTGTCCATGAGACAGATTTACCTGTCATTTTACGTCTTCATGAGACAAAGGTTTACCTCTATACATGTCTATGAGACACAAAGCTTTACCTGTCATCTTACGTGTCCCTGAGACACAAAGAGACATTAAGGCAGCATCAGTTTGGTGGAGATCAACCCTCCAGGGAGGTGCAACTCTCTCGTAATATTTAACATAAGCTGCTGAAGGTTTTCCAGTCTTTCTCGTGATCATGTAAGATGATTAGGAGGGATTTTACAATCTTACATATACATTCCGTGTACACTTAATTTTCCTATGTGTTTCATAATAACTCCCCCTCAAGGGAGGTTCCTTGACGCTGGTGAGGGGCTCTTGATCTAGGGAATTGGATTTGTGCTCCGGTTCCCTGAATTGAGCCTGAATACCTTCTATCCCCCCACATGCGCTGTATAATCCTACGGGTTTAGCGCTCCCCCATGATTATAATAATAATAATAATAATCATAATAACTCGGCTTAGTCATTTAAATCTTTAATTTATATTTGTGAATACCTTAAGATCGGGCCGCGGGGGCCATGACTCCTGAAATAAATGAATAAATTATATATGTCGTGCCAAATAGGTAAAACTGGTCAATTAGCAAGAACTCGTTTAAAATTAACTCCTTTCTAAAATTTTCTCTCATACTTTTAAAGATATTTTTTTTTCATTTATGTTAATGTAAAAATTAATAATTTTGTACCAAAAGAACCTTAGGAAACTTACCTGACCTTATTATAACGAGTGTAATTTAACTTAGCCTAATCCAACTAAATATATTTTAGATAAGTTTACAATCATTTAATAATAAACAAACACAATGTAATATATTTTTTTTAGTTAGGCTCAAAATGATTTTTGCGAAATTATGGCACACACAAATTTTCGCTTGCCTTATTCGGCAAGAAGCTCATTGCTGTTTAAGCCAAACTCGCAAGTTTTACCTATTTGGCACGACATATATATATATCTCAACCCCCCCCCCCTCACTTCAGGTTGGACTCTGGTACAAGAGATAAATTAGACACATGCGTAACACTTGGGAATCTTCATTGTGGAAACGTTTCGCCACAAAGTAGCTTCATCAGTGCAGTACGAAGAAGAATAGTGAAGATCAGAAGGAGTTTGAGGTAATCAGTCCCCGTGCCTGGAGTCGTCTTCAGTCCATCAATCTTGATAAGAATACAACATGTATGAATATAACGGCCTGCACACCTTGTAATGTAGTACAATAGTGGGGAAGCAAAATACAACAGAGGTTGTATGATTTGTATTTCCTTCACCAAAGAGGCAAACTGGTATTTACAATGTGTACACTTCACTATGTATAGTACTGTAAGGGCAAGTGTACAAGACGGTGATCAAAAGCCGCAGACACGGTGCACCGTGCACGACCAGCAGCACAGACATGTCTACCAAAACTCGCGTCTCATGTGAAACACATTGCTTCACAGCTGTGGCGGGCTTGCCTGTGATTGGTCAATGAACCAAGGTATTGACTTAACGACAGGTACCCTATTCATCGTTAAACCCTTAATACCTGGTCCACTGGTTGGGATGCAGCCTATATGGGAGTGTGACATACCCCGAATTCTGTAACATACTCTTAGCATGCCACCGACTGATTGCTCCAGTCTCCTGTTCTTCACTATTCTTATATGTAATGGACTGATGAAGCCACTGTGTGGTGAAACGTTTACTCAATAAAGATACCCAAGTGTTGCACATATGTCTAATTTCTCAACTTATCGGTTTTCTGAACCACTCGACTATATGGTACAATAGAGTACACGTACGATACAACTGGCAGATTACTTAAGCGTCCACAACCTCTGGCTGCTGGAAAGGACTCTCTGTTGCTGTCTAGATTAAGGACTATCGTGTATCTAGGTGTTTTAAGGTTAAAACAGTTTTGTTATTTAGTAAAGCCGGATACACTAGTAGTGTGCCGCTGTACTGTTCTATATGATAGTTACACAGTAGGAACAGTAGGTAGCTATGTTTCACTGTCATATTCCCTCACACAGTATGTGGGTCATACAACGTGTTGAAATGTGTCAGCCTGATGTGGCAGACTTCAGTAGTGTCAGCCTGATCTGACAGACTTCAGTAGTGTCAGTCTGATGTGGCAGACTTCAGTAGTGTCAGTCTGATCTGGCAGACTTCAGTAGTGTCAGCCTGATGTGGCAGACTTCAGTAGTGTCAGCCTGATGTGGCAGACTTCAGTAGTGTCAGTCTGATCTGGCAGACTTCAGTAGTGTCAGCCTGATGTGGCAGACTTCAGTAGTGTCAGCCTGATGTGGCAGACTTCAGTAGTGTCAGCCTGATGTGGCAGACTTAAGTAGTGTCAGCCTGATGTGGCAGACTTCAGTAGTGTCAGCCTGATGTGGCAGACTTCAGTAGTGTCAGCCTGATGTGGCAGACTTCAGTAGTGTCAGCCTGATGTGGCAGACTTCAGTAGTGTCAGCCTGATGTGGCAGACTTCAGTAGTGTCAGCCTGATGTGGCAGACTTCAGTAGTGTCAGCCTGATGTGGCAGACTTAAGTAGTGTCAGCCTGATGTGGCAGAATTCAGTAGTGTCAGCCTGATGTGGCAGACTTCAGTAGTGTCAGCCTGATGTGGCAGACTTCAGTAGTGTCAGCCTGATGTGGCAGACTTAAGTAGTGTCAGCCTGATGTGGCAGACTTCAGTAGTGTCAGCCTGATGTGGCAGACTTAAGTAGTGTCAGCCTGATGTGGCAGACTTCAGTAGTGTCAGCCTGATGTGGCAGACTTCAGTAGTGTCAGCCTGATGTGGCAGACTTCAGTAGTGTCAGCCTGATGTGGCAGACTTCAGTAGTGTCAGCCTGATGTGGCAGACTTCAGTAGTGTCAGCCTGATGTGGCAGACTTCAGTAGTGTCAGCCTGATGTGGCAGACTTCAGTAGTGTCAGCCTGATGTGGCAGACTTCAGTAGTGTCAGCCTGATGTGGCAGACTTCAGTAGTGTCAGCCTGATGTGGCAGACTTCAGTAGTGTCAGCCTGATGTGGCAGACTTCAGTAGTGTCAGCCTGATGTGGCAGACTTCAGTAGTGTCAGCCTGATGTGGCAGACTTCAGTAGTGTCAGCCTGATGTGGCAGACTTCAGTAGTGTCAGCCTGATGTGGCAGACTTCAGTAGTGTCAGCCTGATGTGGCAGACTTCAGTAGTGTCAGCCTGATGTGGCAGACTTCAGTAGTGTCAGCCTGATGTGGCAGACTTCAGTAGTGTCAGCCTGATGTGGCAGACTTCAGTAGTGTCAGCCTGATGTGGCAGACTTCAGTAGTGTCAGCCTGATGTGGCAGACTTCAGTAGTGTCAGCCTGATGTGGCAGACTTCAGTAGTGTCAGCCTGATGTGGCAGACTTCAGTAGTGTCAGCCTGATGTGGCAGACTTCAGTAGTGTCAGCCTGATGTGGCAGACTTCAGTAGTGTCAGCCTGATGTGGCAGACTTCAGTAGTGTCAGCCTGATGTGGCAGACTTCAGTAGTGTCAGCCTGATGTGGCAGACTTCAGTAGTGTCAGCCTGATGTGGCAGACTTCAGTAGTGTCAGCCTGATGTGGCAGACTTCAAGTAGTGTCAGCCTGATGTGGCAGACTTCAGTAGTGTCAGCCTGATGTGGCAGACTTCAGTAGTGTCAGCCTGATGTGGCAGACTTCAGTAGTGTCAGCCTGATGTGGCAGACTTCAGTAGTGTCAGCCTGATGTGGCAGACTTCAGTAGTGTCAGCCTGATGTGGCAGACTTCAGTAGTGTCAGCCTGATGTGGCAGACTTCAGTAGTGTCAGCCTGATGTGGCAGACTTCAGTAGTGTCAGCCTGATGTGGCAGACTTCAGTAGTGTCAGCCTGATGTGGCAGACTTCAGTAGTGTCAGCCTGATGTGGCAGACTTCAGTAGTGTCAGCCTGATGTGGCAGACTTCAGTAGTGTCAGCCTGATGTGGCAGACTTCAGTAGTGTCAGCCTGATGTGGCAGACTTCAGTAGTGTCAGCCTGATGTGGCAGACTTCAGTAGTGTCAGCCTGATGTGGCAGACTTCAGTAGTGTCAGCCTGTGGCAGACTTCAGTAGTGTCAGCCTGATGTGGCAGACTTCAGTAGTGTCAGCCTGATGTGGCAGAATTCAGTAGTGTCAGCCTGATGTGGCAGACTTGTGTAGTGTATGTAGTTATTTAGTTCCCCATTATATTCTTGTATTAATAAAGTCACTGGAGGGCGAAACGTCTACAATAAAGATACCCCGGTGTTGCACATGTGTCTAATTCTTCGATGAGGATATTGTCAATTATTCAATTAAGAGTTCATCAGTTACGACAGCTTCAAAGGCGTCGTTCCGGCAACACTGCAGTTACCATCACTTGGGAATTATCATCATCCATAATAATAATAATAATAATTATAATAATTTTTCTTCCAGTACATGATACAACTTATACAGACCATAGCTGACATCAGTGACACATATACAAAGTCTCTGGTTATGCAGAGCATTTCCCGCAACTTAGGTTAATTTTTGTCCCCAGGATGCGACCAACACCAGGTACCTACTTGCTGCTAGGTGAACAGAGACAGCAGGTGTAAGGTGATTAACACCCAGGTACCTACTTACTGCTAGGTGAACAGTGACAGCAGTTGTCTTAAAAGGAAACACGCCCAAATGTTTCAATCCGTACCGAGATCGAACCACGGACCTCGATGAGCGAGCTGAGTGTGCTACCAACCCAGCTATGGGACACCCAGAGCATCGAAGAAGACGAAGCGAAAGCTGCAAAGTGAAACTCTGACCTCACGAGGGTGAAACATTGAGAAACATCTGACTGGGTGACCTTTGTGAGTCAAAGACCTTTGTACTCGCCACTCCACACCATTATTTTTACCAGTACAAGCTGTTTCAAAATGACGGACCCAATTTCAAAGCAAATTGCTTTGAAATTGGGTCCCATTGTATTTTATAGCGGATGTTCTTAGCCTTTATTAACGGAAGTTCTTGGCTGTAACTGTTGTTCTTGACTGTTTATAACGGGTGTTATTAGCTGTTTATAAGAGATATTATTACCTCTTTATAACGGGTATTATTGGCAGTTCATAACGGGTATTCTTAGCTGTTTATAACGGATATTATTTGCTGTTTATAACGGGTATTATTCGCTGTTTATAACGGGTATTATTAACTGTTTATAACGGGTATTATTAACTTTATAACGGGTATTGTTAACTGTTTATAACGCGTATTATTCACTGTTTATAACGGGTATTATTCGCTGTTTATAACGGATATTATTCGCTGTTTATAACGGGTATTATTCGCTGTTTATAACGCGTATTATTCACTGTTTATAACGGGTATTATTCGCTGTTTATAACGGGTATTATTAACTGTTTATAACGCGTATTATTCACTGTTTATAACGGGTATTATTCGCTGTTTATAACGCGTATTATTCACTGTTTATGACGGATATTATTCGCTGTTTATAACACGTATTATTCACTGTTTATAACGGGTATTATTCGCTGTTTATAACGCTTATTATTCACTGTTTATAACGGGTATTATTCGCTGTTTATAACGGGTATTATTAACTGTTTATAACGGGTATTATTCGCTGTTTATAACGGGTATTATTAACTGTTTATAACGGGTATTATTCGCTGTTTATAACGGGTATTATTAACTGTTTATAACGGGTATTATTCGCTGTTTATAACGGGTATTATTAACTGTTTATAACGGGTATTATTAACTGTTTATAACGGGTATTATTAACTGTTTATAACGGGTATTATTAACTGTTTATAATGTAGACAGCCTGTACTGTCTGCACAGACAGCCCATGCTGTCTGCCAGCTTAGTTCATATTTCGCGCCATGCTGGTGCTGCCACCTATAGGCCTTGCCACTTCAGTATGCCCAGACTTGCCTCGCTCTCACTTAGACAGCCTATACTGTCTGCACAGACAGCCCATGCTGTCTGCCACCTTAGTTCATATTTCGCGCCATGCTGGTGCTGCCACCTATAGGCCTTGCCACTTCAGCATGCCCAGACTTGCCTCGCTCTCACACAGCGGCCTAGCAGCAAGACACAAGGTTACTCCTAGCTCTCTCTCGTGGGCATGGCCCTGCCCGGCCATGGGCACAACACAAGCCTGTGTACCCACCACGACTTAACAATAAACGAAGAAGCCTCCGAAGACGTATCATTCACACCCCGCTACCAGAACACCAAACAAACCCGTTATAATAACGGGTATTATTAACTGTTTATAACGGGTATTATTAACTGTTTAAAACGGGTATTATTAACTGTTTATAACGGGTATTATTAACTGTTTATAACGGGTATTATTAACTTTATAACGGGTATTATTAACTGTTTATAACGGGTATTATTAACTGTTTATAACGGGTATTATTAACTGTTTATAGCTGGTTTTCATAGTTTATAATTATAATTCATGACTGTTTATAACTGTTGTTCGTGGCTGTTTATAACTGTTGTTCGTGACTTTATAACTGTTGTTCGTGACTGTTTATAACTGTTGTTCTTGACTGTTGATAACTGTTGTTCGTGACTGTTTATAACTGTTGTTAGTGACTGTTTATAACTGTTGTTCGTGACTGTTTATAACTGTTGTTCGTGACTGTTGATAACTGTTGTTCGTGACTGTTTATAACTGTTGTTCGTGACTGTTTATAACTGTTGTTCGTGACTGTTTATTCATCTTTATTTGTCAGTTATTTAATATGTTATATTTTTCTGTTTAACAGTAGAATCCCCCCTCCCCTTCCCCCCTCCCCCTTCCCCCTCCCCCTTCCCCCCTCCCCCCCGCCACACACACACTTGCCAGTAATGAAAAACAAATGCCTAATTCAGATCAGCTTTACTAAGCCTTGAGGGACCCCACTCGACACACGCGCCCACTCTGACGCCTCATCGTGTACCATCACTTGTTGTTTCCTAACTGTCAGGTATTCCCTGAGTCACTGAACTGTTTTGCCTTCCTGCTCCTCTAGCTTTTGTATCAGTTTCCGCTTACAGTCCAAGAAAATGCAGTCTACCCATACCTCTCTCTCTCTCTCTCTCTCTCTTGAAATCCAGTAGGTTTGTGACACAGGTTTTTCTATCTTTCAATCTGTGCTGGTTGTAATGTATGACGTCCTTTCTACATGATCCACCATTCTTCTCCGGATAAATTTTGCTATGACCTTTCACAGTATACATGTCTGTGACACTGGTCTGTAGTTTAGTGCTGCCTGTCTGTCACCTTCCCCAGGCCCTGATGAACTGTATGCAAGGGTTCTAAAGGAATGTAAAGAGGAGCTTAGCACACCTTTGGCTAATCTTTTCAACATATCACTACAAACTGGCATGGTGCCAGATAAGTGGAAAATGGCAAATGTGATACCTATTTTCAAAATAGGTGACAGGTCCTTAGCTTCGAACTATAGACCAATAAGCCTAACCTCCATAGTGGGAAAATTTATGGAATCAATAATTGCCGAGGCAGTTCGTAGCCACCTTGAAAAGCATAAATTAATCAACGAATCTCAGCATGGTTTTACAAAGGGGCGTTCCTGCCTTACGAATTTATTAACTTTTTTCACTAAGGTATTTGAGGAGGTAGATCATGGTAATGAATATGATATTGTGTATATGGACTTCAGTAAGGCTTTTGACAGGGTCCCACATCAGAGACTATTGAGGAAAATTAAAGCACATGGAATAGGAGGAGAAATTTTTCCTGGATAGAGGCATGGTTGACAAATAGGCAGCAGAGAGTTTGCATAAATGGGGAGAAATCAGAGTGGGGAAGCGTTACGAGCGGTGTTCCACAGGGGTCAGTGTTGGGCCCCCTGCTGTTCACAATCTACATAAACGACATAGATGAGGGCATAAAGAGCGACATCGGCAAGTTTGCCGATGACACTAAAATAGGCCGTCGAATTCATTCTGACGAGGACATTCGAGCACTCCAGGAAGATTTGAATAAACTGATGCAGTGGTCGGAGAAGTGGCAGATGCAGTTTAATATAGACAAATGCAAAGTTCTAAATGTTGGACAGGACAATAACCATGCCACATATAAACTAAATAATGTAGATCTTAATATTACGGATTGTGAAAAAGATTTAGGAGTTCTGGTTAGCAGTAATCTGAAACCATAAGTGTTCGCAATAAAGCTAATAGAATCCTTGGCTTCATACCAAGAAGCATAAATAATAGGAGTCCTCAGGTTGTTCTTCAACTCTATACATCCTTGGTTAAGCCTCATTTAGATTATGCTGCTCAGTTTTGGTCACCGTATTGCAGAATGGATATAAATGCTCTGGAAAACGTACAGAGGAGGATGACAAAGTTGATCCCATGTATCAGAAACCTTCCCTATGAGGATAGACTAAGGGCCCTGAATCTGCACTCTCTAGAAAGACGTAGAATTAGGGGGGATATGATTGAGGTGTATAAATGGAAGACAGGAATAAATAAAGGGGATGTAAATAGTGTGCTGAAAATATCTAGCCTAGACAGGACTCGCAGCAATGGTTTTAAGTTGGAAAAATTCAGATTCAGGAAGGATATAGGAAAGTACTGGTTTGGTAATAGAGTTGTGGATGAGCGGAACAAACTCCCGAGTACAGTTATAGAGGCCAGAACGTTGTGTAGCTTTAAAAATAGGTTGGATAAATACATGAGTGGATGTGGGTGGGTGTGAGTTAGACCTGATAGCTTGTGCTACCAGGTCGGTTGCCGTGTTCCTCCCTTAAGTCAATGTGACCTGACCTGACTAGGTTGGGTGCATTGGCTTAAGCCGGTAGGAGACTTGGACCTGCCTCGCGTGGGCCAGTAGGCCTTCTGCAGTGTTCCTTCGTTCTTATGTTCTTATGTTCCTAAAAACCGGGACTACGTATGCTGCCATCCACACTTCAGGCAGCTGCTCTGTTTCGATAGATTTGTTGAAAATTGTTGTTAGTGGCAAAGACTGTACCAGTGCTCCCTCAGGACGACTATCAGCTACTTCTCCTTAGGATGTGTCCAGTGTGTCCAGATTTGCTATTGCACATACACACACACAGGCACGCATATACAACAGGCCTAGTGTCTAATTGACATGTGCCTAGGACAAAATGGTAACTTACGTTATATATATATATATATATATATATATATATATATATATATATATATATATATATATATATATATATATATATATATATATATATATATATATATATATATAATATATATATATATATATATATATATATATATATATATATATAATTAGCTTCCTCAGAACTTAGAAGCAATTTTCCACCCAATTAACTCAATACAATTAC
Organism: Cherax quadricarinatus; assembly: GCF_038502225.1. Lineage (NCBI taxonomy): Eukaryota > Metazoa > Arthropoda > Malacostraca > Decapoda > Parastacidae > Cherax > Cherax quadricarinatus. The sequence continues at coordinate 9,269,961 of NC_091377.1, read as the reverse complement.
GAATGCAATTTCCGGCCAAATTAAACACTAACAATTATTTTTATGCAAATTACATTTCTTAAAATATGCCAGATATTATTTTTTCCGTCTCCTACTAAATTAAAAACTTTGAGAAAAAAGTAATTTCTACTTTATATATATATATATTTTATTTTTTTTTTATTATCACACCGGCCGATTCCCACCAAGGCAGGGTGGCCCGAAAAAGAAAAACTTTCACCATCATTCACTCCATCACTGTCTTGCCAGAAGGGTGCTTTACACTACAGTTTTTAAACTGCAACATTAACACCCCTCCTTCAGAGTGCAGGCACTGTACTTCCCATCTCCAGGACTCAAGTCCGGCCTGCCGGTTTCCCTATATATATATATATATATATATATATATATATATATATATATATATATATATATATATATATATATATATATATATATATATATTATATATATATATATATTATATATCAGTAACAACACTGCGACTAGCCGAGGGCTCGAACCCATGTTCTTTTGGCCTGCCTCATGGTGAGCGAAAAGCACACGACGCTCTAACCCACAGGACCACTCTTGAGTGACGTTACTCGAGATCATCCTTGAGTGACGTTACTCGAGATCATCCTTGAGTGACGTTACTCGAGATCATCCTTGAGTGACGTTACTCGAGGTCATCCTTGAGTGACGTTACTCGAGGTCATCCTTGAGTGACGTTACTCGGGAGTGTTACACTCATCTGTAACTCTTGCCAAACCAGTGCTTCCTTATGTGCTTTCTAAATCTAAATTTGACAAAATTAAATGCGTCGCTACGAGTCCTGTTTTGGTCAGATATTTTCCTGGCGTTATTTACTTCCCTTTATTTATTAATGTTTACTGTTTGTACATTTCAATTATTTTTTAGCACACCGGCAGTCTCCCACCTAGGCACGGTGACCAGAAGAAAAGAAAGGAAAGTTTTCATCTTCTTTTTACATTATGTATGCAGGGAGAAAGGGTTACTGGCCTCTTGCTCCCGGCATTTTAGTCGCCTCTTACCACACGCATGGCTTACGGAGGAAGAATTCTTTTCCACTTTCCCTCCGTCTTTCCAGAGAGTGTAAAGTCGGTGCTCTCAGTCTGTCTTCGTTGGAAAGATTTCTGTGAAAATATTGGTAGAATTACCGACAATATCATAGGTAAAAGTATACATGCGCTTCGTCAAGCCGCTCATGGCTTGACAAAGCTTATGCAGAGCGAAACGTTGCCACAGTAAAATGTCACATTAGATGCACATATGGGAACAGCTACGTCATCCTTCTCTGTATAATTTCCAGCACATTTATGATAAGTATAGGCCTACTGGCCCATATTAAGCAGGTTCTTCTCAAATTCAATTTCTATCATTAAAATATTTGTCCATCTAGTCAGCATATCCGATAGACTCGTTCCGACCTGAAGAATTTGCTAGTTGCCACCGTGAAGAGCTCACAGATCTCTTTAGGATCATATTGCCAGCGGTGTTGTAGGTGTGTGGGTGTTGCAGGAGCTACTGCTGGCTCCCTTCCCGGCGGTGTTGCTGGTGTGTGGGTGTTGCAGGAGCTACTGCTGGCTCCCTTCCCGGCGGTGTTGCTGGTGTGTGGGTGTTGCAGGAGCTACTGCTGGCTCCCTTCCCGGCGGTGTTGCTGGTGTGTGGGTGTTGCAGGGGCTACTGCTGGCTCCCTTCCCGGCGGTGTTGCTGGTGTGTGGGTGTTGCAGGGGCTGCTGCTGGCTCCCTTCCCGGCGGTGTTGCTGGTGTGTGGGTGTTGCAGGGGCTACTGCTGGCTCCCTTCCCGGCGGTGTTCCTGGTGTGTGGGTGTTGCAGGGCTACTGCTGACTCCCTTCCCGGCGGTGTTGCTGGTGTGTGGGTGTTGCAGGGGCTACTGCTGGCTCCCTTCCCGGCGGTGTTGCTGGTGTGTGGGTGTTGCAGGGGCTACTGCTGGCTCCCTTCCCGGCGGTGTTAGTTTGGTATGTGGGTGTTGCAGGAGCTACTGCTGACTTCCTTCCCGGCGGTGTTGCTGGTGTGTGGGTGTTGCAGGGGCTACTGCTGGCTCCCTTCCCGGCGGTGTTGCTGGTGTGTGGGTGTTGCAGGAGCTACTGCTGACTCCCTTCCCGGCGGTGTTGCTGGTGTGTGGGTGTTGCAGGGGCTACTGCTGGCTCCCTTCCCGGCGGTGTTGCTGGTGTGTGGGTGTTGCAGGAGCTACTGCTGGCTCCCTTCCCGGCGGTGTTGCTGGTGTGTGGGTGTTGCAGGGGCTACTGCTGACTCCCTTCCCGGCGGTGTTGCTGGTGTGTGGGTGTTGCAGGGGCTACTGCTGGCTCCCTTCCCGGCGGTGTTGCTGGTGTGTGGGTGTTGCAGGGGCTACTGCTGGCTCCCTTCCCGGCGGTGTTGCTGGTGTGTGGGTGTTGCAGGGGCTACTGCTGACTCCCTTCCCGGCGGTGTTGCTGGTGTGTGGGTGTTGCAGGGGCTACTGCTGACTTCCTTCCCGGCGGTGTTAGTTTGGTATGTGGGTGTTGCAGGGGCTACTGCTGACTTCCTTCCCGGCGGTGTTAGTTGAAGGTGTGTGGGTGTTGCAGGAGCTACTGCTGACTTCCTTCCCGGCGGTGTTGCTGGTGTGTGGGTTTTGCAGGAGCTACTGCTGACTCCCTTCCCGGCGGTGTTGCTGGTGTGTGGGTGTTGCAGGAGCTACTGCTGACTTCCTTCCCGGCGGTGTTGCTGGTGTGTGGGTGTTGCAGGGGCTACTGCTGACTCCCTTCCCGGCGGTGTTGCTGGTGTGTGGGTGTTGCAGGAGCTACTGCTGACTTCCTTCCCGGCGGTGTTGCTGGTGTGTGGGTGTTGCAGGAGCTACTGCTGACTCCCTTCCCGGCGGTGTTGCTGGTGTGTGGGTGTTGCAGGAGCTACTGCTGACTTCCTTCCCGGCGGTGTTGCTGGTGTGTGGGTGTTGCAGGAGCTACTGCTGACTCCCTTCCCGGCGGTGTTGCTGGTGTGTGGGTGTTGCAGGAGCTAGTGCTGACTTCCTTCCCGGCGGTGTTGCTGGTGTGTGGGTGTTGCAGGAGCTACTGCTGACTCCCTTCCCGGCAGTGTTGCTGGTGTGTGGGTGTTGCAGGAGCTACTGCTGACTCCCTTCCCGGCGGTGTTGCTGGTGTGTGGGTGTTGCAGGAGCTACTGCTGACTCCCTTCCCGGCGGTGTTGCTGGTGTGTGGGTGTTGCAGGAGCTACTGCTGACTTCCTTCCCGGCGGTGTTGCTGGTGTGTGGGTGTTGCAGGAGCTACTGCTGGCTTCCTTATCGGCGGTGTTGCTGGTGTGTGGGTGTTGCAGGAGCTACTGCTGGCTTCCTTATCGGCGGTGGTAGTTTGGTATGTGGGTGTTGCAGGGCTAATGCTGGCTCCCTTTCCGGCGGTGTTGCTGGTGTGTGGGTGTTGCAGGAGCTACTGCTGGCTTCCTTATCGGCGGTGTTGCTGGTGTGTGGGTGTTGCAGGGGCTACTGCTGGCTCCCTTTCCGGTGGTGTTGCTGGTGTGTGGGTGTTGCAGGAGCTACTGCTGGCTCCCTTCCCGGCGGTGTTGCTGGTGTGTGGGTGTTGCAGGGGCTACTGCTGGCTCCCTTCCCGGCGGTGTTGCTGGTGTGTGGGTGTTGCAGGGGCTACTGCTGGCTCCCTTCCCGGCGGTGTTGCTGGTGTGTGGGTGTTGCAGGGGCTACTGCTGGCTCCCTTCCCGGCGGTGTTGCTGGTGTGTGGGTGTTGCAGGGGCTACTGCTGGCTCCCTTCCCGGCGGTGTTGCTGGTGTGTGGGTGTTGCAGGGGCTACTGCTGGCTCCCTTCCCGGCGGTGTTGCTGGTGTGTGGGTGTTGCAGGAGCTACTGCTGGCTCCCTTCCCGGCGGTGTTGCTGGTGTGTGGGTGTTGCAGGGGCTACTGCTGGCTCCCTTCCCAGCGGTGTTGCTGGTGTGTGGGTGTTGCAGGAGCTACTGCTGGCTTCCTTATCGGCGGTGTTGCTGGTGTGTGGGTGTTGCAGGGGCTACTGCTGGCTTCCTTATCGGCGGTGTTGCTGGTGTGTGGGTGTTGCAGGAGCTACTGCTGGCTTCCTTATCGGCGGTGTTGCTGGTGTGTGGGTGTTGCAGGGGCTACTGCTGGCTCCCTTTCCGGTGGTGTTGCTGGTGTGTGGGTGTTGCAGGAGCTACTGCTGGCTCCCTTCCCGGCGGTGTTGCTGGTGTGTGGGTGTTGCAGGGGCTACTGCTGGCTCCCTTCCCGGCGGTGCTGCTGGTGTGTGGGTGTTGCAGGGGCTACTGCTGGCTCCCTTCCCGGCGGTGTTGCTGGTGTGTGGGTGTTGCAGGGGCTACTGCTGGCTCCCTTCCCGGCGGTGTTGCTGGTGTGTGGGTGTTGCAGGAGCTACTGCTGGCTCCCTTCCCGGCGGTGTTGCTGGTGTGTGGGTGTTGCAGGGGCTACTGCTGGCTCCTTTCCCGGCGGTGTTGCTGGTGTGTGGGTGTTGCAGGAGCTACTGCTGGCTCCCTTCCCGGCGGTGTTGCTGGTGTGTGGGTGTTGCAGGAGCTACTGCTGGCTTCCTTATCGGCGGTGTTAGTTTGGTATGTGGGTGTTGCAGGGCTAATGCTGGCTCCCTTCCCGGCGGTGTTGCTGGTGTGTAGGTGTTGCAGGGGCTACTGCTGGCTCCCTTCCCGGCGGTGTTGCTGGGGTGTGGGTGTTGCAGGAGCTACTGCTGGCTCCCTTCCCGGCGGTGTTGCTGGTGTGTGGGTGTTGCAGGAGCTACTGCTGGCTCCCTTCCCGGCGGTGTTGCTGGTGTGTGGGTGTTGCAGGAGCTACTGCTGGCTCCCTTCCCGGCGGTGTTGCTGGTGTGTGGGTGTTGCAGGAGCTACTGCTGGCTTCCTTATCGGCGGTGTTAGTTTGGTATGTGGGTGTTGCAGGGCTAATGCTGGCTCCCTTCCCGGCGGTGTTGCTGGTGTGTGGGTGTTGCAGGAGCTACTGCTGGCTTCCTTATCGGCGGTGTTAGTTTGGTATGTGGGTGTTGCAGGGGCTACTGTTGGCTCCCTTCCCGGCGGTGTTGCTGGTGTGTGGGTGTTGCAGGAGCTACTGCTGGCTTCCTTATCGGCGGTGTTAGTTTGGTATGTGGGTGTTGCAGGGGCTACTGCTGGCTCCCTTCCCGGCGGTGTTGCTGGTGTGTGGGTGTTGCAGGAGCTACTGCTGGCTTCCTTATCGGCGGTGTTAGTTTGGTATGTGGGTGTTGCAGGGGCTACTGCTGGCTCCCTTCCCGGCGGTGTTGCTGGTGTGTGGGTGTTGCAGGAGCTACTGCTGGCTCCCTTTCCGGCGGTGTTGCTGGTGTGTGGGTGTTGCAGGGGCTACTGCTGGCTCCCTTCCCGGTGGTGTTGCTGGTGTGTGGGTGTTGCAGGAGCTACTGCTGGCTCCCTTCCCGGCGGTGTTGCTGGTGTGTGGGTGTTGCAGGAGCTACTGCTGGCTCCCTTTCCGGCGGTGTTGCTGGTGTGTGGGTGTTGCAGGAGCTACTGCTGGCTCCCTTCCCGGCGGTGTTGCTGGTGTGTGGGTGTTGCTGGTGTGTGGGTGTTGCAGGAGCTACTGCTGGCTCCCTTTCCGGCGGTGTTGCTGGTGTGTGGGTGTTGCAGGAGCTACTGCTGGCTCCCTTTCCGGCGGTGTTGCTGGTGTGTGGGTGTTGCAGGGGCTACTGCTGGCTCCCTTTCCGGCGGTGTTGCTGGTGTGTGGGTGTTGCAGGAGCTACTGCTGGCTCCCTTTCCGGCGGTGTTGCTGGTGTGTGGGTGTTGCAGGGGCTACTGCTGGCTCCCTTCCCGGCGGTGTTGCTTGTGTGTGGGTGTTGCAGGGGCTACTGCTGGCTCCCTTCCCGGCGGTGTTGCTGGTGTGTGGGTGTTGCAGGGGCTACTGCTGGCTCCCTTCCCGGCGGTGTTGCTGGTGTGTGGGTGTTGCAGGGGCTACTGCTGGCTCCCTTCCCGGCGGTGTTGCTGGTGTGTGGGTGTTGCAGGAGCTACTGCTGGCTCCCTTTCCGGCGGTGTTGCTGGTGTGTGGGTGTTGCAGGAGCTACTGCTGGCTCCCTTTCCGGCAGTGTTGCTGGTGTGTGGGTGTTGCAGGGGCTACTGCTGGCTCCCTTTCCGGCGGTGTTGCTGGTGTGTGGGTGTTGCAGGAGCTACTCCTGGCTCCCTTCCCGGCGGTGTTGCTGGTGTGTGGGTGTTGCAGGAGCTACTGCTGGCTCCCTTCCCGGCGGTGTTGCTGGTGTGTGGGTGTTGCAGGGGCTACTGCTGGCTCCCTTTCCGGCGGTGTTGCTGGTGTGTGGGTGTTGCAGGAGCTACTGCTGACTCCCTTCCCGGCGGTGTTGCTGGTGTGTGGGTGTTGCAGGAGCTACTGCTGGCTCCCTTCCCGGCGGTGTTGCTGGTGTGTGGGTGTTGCAGGAGCTACTGCTGGCTCCCTTTCCGGCGGTGTTGCTGGTGTGTGGGTGTTGCAGGAGCTACTGCTGGCTCCCTTCCCGGCGGTGTTGCTGGTGTGTGGGTGTTGCAGGAGCTACTGCTGGCTCCCTTCCCGGCGGATTTGCTGGTGTGTGGGTGTTGCAGGGTGTTGCAACCCCTGAATGGGTTACAATGATTATGTATATATAATGTATATTATCTTTTCATTTAATTTTATATTGCTTATATTTGCGATAATAGCTAAATCGTAAATGTATGACTTTATATTATTATTTGACTGTTATATTGTTATTTAGCTTATGTTGTTAGGATGTATATAAAATGTGCTCAGTTAGGCTTGATTGTCAAACGACTGTAATTATCGCTTGTCGCTCGTTATACTGCCGGCTTCTGAGCTGCAGTTGTCCACGTAGCTATCACGTGATCGAGGGGGGGGTGTCCTCACCTCTCGTGAAGTAGTCAGTCTGCTGGAGACTCGCTTGCTGGTTGGACAGATTGTCTGTCTCATTATTCTTGTTAGTTCTGTAGAACTTTGTTCACAGAACATTGTAAAGACTTAGTGATTTTCGACGTTGTACTGAGGTTGTCTCTCTCTTAGACACTCTGAACATCTCAGGTCCTTAGCTATAGCTTCTGACCTAATTTTGTACTGGTTTCTGTGCATTGTCACAGTCGGGTTTTCCTATACTGAACGTAGATTCAGTATTATGGGAGTTTTGTAACCTTTGTGGAGGATCTGCAGATGGTCCCTACTTAGTGTCGTTATATTATTTCCCAGTTCCTGATTCTGTGTCGCAGTCGCTTGATATTGCATTGCTATTGGGCTTAGCATTCTTTGTTGTTCAAGCAGACTGTTCGGGTTGCCAGTCGGTCAAGAAGTTAGTTTATTTGAGGACTTTGTCAGTCACTTGTTTAAGTCTTATTCGAGTCTTGAGACATAGCTAACTACTTAAGAGCACTTACACGCATACACACACTTACTTGTACATATTTGTAATATCTTATTAAATGTTAATGTACCTGACGATACTTAAGAATTATAAATGTGATATGTGCTTTCAGCACAATAATATTGAACTCGAGAGATTGATTTTATTTTGATTGATGTGATTTAATTTACTTTGATAATATACCTCTAGACAACTTATAGACTTAATAAATTTATTAAATTTTAATTTCTCTAGTTAGTAGCCTACCAGTTGTAATCCTAAAGCACTATTGAACCATACTGAATTTTAATGGATAATTGGACAAGGATACTGACTACTTGTTACGAAAACCCAGTAACAGGCTGGATGCTAGAAGGGCAGTCCTTTCTAGTATTCACTGGAGATCTCTAAGCTTTTAGAATCGCGTTTTTTGTAACAAATGGGGGCCTGTCCGGGAGCCTCTTGATCCAAGGTGTTGGAGAAACTGTCCGGGATGCTCTTGATCCAAGGTCTTAGAGAAACTGTCCGGGAGGCTCTTGATCCAAGGTGTTGGAGAAATTGTCCAGTTTGTCATACTAGTGAATCTATGATCAAACACTTTGAGTACTTTCCTAATCTGAAGACTTTGAGTTTAGTCTTGTACAACATACCAGGTGGATGTATGTACCTGACTGAGTCTCTTGATCCAAGGAGATGGAAATACTGTTTATGAGTTCTAACCCTAAGACAACTAACACTAAAATTCCTATTAGGATTATAGTTTCCCATAATCACTCTCTCGTAGTACAATTATTTTCGTGATGTATGCCAAAGTGAAACAGTTAATTGATACTCTGACTTTGTCTGAGTTAAGTACATTAAAACTTCAGACGTGTTGGCAAGTAGCCAAATATCTCGGTGTGACGTATAACAGGAATTACACCGCAGAAACTGTCAGGGCATTAATTAAAGATATATTGTGTCCTGCTCATACAGAGATGTCTGATTATGATTCAGATTCTGAAAGCCTAGTGTCACAATTAGGAAGTATGGCTCTATTTGAAGTTGAAGAAAGAGCAACTAGAGCAGAAGTGAGCCTAGTGTCTGAGCCTAGTGTAGATCAGTTCTCGCTCGCTCCTTCCTTCACTGACACTATAGTACAGAGTATAGCTGGTAGTATGACACAGCCTAATACTAGTACAGTGTATACTACACCTGTATTTACTTATCCTAGACCAGATCTAGACACTCTAGAGACGGCTGGACCAAGTGTCCGTCCTAAGGACCGTCCAGACCATGTTAATTTCCCTACTCCTCCATTACCCACTGGTCCTATCTCTCAGGAACAGTTTGAGAGGTTTGAACGCCTCCTTATGTTGCAGACTGCACAAATAGAGGCACAGAGGAGATTGAACGAAGAAGATTTCCAAAGAGAAAATGTTCGTCTGTTAAGACAACAGACTGATATATCACAGGACACCTTTAATGTGCAGAAAGCTGCATCCATGGTTCCTAAGTTTTTTGAAAGTGACTTAGACACATATTTTGATGTGTTTGAGAACCAGGCTCGTGCTATGAACTGGCCACGTAAGCACTGGGCAACATTGCTTCATACTGCTTTGACGGGAAGAGCTCAAACCTGTACTGCAGCCTTACCATTTGCTAAGTACATTAGTTATGACGCTGTCAAACAAACTATTCTAGAGACATATAACTTGTTACCTGTAAGTTATCAAAGAGCATTTCGTACGTTACAACGACGACAAGATCAAACTTGTGTAGAGTTTGCTCGTGAGAAAAAAGTTGCATTTCAGAGGTGGTGTAGGTCTGCTAAGTGTACCAACTACGACAGTCTTGTTCAGTTGTTACTACATGAAGAGTTTAACAACTGTATGTCTCCCGACATACAAGAATATCTGATCGATCATACTACCTCAGATATTCTGGAAACTGCAGCATTAGCAGACAATTATGAGATTTCTCACAAACTTGTACGTACCAAAACACAGAGAAACAAGGTAACTAAAAATTGTCCTAGAATTTGGCAAACTAAATCAGCTGCTCATTGCCGGCCTGATGTACCTGCTACTGTAACTTCTCGTACCTTTACCAGGAAAACTCACAATCCTGAATCTGTCTCTGTGGCTAGACAGAAATCTGGTATCGAGAAGAAGAAAGTTAAATGTACCTATTGTAACAGAAAAGGACATACTAGAGAGTATTGCTATAAGTTAGAAAGAGATGCGAGATACAGTCGTGCGGCTGGCGCCCCCACTCAAGTCGTATCCTCTTCCGTGCAACAAAGGCACCAAAATCCTAGCAATACCTCTGAACCTACTGTTTTAGATAATGTTACTCAGGATAGATGACTATCGTCAGAAAGTGTATCTGACGAAAAGATTCGTTCAGCTATGAGTCCTTACTTTTCGAGAGATAAAGTAGGATTTGACGAATCACATCTAACTGAGATAATTTCTTTCAGAGACACTGGCAGTTATCTCACGTTATTAAGAGAAGATGTACTGCCCATTACTGACGATACCTATTGAAAGATAGATGCACTGTTAGAAGCCTATGGTGGGGCTGTTATAAAAGTGCCTCTGCACAAAGTTTATATTGAAACAAGCTATTATACTGGTTATATTTCAGTGGGTATATCCAGTGGTGTATTTCCCATCAGGTCAGTGGACTTGTTGATAGGGAACGATATCCTTCATGCTGGTATATGTAAAGAACCACTTGTGATTGATAATACCACTGATGATAATTATGCCATTGAAGCTTGTAGAGAGAAACCTATTTTATTTCCTCTCAGCGCAATTACTAGAGCTATGTCAAAGATACAACAACCATCCTTGTCTCCTGTTGAGTTAGTGGATGACAATAATTTGGGGTTGAATATGTTGTTTAGTGACGCTCTGCGCCCAGGATCATTAACACTGACTCCCCCCGGTCATCAACCTAGTCAGGACACAACTGACGTTAAATTTCTAACTCATGATGATTTAATCAAGGATCAGTTTGTTGATCAGTCACTGGAAAGACTGAGAGATATAGCAGTTACTGAGAGTGAAGCAAAGGATCTCGATAATTGTTACTATTATAGTAACGGTGTACTGATGGAGAAAAATACATGTAAGTTGTCAGCTGATAGTGTTTCTACCACAGTCAAGAATCTAGTTGTGTTACCAGTTACATTTCGTGAACAAGCCATTGATTTTGCTCACAATAGTCCCATAGGAGGACATTTGGGTGTCAAGAAGACACTCGGTAAACTGGCAAAACATTTTACTTGGCCTAAAATGAAGGAAACAGTAGCTGATCATGTGCGACGTTGCCACGTGTGTCAAGTGACAGGCAAGCCAGCGCACACACCTCCACCTGCGCCTCTCATTCCTATCACCGTGCATGGTGAACCATTCTCACGTCTTATTATTGATTGTGTTGGTCCTTTGCCTAGAACCAAACTAGGAAACCAATACTTATTTACTATTATGGACGCTGCAACACGCTATCCCGAAGCTATTCCTATGAGAAAAATTAATGCTCGTGCTATTGTGAGAGCGCTGATGAAATTTTTCTCCCAGGTTGGATTGCCACGAGAGATACAATCAGATCAAGGATCTAACTTCACTTCTAAGATCTTTCGAGAAGCATTATCCCACCTAGGAATAAAGTCTGTACTTTCAACCAGTTATCATCCACAGTCACAAGGGGCTCTAGAGAGATTTCATCAGACATTGAAGTCCATGATGAGAGCTTATTGTGAACATTTTTCTAGAGACTGGGATGAGGGTATACCTTTTCTTCTGTTCGCTATGAGAGAAAGTGAGCAAGAAAGTCTCGGATTTAGTCCGTTTGAATTAATATTCGGACACCAAGTGCGTGGTCCTCTCGCAGTGTTAAAAGACGTGTGGACAGGAAAATCAAATCCATCATTGAGTACTTCACCTTCATTAATGCAGCAACATTTGACAGCCGCTAGAGAGCTAGCTTCGAAAAACCTAGTTTCAGCCCAAGCTAGAATGAAGCAACATTATGACAAGCGTGCTGTCCCTCGTTCTTTTAAAGCAGGAGATAAGGTGATGGCTCGGAAATTAGTACCAGGTCATGCTCTACAAGCCAGGTATGATGGTCCCCTGGAAGTAGTGAAAAAGCTTAGCGACGTAAATTATTTGGTACGTACGCCTGGGAAAAAGAAATCTAATCATGTGTACCATGTTAACCAGCTTAAGGCATACTACGCTAGTCCTCTACCTACTACTTCTATTCTTCCTAGGACAGAGGAAGAAAACGTCAGTCTACCTGACATCTCTAGAGGTATAGAGGTTCGTTTAGAAAATTCAGTGACTCTACAATCACTAGACGATTTTCTTAGTAACCTTGGGATTGATAAAGCTGGTGATGTTAAAAACATGATTTTGCATTTCCCTGAATTGTTCGGTGATGTTCCTAAACGTTGTACTCTGGGTGTACATGACGTTGATGTACAGGGAGCATCACCCATTAAGCAATCACCATATAGAATGAGTCCAACGAAGCATAAAGCATTGAGAGAAGAGGTTGATTTTCTGTTAGCTCACGGACTTATTGAGCGCAGTAAAAGTCCATGGGCATCTCCCTGTATTTTAGTGCCTAAACCTGACGGTAGTTTCAGGATGTGCACTGATTACAGGAAAGTGAACTCTGTCACCTTGCCTGATGGTTATCCTCTACCTCGCATTGACGACCTTATTGACCGTGTGTCAGGAGCCCAGTTTGTCAGCCGTTTAGATCTCTTACGAGGCTATTATCAAGTCCCGCTTACTGAACGTGCTCAAGAAATATCTGCTTTTACTGTTCAAGATGGATTGTTTAACTACCTCGTCACCCCCTTCGGCCTATGTAACGCGGCTTCTTCATTCCAGCGTATAATGAACGAGTTGACCCACAACTTAGAAGGAGTAGAAGCCTACCTTGACGACTTAGTGGTGTACAGTGACGAGTGGGAACAGCACTTGACGCGTCTCAGAGCATTGTTTGAGAGACTGGCGCACTACAACTTCACTGTTAACTTAGCTAAATGTAGTTTTGGTCAAGCCAAGATTACCTATCTAGGCTTTTGTATCGGCCAATGTGAGGTTGCTCCTATTGAGGCTAAGGTTCGTGCAATTTCTGAATTTCCAGTGCCACAGGATAGGAAAGGAGTACAGAGATTCCTGGGTATGGCAGGATATTATCGCAGGTTCTGTCCAAACTTTTCTCAGATTGCAGCTCCTCTCACTGAGCTTACTAGTAGCAAAGTTCAGTTCACCTGGACTAGAGATTGTTCAGACTCGTTCAAAAGGTTGAAGCGCTTGCTATCCTCTGCTCCTGTGTTGAAGAGTCCTAATTTCAATCTTCCCTTCTTTTTACATATAGATGCGAGTGGCTATGCAGTGGGTGCTGTGCTGCTCCAACAGTCAACATCCACTGATATTCTCCATCCTATATGTTACTATTCATCTAAGCTTAAACGACACCAGGAAAAGTATGCCACTATTGAGAAAGAGGCTCTAGCTCTTGTGGTGTCCTTGAAACATTTTGACGTGTATTTGGGCACTTCCCCATTTAAAATTAACGTTTTTTCTGACCACAATCCACTCACTTATATAAATACTATGAAAAGTAAAAATGCTAGGATCATGAGGTGGGCTCTCAGAATCCAACCTTATTCTATTAGTATAAAACACATAAGTGGTCATTGTAATGTAATTGCTGACGCTCTGTCTCGTCCTTAATAATTATCAATTACATTAACGTAATTTTATGCCCAAATACCTTTTGTTACTTGCTATGTCAAATTCAGTAAAGTAACTTAATCCCTCCTGCCCATATTAACTATATATACTCATGTCATGTCTAATTATTATATTTATATATTCACAGTAATGTTATGTGAGGAGGAGACAAGCTGAGTGTTGAGTGAGTAGTGTGGTGTGGGCGAGGTACTGCGTGACGCAACACTGTCCTGTCGCAGACCCCCCCCCCTCACTACACACCTTAAGCTGTTTCATACTCAGATGTTCATACTGCCTCGCATTCCACAACCACTACTTAAGAGTGGAATGCAGTCTCCTCTACTATGATCGAGCCTCAACGTGCCCTCCTTGTCAGCGCTATCCTGTCTCTACACTGATGTACATAACCACGAGTATGAAGAGATACGATACTGTGTACTGCCCTAGTACCAAGGGGCATATCCTAGTGACGGACGCTGTGAAATTGTAGAGGTGCTTGGCACAAGAGAGACTCGTTAATATTGATATTGATAATATTGATATGAGTAACCAGAAATAATGTGAAAGACATTCATGCAACTCCGAGTGCGACCCTCTGTCGTGTTGGGGGGGGGTGTTGCAACCCCTGAATGGGTTACAATGATTATGTATATATAATGTATATTATCTTTTCATTTAATTTTATATTGCTTATATTTGCGATAATAGCTAAATCGTAAATGTATGACTTTATATTATTATTTGACTGTTATATTGTTACTTAGCTTATGTTGTTAGGATGTATATAAAATGTGCTCAGTTAGGCTTGATTGTCAAACGACTGTAATTATCGCTTGTCGCTCGTTATACTGCCGGCTTCTGAGCTGCAGTTGTCCACGTAGCTATCACGTGATCGAGGGGGGGGTGTCCTCACCTCTCGTGAAGTAGTCAGTCTGCTGGAGACTCGCTTGCTGGTTGGACAGATTGTCTGTCTCATTATTCTTGTTAGTTCTGTAGAACTTTGTTCACAGAACATTGTAAAGACTTAGTGATTTTCGACGTTGTACTGAGGTTGTCTCTCTCTTAGACACTCTGAACATCTCAGGTCCTTAGCTATAGCTTCTGACCTAATTTTGTACTGGTTTCTGTGCATTGTCACAGTCGGGTTTTCCTATACTGAACGTAGATTCAGTATTATGGGAGTTTTGTAACCTTTGTGGAGGATCTGCAGATGGTCCCTACTTAGTGTCGTTATATTATTTCCCAGTTCCTGATTCTGTGTCGCAGTCGCTTGATATTGCATTGCTATTGGGCTTAGCATTCTTTGTTGTTCAAGCAGACTGTTCGGGTTGCCAGTCGGTCAAGAAGTTAGTTTATTTGAGGACTTTGTCAGTCACTTGTTTAAGTCTTATTCGAGTCTTGAGACATAGCTAACTACTTAAGAGCACTTACACGCATACACACACTTACTTGTACATATTTGTAATATCTTATTAAATGTTAATGTACCTGACGGTACTTAAGAATTATAAATGTGATATGTGCTTTCAGCACAATAATATTGAACTCGAGAGATTGATTTTATTTTGATTGATGTGATTTAATTTACTTTGATAATATACCTCTAGACAACTTATAGACTTAATAAATTTATTAAATTTTAATTTCTCTAGTTAGTAGCCTACCAGTTGTAATCCTAAAGCACTATTGAACCATACTGAATTTTAATGGATAATTGGACAAGGATACTGACTACTTGTTACGAAAACCCAGTAACAGGCTGGATGCTAGAAGGGCAGTCCTTTCTAGTATTCACTGGAGATCTCTAAGCTTTTAGAATCGCGTTTTTTGTAACACAGGGGCTACTGCTGGCTCCCTTCCCGGCGGTGTTGCTGGTGTGTGGGTGTTGCAGGAGCTACTGCTGGCTCCCTTCCCGGCGGTGTTGCTGGTGTGTGGGTGTTGCAGGGGCTACTGCTGGCTCCCTTCCCGGTGGTGTTGCTGGTGTGTGGGTGTTGCAGGGGCTACTGCTGGCTCCCTTCCCGGCGGTGTTGCTGGTGTGTGGGTGTTGCAGGAGCTACTGCTGGCTCCCTTTCCGGCGGTGTTGCTGGTGTGTGGGTGTTGCAGGGGCTACTGCTGGCTCCCTTCCCGGCGGTGTTGCTGGTGTGTGGGTGTTGCAGGGGCTACTGCTGGCTCCCTTCCCGGCGGTGTTGCTGGTGTGTGGGTGTTGCAGGGGCTACTGCTGCCTCTCCTTTACTTCATCACAGGGAAACCCACATTAAATTCAACATTCCCACCTTTGCCCTGGCTGACCTTCACGCTTCCCCGCTCTCTCACCTCGCATACCCTGCCATCCCTTGTCTGCCACCCCCTGCCAGCATCTCCCTGCCACCCCACATAGATGCTAAAATGTTATTTTCTTGCAGATTTCGACGATTCAGAGCGGTTTTTGAAGCATTTTCCGGCGTACCTCATTTTTTTAGCTAAAATATATAATGATCAATCCTACTGTAAACAACTATCCTACCACCTCATATAATCTAACCCCCTAATAAATGGATGATCAACCCTACTATAAACAATTCAACTCCATCCCGAGACTCCACTGCTATCTCTGGAATCTGAAAGGTAGTGATCATATTTCTTTTTTAAATTGGGATGTAAAACCTGTCTCGAGTAGATCAGTGGCTACCTAGCCATGTACCTGGTCATCAAGAGGTTGGACAGGTACATGAGTTTGAGTTGGACCTGCCTAGCATGCTCCACTGATCCTCATTTCTTATGTTCTTGTGATGCTTTGTATCAAGACAAACTTGACTTGTGTCCTGATAGACAAGTCTATACCTGCTGCCTCCACACCACAAGTCCCTTCCTTCCATATTTCATTCCTTCCTTCCTTCCTAACTTCCTTCCTTCCTTCCTTCCATATTTCATTCCTTCCTTCCTTGCTTCATACCTTCCTTCCTAACTTCCTTCCTAACTTCCTTCTTAACTTCCTTACTCCCTTCCTTCCTAACTTCCTTCCTTCCTAACTTCCTTCCTAACTTCCTTCCTAACTTCCTTCCTTCCTAACTTCCTAACTTACTTCCTTCCTAACTTCCTTCCTAACTACCTTCCTAACTTCCTTACTTCATACCTTCCTTCCTACCTTCCTTCCTACCTTCCTTCCTACCTTCCTTCCTACCTTCCTTCCTACCTTCCTTCCTACCTACCTTCCTTCCTACCTACCTTCCTTCCTACCTTCCTTCCTACCTTCCTTCCTACCTTCCTTCCTACCTTCCTTCCTACCTACCTTCCTTCCTACCTTCCTTCCTACCTTCCTTCCTACCTACCTTCCTTCCTACCTTCCTTCCTACCTACCTTCCTTCCTACCTACCTTCCTTCCTACCTTCCTTCCTACCTACCTTCCTTCCTACCTTCCTACCTACCTTCCTTCCTACCTTCCTTCCTACCTACCTTCCTACCTTCCTTCCCTCCTTCCTACCTTCCTTCCTACCTACCTTCCTTCCTACCTTCCATCCCTCCTTCCTTCTCTCCTTCCTTCCCTCCTTCCTTCCCTCCTTCCTTCCCTCCTTCCTTCCTACCTTCCTACCTTCCTTCCTTCCTTCCTTCTTTCCTTCCTTCCCTCCTTCCTACCTTCCTACTTACCTACCTACCTTCCTACCTACCTACCTACCTACCTACCTTCCTTCCTACCTTCCTTCCTACCTTCCTACTACCTTCCTTCCTTCCCTCCTTCCTTCCTACCTTCCTACCTTCCTACCTACCTACCTTCCTACCTACCTACCTTCCTTCCTTCCTACCTTCCTTCCTACCTTCCTACTACCTTCCTTCCTTCCCTCCTTCCTTCCTACCTTCTTACCTTCCTACCTACCTACCTTCCTTCCTTCCTTCCTTCCTTCCTTCCTTTCTTCCTTCCTTCCTTCCTTCCTTCCTTCCTTCCTTCCCTCCTTCCTTCCTACCTTCCTACCTTCCTTCCTACCTTCCTACCTACCTACCTACCTACCTTCCTTCCTTCCTTCCTTCCTTCCTTCCTTCCTTCCTTCCTTCTTTTAGCCTCGTCTGTCACTTCCTAAATAATCTCGTTTTAATAATAAATATATTAAAAATTATTAACGAAGAAAAATACAAGTGTTATTATTACCAAAACACCTGTGAAGACTACACACCTGCCTGTACACACCTGCCTGTACACACCTGCATGTACACACCTGCCTGTACACACCTGCCTGTACACACCTGCCTGTACACACCTGCCTGTACACACCTGCCTGTACACACCTGCCTGTACACACCTGCATGTACACACCTGCCTGTACACACCTGCCTGTACACACCTGCCTGTACACACCTGCCTGTACACACCTGCCTGTACACACCTGCATGTACACACCTGCCTGTACACACCTGCATGTGCACACCTGCATGTACACACCTGCATGTACACACCTGCCTGTACACACCTGCATGTACACACCTGCATGTACACACCTGCATGTACACACCTGCCTGTACACACCTGCATGTACACACCTGCATGTACACACCTGCCTGTACACACCTGCCTGTACACACCTGCATGTACACACCTGCATGTACACACCTGCATGTACACACCTGCATGTACACACCTGCATGTACACACCTGCATGTACACACCTGCATGTACACACCTGCATGTACACACCTGCCTGTACACACCTGCATGTACACACCTGCATGTACACACCTGCATGTACACACCTGCATGTGCACACCTGCATGAACACACCTGCATGTACACACCTGCCTGTACACACCTGCATGTACACACCTGCATGTACACACCTGCATGTGCACACCTGCATGTGCACACCTGCATGTACACACCTGCATGTGCACACCTGCATGTACACACCTGCATGTACACACCTGCATGTACACACCTGCATGTACACACCTGCATGTACACACCTGCATGTACACACCTGCATGTACAAACCTGCCTGTACACACCTGCATGTGCACACCTGCATGTACACACCTGCATGTACACACCTGCCTGTACACACCTGCATGTGCAAACCTGCATGTACACACCTGCATGTGCACACCTGCATGTACACACCTGCATGTACACACCTGCATGTGCACACCTGCATGTACACACCTGCATGTACACCTGCCTGTACACACCTGCCTGTACACACCTGCATGTGCACACCTGCATGTACACACCTGCATGTACACACTTGCATGTGCAAACCTGCCTGTACACACCTGCATGTGCACACCTGCATGTGCACCTGCATGTACACACCTGCATGTACACCTGCATGTACACACCTGCATGTACACACCTGCATGTACAAACCTGCCTGTACACACCTGCATGTGCACACCTGCCTGTACACACCTGCATGTACACACCTGCCTGTACACACCTGCATGTGCAAACCTGCATGTACACACCTGCATGTGCACACCTGCATGTACACACCTGCATGTACACACCTGCATGTGCACACCTGCTTGTACACACCTGCATGTACACCTGCCTGTACACACCTGCCTGTACACACCTGCATGTACACACCTGCATGTGCACACCTGCATGTACACTTGCATGTGCAAACCTGCCTGTACACACCTGCATGCACACACCTGCCTGTACATACCTGCATGTACACACCTGCCTGTACACACCTGCCTGTACACACCTGCATGTACATACCTGTGTGTGCACACCTGCCTGTACACACCTGCATGTACACACCTGCCTGTACACACCTGCCTGTACACACCTGCCTGTACACACCTGCATGTACACACCTGCCTATACACACCTGCCTGTGCACACCTGCCTGTATACACCTGCACACACCTGCCTATACACACCTGCACACACCTGCCTATACACACCTGCACACACCTGTCTATACACACCTGCACACACCTGCCTGTGCACAACTGCACACACCTGCCTATACACACCTGCATACACCTGCCTGTACACACCTACACACACCTGCCTGTGCACACCTGCACACACATGCCTGTACACACCTACACACACCTGCCTGTGCACACCTGCACACACCTGTCTGTACACATCAACACACACCTGCATGTACACACCTACACACACCTGCCTCTACACACCTGCACACACCTACATACACCTGCCTGTACATACCTGCACACACCTGCCTGTGCACACCTGCACAAGCCTGCCTGTACACACCTGTACACACTTGCCTGTACACACCTGCAGTCAACCTCTAGCTCCCACAGGAGTTAGAGGTTGACTGTGGCTAAGGTGTTACTGCCGTTGCTGGAGGCGCTACTGTGGTTACTGGAGGCGCTAATGTGGTTACTGGAGGCGCTAATGTGGTTACTGGAGGCGCTACTGTGGCTACTGGAGGCGCTACTGTGGCTACTGGAGGCGCTACTGTGGTTACTGGAAGCGCTTCTGTGGGTACTGGAGGCGCTACTGTGGATACTGGAGGCGCTACTGCGGTTACTGGAGACGCTACTGTGGTTACTGGAGGCGCTACTGTGGTTACTGGAGGCGCTACTGTGGTTACTGGAAGCGCTACTGTGGGTACTGGAGGCGCTACTGTGGGTACTGGAGGCGCTACTGTGGCTACTGGAGGCGCTACTGTGGCTACTGGAGGCGTTGCTGTGGCTACTGGAGGCGCTACTGTGGGTACTGGAAGCGCTACTGTGGCTACTGGAGGCGCTACTGTGGCTACTGGAGGCGCTACTGTGGGTACTGGAGGCGCTACTGTGGCTACTGGAGGCGCTACTGTGGCTACTGGAGGCGCTACTGTGGGTACTGGAGGCGCTACTGTGGCTACTGGAGGCGCTACTGTGGCTACTGGAGGCGTTGCTGTGGCTACTGGAGGCGCTACTGTGGGTACTGGAGGCGCTACTGTGGATACTGGAGGCGCTACTGCGGTTACTGGAGACGCTACTGTGGTTACTGGAGGCGCTACTGTGGTTACTGGAGGCGCTACTGTGGTTACTGGAAGCGCTACTGTGGGTACTGGAGGCGCTACTGTGGGTACTGGAGGCGCTACTGTGGCTACTGGAGGCGCTACTGTGGCTACTGGAGGCGTTGCTGTGGCTACTGGAGGCGCTACTGTGGGTACTGGAAGCGCTACTGTGGCTACTGGAGGCGCTACTGTGGCTACTGGAGGCGCTACTGTGGGTACTGGAGGCGCTACTGTGGCTACTGGAGGCGCTACTGTGGCTACTGGAGGCGCTACTGTGGGTACTGGAGGCGCTACTGTGGCTACTGGAGGCGCTACTGTGGCTACTGGAGGCGTTGCTGTGGCTACTGGAGGCGCTACTGTGGGTACTGGAGGCGCTACTGTGGCTACTGGAGGCGCTACTGTGGCTACTGGAGGCGCTACTGTGGCTACTGGAGGCGCTACTGTGGGTACTGGTGGCGCTACTGTGGCTACTGGAGGCGCTACTGTGGCTACTGGAGGTGCTACTGTGGGTACTGGAGGCGCTACTGTGGATAATGGAGGTGCTACTGTGGCTACTGGAGGCGCTACTGTGGCTACGGGAGGTGCTACTGTGGCTACTGGAGGCGCTACTGTGGCTACTGGAGGCGCTACTTTGGTTACTGGAGGCGCTACTGTGGGTACTGGAGGCGCTACTGTGGGTACTGGAGGCGCTACTGTGGGTACTGGAGGCGCTACTGTGGTTACTGGAGGCGCTACTGTGGTTACTGGAAGCGCTACTGTGGGTACTGGAGGCGCTACTGTGGATACTGGAGGCGCTACTGTGGCTACTGGAGGCGCTACTGTGGCTACTGGAGGCGCTACTGTGGCTACTGGAAGCGCTACTGTGGTTACTGGAGGCGCTACTGTGGGTACTGGAGGCGCTACTGTGAGTACTGGAGGTGCTACTGTGGCTACTGGAGGCGCTACTGTGGGTACTGGAGGCGCTACTGTGGGTACTGGAAGCGCTATTGTGGCTACTGGAGGGGCTACTGTGGCTACTGGAAGCGCTACTGTGGCTACTGGAGGCGCTACCGTGGTTACTGGAGGCGCTACTGTGGCTACTGGAGGCGCTACTGTGGGTACTGGAGGCGCTACTGTGGCTACTGGATGTGCTACTGTGGCTACTGGAGGCGCTACTGTGGCTACTGGAGGCGCTACTGTGGTTACTGGAAGCGCTACTGTGGGTACTGGAGGCGCTACTGTGGATACTGGAGGCGCTACTGCGGTTACTGGAGGCGCTACTGTGGCTACTGGAGGCGCTACTGTGGTTACTGGAGGCGCTACTGTGGCTACTGGAAGCGCTACTGTGGTTACTGGAGGCGCTACTGTGGGTACTGGAGGCGCTACTGTGAGTACTGGAGGTGCTACTGTGGCTACTGGAGGCGCTACTGTGGGTACTGGAGGCGCTACTGTGGGTACTGGAGGCGCTAATGTGGCTACTGGAGGCGCTACTTTGGTTACTGGAGGCGCTACTGTGGTTACTGGAAGCGCTACTGTGGGTACTGGAGGCGCTACTGTGGATACTGGAGGCGCTACTGTGGCTACTGGAGACGCTACTGTGGCTACTGGAGGCGCTACTGGAAGCGCTACTGTGGTTACTGTAGGCGCTACTATGGGTACTGGAGGCGCTACTGTGAGTACTGAAGGTGCTACTGTGGCTACTGGATGTGCTACTGTGGCTACTGGAGGCGCTACTGTGGCTACTGGAGGCGCTACCGTGGTTACTGTAGGCGCTACTGTGGCTACTGGAGGCGCTACTGTGGTTACTGGAGGCACTACTGTGGCTGCTGGAGGCGCTACTGTGGCTACTGGAGGCGCTACTGTGGCTACTGGATGTGCTACTGTGGCTACTGGAGGCGCTACTGTGGCTACTGGAGGCGCTACTGTGGCTACTGGAAGCGCTACTGTGGTTACTGGAGGCGCTACTGTGGGTACTGGAGGCGCTACTGTGGCTACTGGAGGCGCTACTGTGGCTACTGGAAGCGCTACTGTGGCTACTGGAGACGCTACTGTGGGTACTGGAGACGCTAGTGTGGCTACTGGAGGCGCTACTGTGGGTACTGGAGACGCTACTGTGGGTACTGGAGACGCTATTGTGGCTACTGGATGTGCTACTGTTGGTACTGGAGACAGACGCTAGTGTGGCTACTGGAGGCGCTACTGTGGGTACTGGAGACGCTAGTGTGGCTACTGGAGGCGCTACTATGGCTACTGGATGTGCTACTGTGGCTACTGGAGGCGCTACTGTGGCTACTGGAGGCGCTACTGTGGCTACTGGAAGCGCTACTGTGGTTACTGGAGGCGCTACTGTGGGTACTGGAGGCGCTACTGTGGCTACTGGAGGCGCTACTGTGGCTACTGGAAGCGCTACTGTGGCTACTGGAGACGCTACTGTGGGTACTGGAGACGCTAGTGTGGCTACTGGAGGCGCTACTGTGGGTACTGGAGACGCTACTGTGGGTACTGGAGACGCTAGTGTGGCTACTGGATGTGCTACTGTGGGTACTGGAGACAGACGCTAGTGTGGCTACTGGAGGCGCTACTGTGGGTACTGGAGACGCTAGTGTGGCTACTGGAGGCGCTACTGTGGCTACTGGAAGCGCTACTGTGGCTACTGGAGGCGCTACTGTGGTTACTGGAGGCGCTACTGTGGCTACTGGATGTGCTACTGTGGCTACTGGAGGCGCTACTGTGGTTACTGGAGGCGCTACTGTGGCTACTGGATGTGCTACTGTGGCTACTGGAGGCGCTACTGTGGCTACTGGAGGCGCTACTGTGGCTACTGGATGTGCTACTGTGGCTACTGGAGGCGCTACTGTGGTTACTGGAGGCGCTACTGTGGCTACTGGATGTGCTACTGTGGCTACTGGAGGCGCTACTGTGGCTACTGGAGGCGCTACTGTGGCTACTGGATGTGCTACTGTGGCTACTGGAGGCGCTACTGTGGTTACTGGAGGCGCTACTGTGGCTACTGGATGTGCTACTGTGGCTACTGGAGGCGCTACTGTGGCTACTGGAGGCGCTACTGTGGCTACTGGATGTGCTACTGTGGCTACTGGAGGCGCTACTGTGGTTACTGGAGGCGCTACTGTGGCTACTGGATGTGCTACTGTGGCTACTGGAGGCGCTACTGTGACTACTGGAGGCGCTACTGTGGCTACTGGAGGCGCTACTGTGGCTACTGGAGGCGCTACTGTGGCTACTGGATGTGCTACTGTGGCTACTGGAGGCGCTACTGTGGTTACTGGAGGCGCTACTGTGGCTACTGGATGTGCTACTGTGGCTACTGGAGGCGCTACTGTGGCTACTGGAGGCGCTATTGTGGCTACTGGAGGCGCTACTGTGGCTACTGGAGGCGCTACTGTGGCTACTGGATGTGCTACTGTGGCTACTGGAGGCGCTACTGTGGTTACTGTAGGCGCTACTGTGGCTACTGGATGTGCTACTGTGGCTACTGGAGGCGCTACTGTGGCTACTGGAGGCGATACTGTGGCTACTGGATGTGCTACTGTGTGCTACTGTGGCTACTGGAGGCGCTACTGTGGTTACTGGAGGCGCTACTGT
The DNA here is from genome assembly GCF_038502225.1 of Cherax quadricarinatus. NCBI lineage: Eukaryota > Metazoa > Arthropoda > Malacostraca > Decapoda > Parastacidae > Cherax > Cherax quadricarinatus. Next base: position 9,246,314 of record NC_091377.1, on the reverse strand, counting down.
GGCTACTGGATGTGCTACTGTGGCTACTGGAGGCGCTACTGTGGCTACTGGAGGCGCTACTGTGGCTACTGGATGTGCTACTGTGGTTACTGGAGGCACTACTGTGGCTACTGGAGGCGCTACTGTGGCTACTGGAGGCGCTACTGTGGCTACTGGATGTGCTACTGTGGCTACTGGAGGCGCTACTGTGGCTACTGGAGGCGCTACTGTGGCTACTGGATGTGCTACTGTGGCTACTGGAGGCGCTACTGTGGCTACTGGAGGCGCTACTGTGGCTACTGGAGGCGCAGTTGAACCAGACTAACAGTACTCAGTATTTGTTTCAGTCTTAGATGAGGATTTGGCGGACACGAACTGACACGAAGTTACACACATAGGTACGATCGGGCCCTGGAGGTTAGTAATTGGTAAAGCCACTCGGTAAGAGTTTTACAGGAACAGGAGCTATGTCTTAACCCTTACAGTTAGGTTACTTAGCTGTTTTGATTAGGTTTAAAAAAATAAGACATAAGAACATAAGAAAGAAGGAACACTGCAACAGGCCTACTGACCCATGCGGAGCAGGTCCATGTCCCCCCCTTCCGGATTAGACCAGTGACCCACCCCCCGGATTATCCCAATGATCCACCCAGTCTGGTCATCTCCACTCAAGGATGGAGCACGGCACCAGACCCAGCAGCACAAGCTAGTCAGGTCCAACTCACTCCCACCCTCACCCACTCATGTATTTATCTAACCTATTTTTAAAACTACACTACGTTTTAGCCTCAATAACTGTACTCTGGAGTTTGTTCCACTCATCCACAACTCTATTACCAAACCAGTACTTTCCTATATCCTTCTTGAATCTGAATTTTTCCAACTTGAAACCATTGCTGCGAGTCCTGTCTAGGCTAGATATTTTCAGCACACTATTTACATCCCCTTTATTTATTCCTGTTTTCCATTTATACACCTCAATCATATCCTCCCTAATTCTACGTCTTTCTAGAGAGTGCAGATTCAGGGTCCTCAGTCTATCCTCATAGGGAAGGTTTCTGATACATGGGATCAACTTTGTCATCCTCCTTTGTACGTTTTCCAGAGCATTTATATCCATTCTGTAATACGGTGACCAGAACCGAGCAGCATAGTCTAAATGAGGCCTAACCAAGGATGTGTAGAGTTGAAGAACAACCTGAGGACTCCTATTATTTATACTTCTTGATATGTAGCCAAGAATTCTGTTAGCTTTATTGCGAACACTAATGCACTGTTGTCTTGGTTTTAGGTTACTGCTAACCAGGGACTCCAGTGGAAATAAATCACTTTGTCTGACCTTTTCGGTTTAAGTAATTTGCACACATGTTACTATGTACAATAATTTGTTTAACTGTATTTATGTATACCTCTACCTAAATGAACTTAATTAGGTGCAGTTAGGCAGTACATCAGTACACAGTTTAAACTCAAAGAATATACCTGTCGGGTTTTTATAATTGGTCATGTACCAGGTAATGTTACAGTTTTAAAGGTTTTGATGTGTGGACTTCGGGTGAGGGTGACCACGAGGAGGCGGGGGGAGGGACTGGTGCCGTGACAATAAGCTTACAACCACGGTGTGGAGACCACGGGGAGGGGGGGAGGGACTGGTGCCGTGACAATAAGCTTACAACCACGGTGTGGTGACACAATATCGTGACAATAACTTTCTTGTAGCCATTGTTCATGGTCTTCTTACTAGAAATGTTCTGGAGTTGGGTGTAAATACCACGGTCACTTGACTGTTAAGGTGGCCTGACAGCTGGTTCCTGTCAGGTGGAAAACAGGGTTGGCTGTCTTAATAGTGATTCTGATGTAGTGATTCTTTTTCTGATGTAGTGATTCTGATGTAATGATTCTCCTGATGTAGTGATTCTCCCTACGTCTTTACGTACGTGAACACGTACGTGAAGAGGTGGGAAATAAAGACACTGGTAGTTGAGGATCTTTTTGCTGCAACGTTTCGCTCAAGGTTGGGCGTTATTAGCTCTTGGCGTTACAGATGGATCTTTAACTTTCTGTCTAGAACACAAAGAGTAATAGCAGAGTTAAGTCTGGAAACAGGAGAAATGTTTCCTGACGCGGGTCTTAGATGATGCCCCACTGTTGGAGGTTTTGGTTATCTGACCGAGGCCTTCCACTGGCTTACCAGTCCAACTCTAAAAATTATGGTCGTACTTACAATCATTCCCTAGGTACAGTACTCCCCCCCCCCATCCTCAAGGACATCACCAGTAGTAGACAGGACAAGCCTCCATCCTCTGCAGGGGTATACATAATCCCTTGTAATGACTGCAACAAATTATATGTGGGCGAAACATCAAGAGACCTCCAAACACGTATTTCAGAACACCAATACGCAAGCAGGATTGACGATACAAGGAATGCCTGTGTACAACATCGCAATTCACACAACCATTTAATTAACTACAGAAACTCAAGACTTATAGCCACAGAAGACAACACTCAATACAGAAGAATCCTGGAATCATCGCTCATCTCTACAACCAACAATTTCAACCAGAACAACGGCTTCTATAACATAGCTGAACCACTCGCCAAGAAACTTCTTCATCGCTATCCCACATAAGAACATAGAACACTGCAGAAGGTCTACTCACAACTTGTCCAATACCCCTGCCAAGCTACCCAAGACTCTATAACCCCACCCGGTAGATCATCAGATGCAGCATTCTCCATCTGACCTCAACATTCTGAACATGACTATAAATACTCTCGTACCTTCCAACCCCAGGTAGATCCGTGTGTGACTTGAAAAAGCCCACTGTGTGGGTGAAACGTTGTCAATAAAGGATCACATTATAGTGCATTTGTGTTTATATTTCCATTGTGTCGGTATTTTATACCATTTATTTCCATCCTCTTCCCTATCCTCATATCAGACACAGACGAAGATGTAAACCATAGAACCGTATCCTCCTTTGTGGACGAACTGGAATTAGCATGGAAATAAGTCACTTTGACTTTTTTGGGGTTATCCCAGGTTCTCTACACATATACTGTTATGTATGATCTGTGTAACTGTATTTGTGTGTACCCGAATAACTTACGTCAGTGACACTGTAAGTCTTCGCGGATATAAACCGTCTTCAAATGGGCCTCGGAAAGCAGTACGATGTTCAGTGAGGACAAATTCCAGCTCCTCCGTTATGTAATAAAGTTGGTAGAATTACCGACAATATGTAAAGTAAAAGGACACAAGTGCAACTAATGTGACATTTATTGTGGCAACGTTTCGCTCTCCAGGAGCTTTATCAAGCCATTAGGTAATGGCTTGATAAAGCTCCTCCGTTATGGAAAACCTGGGGAATTACAAGCTAGAACGGAGTTATAAGATCAGTTTTAACCACACAATAGAACATAAAACTAAAGTGATGGACTTAGGAGTGATAATGTTAGAGGATCTCGCCTTCAAAGATCACAGTAGTGTCATTATCACGACCGCGATAAAAATGATAGGATGGATAATGAGAACCTTCAAAGGGATGCCAAGCCACTGATGATCCTCTTCAAGTCACGTGTTCTCTCTAGGCTGGAGCACCGCTGCACACTGACAGTTCTCTTCAACAGGCAACATTGCAGATCTGGAGAATGTACAGAAGACCTTCACTCACATATAAGTGTACTGAAGCACCTTAATTACTGGGAACGTTGAAGTCCCTTGACCTGTACTCCCTGGTGAGCAGGCGAGATAGGTACATCATAATTTACACCAAAATCCTACAGGGATTCGTCCGAGATTTGTACACCTCCTCCTCCACCTACTCCACCCCCTCGTCCACCTACTCCACCTCCTCCTCCATCTACTCCACCTCCTCCACCTACTCCACCTCCTCCTCTACCTACTACTCCTCATCAACCTCCTCCACCACCTCTTCTCCACTAGCAGTCTGGTATACAATATACACTAACAGTCTGGTATACAATATACACTAACAGTCTGGTATACAATATACACTAACAGGCTGGTATACAACATACACTAACAGTCTGGTATACAATATACACTAACGGGCTGGTATACAATATACACTAACAGGCTGGTATACAGTATACACTATCAGTCTGGTATACAACATACACTAATAGTCTGGTATACAACATACACGGGTTGTATTTCAGCTCCACGACGGATACATAACCTTGATATAACCAGTTTCTTGTCGCGGTGTGATCCCAGCTTTCCCACGCCCACCCTCCTACACGTCCACGCCCATCTCCTACCCGTCCACCCACCCACACCCGCCCACGCCCACCCTCCCAACGCCCAAGCCGCCCGTGTTTGTCTTTACCACGGTCTTTGTCCAGGCTTTGTATGACTGGTGAACGTGTTGTATGAAAGAGGGGTGAGAGAGGGGTGAGAGAGGGGTGAGAGAGGGGTGAGGGAGGGGAATACGAATGTTCGCGGTGGTATAGCACGAGGGTATGGAGAGAGAGAGAGAGAGAGAGAGAGAGAGAGAGAGAGAGAGAGAGAGAGAATACTGTGATCTTATTGTAGGTTCGAGCCTCCTTCAGCCAGAGATCAGTGTCTGTGTATATTTCGCCTGCTCTTGCGAATTCCTTGCATATATATATATATATATATATATATATATATATATATATATATATATATATATATATATATATATATATATATATATATATATATATAAACTTAGAAACGAGTATAAAATTATAAATGATTATTTACGTGAGGTCAGCCTGAGGGTACAGGCTGGTGAGGTCAGCCTGAGGGTACAGGCTGGTGAGGTCAGCCCGAGGATACAGGCTGGTGAGGTCAGCCTGAGGATACAGGCTGGTGAGGCCAGCCTGAGGGTACAGGCTGGTGAGGTCAGCCTCAGCCGACGTACAGTCTGACTCACTCGCCACACCTAATATTTACACAGGTTTTTCCCTGTGTTTTTTCAACCATTTTGGGGAAATTTTAATTTTTCAGTAACATTATTTTTTTATTTATATCATCAGAGCAAACAACCAAAATTCATTGATAAAGAAAATGTTTTTTTAAGCGACGTTTCTGGTGAGAAACGTCGCGCGAAGGTTCCGTAAATATGTCTGGTGTTCCTTAGTGCTACTGGCTTGTAGTTCCCTGTGGCAGTACCTACTGACCTGGTACCTATTTATGTTGTACCTATTTATGGTCACCTGTTGGAGTGTAATTAGGAACAAGAGATGTGCTAATTGCTTCTTTGTTTTGTTATTGTTGCTGAAACAATGTTCCTTTATTATTATTATTATTATTATTATTATTATTATTATTATTATTATTATTATTATTATTGTTATTATTATTATTATTATTATTATTATTATTATCATTATTATTATTATTGTTATTATTATTATTATTTTCCTTGAGGTGACAATGAATGGTCAACACTGGGGTACCTACTGCTAGGTGAACATGGCCAACACTGGGGTACCTACTGCTAGGAGAACATGGCCAACACTGGGGTACCTGCTGCTACGAGAACATGGCCAACACTGGGGGTACCTACTGCTAGGTGAACATGGGCAACACTGGGGTACTTACTGCTAGGTGAACATGGTCAACACTGGGGTACCTACTGCTAGATGAACATGGTCAACACTGGGGTACTTACTGCTAGGTGAACATGGGCAACACTTAGGTACCTACTGCTAGGTGAACATGGCCAACAGATGTAAGGAGACTTGATGTAAGGAGACAGATGTAAGGAGACGCATGATCTTTGTGTTATTGTGTGTGTACTCACCTAATTCTGGTTGCAGGTGTTAATTCATAACTCTTTGCCCCGCCTGTTCACTGGTCGCTACTAGGAGTGTGTGTATGTGTGCACTGTATTATGTGTTGGGCAAGTGTACTCGCCCAGTTGTGTGTACTGGGGTCGACTCACAGCCCCTGGTTGCATCATATATACTCCTGAAGCTGTGTATTAAGTTTACCTCCATCACTGCCCCATGAGACTAAAGAAATACTTCTTAACATCCCTATGGTTAATCTGTGTCTTCAGCTTCCACCTGTGCCCCCTGGTTATCCTAATTCAAACCTGTCAGTTCATTCTGTAATTATGTATGATGTAATCATGGCTCTCCTTGTGCTCTCTGCTATGATGGCCCCGTTCCGTTGTATCAAGTATGTTCACACCCTCAAATGTGGAACCAGTCTTGTTGAGAGGCTGTAACTACCCCCTTCCTTCCGTCATTATTTACTTCTTTCTTTCCTTCCTTCCTTTCATCCATTTTCTCTATCTTTCCTCCAATTCTTCCTCCTCTACATTTCTTATCCATCTATGTTTCCGTCCATCACTTGGTCTTTCTCCTGACATACACTCTACTGCCTCCCTCACCTTACACTCCTTCCCTGCATCACCCTTCTACTCCCTCTTTCTATCTCCCTCCTTCTATCTCCCTCTTTCTATCCCCCCCTTCTATCTCCCTCTTTCTATCTCCCTCTTTCTATCTCCCTCCTTCTATCTTCCCCTTTCTATTTCCCACCTTCTATCTCCCTCTTCCTATCCCTTCCTCCTCCTCCTCCAGCAGCTCACGCACAGGCCTCCTCAACATACATATTGCATGACCCACCGCCTGTGTACACACACACACACACATCTTTGCACGTGTACACACTCACCTTTGCATGTACACACGCACGAAGACATGAATCATGGGTGTCGTGACATATTAACCCAAACTGCTAGACATATTGACAAGAAAAAAGCGAGTGAAATGCTAAAAGCAACTGAGTTGAAGTATACTCGCGGGATCTGACAACATATCCCAGTGAATGCTGATGGAAGGAGCCGAAGCACTGTGTCACTGTAGTGCAAGAATCTTCAACAGTTATCGGCGGGGGTAAGACACAGTTCCTGTAGCTGGGTTGGTAGTGCACTCAACTTACACATTGAGGTCCGTGGATCGATCCCCGGTACGAGTGGAAACATTGGGATGTATTTCCTTAAGGCACCTGCTGTCCTTGTTCACCTAGCAGTAAATAGGTACCTGGGTGTTAGCAGACTAGTGTGGGTCACATCCTGGGGGACAAAATTAACCTAAGCTGTGGGAAATACTCTTCATACCAACAGGCTTTCTATATAGTATGTCATTGATATCAGCTATGGTCTGTACAAGTTGCATCATGTTCTTGTAGAAATAAATATTATTATTATTATTATTATTATTACTATTATTATTATTATTATTATTATTATTATTATTATGACATTCTAGCAGGGAGAAGCATCAGGCACAATGCACATCTCAATGAAATTTCTTGTTACAATTATGATTTTAGCTCACCACTTGTTAATTTTGAGTCATTTATTAGTTACAGGCCAGTAGGCCTCCTGCAGTGTTTCTTTATGTTCTTAAGAGGTTAAAACAGCAATAATACCGGTCGATCTAGGTTGATTAGGAATTTAGTGGGGTGTGAGCGCAGGTGTGAGGACGGGTATGAGCTTGAGGGAAGGGGATGTGGTAGTATAAGCGACCTCTAGGTCATGTCAGAGGTCGGCTGTCACCCCCGAACTCCACCCCCCTCTCTCTCCCCCCTCTCTCTTGCTGTTTCACTTCCTGCCACACGAACGCTCACACCAAACCCTCTCAATTTTCCTATTCTCTTTACTCCTTCGCTTCCTGTTCTACCTCCTCACTTCCTCCTTCACTTACTGGCCCCCTTCGTCTCTCTTTCACAGCCTGTTCTATCTTCTCTCCTTCGCTTCCTGCTTCAAATCCTTTCATTATCTTGACCTGTTCCCGCGTCTTTTCTACTTTCTTATTTTCCTTCCTTAAAAATAAGGTGAAAGCAACAATAGGAATTTTAAGTTGTTCGGCAGCTTTAGAATGAGTAACAGCAACAAGGAAAGTTTTAGACTTCAAGACAGCCTTTACAGGGCCTTGATACGGTCTTCACAGGGCCTTGATAGGGTCCTCACAGGGCCTTGATAGGGTCCTCACAGGGCCTTGGTAGGGTCTTCACAGGGCCTTGGTAGAGTCTTCACAGGGCCTTGATAGGGTCCTCACAGGGCCTTGATAGGGTCCTCACAGGGCCTTGGTAGGGTCTTCACAGGGCCTTGGTAGAGTCTTCACAGGGCCTTGATAGGGTCCTCACAGGGCCTTGATAGGGTCCTCACAGGGCCTTGATAGGGTCCTCACAGGGCCTTGATAGGGTCCTCACAGGGCCTTGATAGGGTCCTCACAGGGCCTTGATAGGGTCCTCACAGGGCCTTGGTAGGGTCTTCACAGGGCCTTGATAGGGTCCTCACAGGGCCTTGGTAGGGTCTTCACAGGGCCTTGGTAGGGTCTTCACAGGGCCTTGGTAGGGTCTTCACAGGGCCTTGGTAGGGTCTTCACAGGGCCTTGATAGGGTCCTCACAGGGCCTTGGTAGAGTCTTCACAGGGCCTTGATAGGGTCCTCACAGGGCCTTGGTAGGGTCTTCACAGGGCCTTGGTAGGGTCCTCACAGGGCCTTGGTAGGGTCTTCACAGGGCCTTGGTAGAGTCTTCACAGGGCCTTGATAGGGTCCTCACAGGGCCTTGGTAGGGTCTTCACAGGGCCTTGGTAGGGTCCTCACAGGGCCTTGGTAGGGTCTTCACAGGGCCTTGGTAGGGTCTTCACAGGGCCTTGGTAGAGTCTTCACAGGGCCTTGGTAGGGTCCTCACAGGGCCTTGGTAGGGTCTTCACAGGGCCTTGGTAGGGTCCTCACAGGGCCTTGGTAGGGTCTTCACAGGGCCTTGGTAGGGTCCTCACAGGGCCTTGGTAGGGTCTTCACAGGGCCTTGGTAGGGTCTTCACAGGGCCTTGGTAGGGTCTTCACAGGGCCTTGGTAGAGTCTTCACAGGGCCTTGGTAGGGTCCTCACAGGGCCTTGGTAGAGTCTTCACAGGGCCTTGGTAGGGTCTTCACAGGGCCTTGGTAGAGTCTTCACAGGGCCTTGATAGGGTCCTCACAGGGCCTTGGTAGGGTCCTCACAGGGCCTTGGTAGAGTCTTCACAGGGCCTTGGTAGAGTCTTCACAGGGCCTTGGTAGGGTCTTCACAGGGCCTTGGTAGAGTCTTCACAGGGCCTTGGTAGGGTCTTCACAGGGCCTTGATAGGGTCCTCACAGGGCCTTGATAGGGTCCTCACAGGGCCTTGATAGGGTCCTCACAGGGCCTTGGTAGGGTCTTCACAGGGCCTTGGTAGAGTCTTCACAGGGCCTTGGTAGGGTCTTCACAGGGCCTTGGTAGAGTCTTCACAGGGCCTTGGTAGGGTCTTCACAGGGCCTTGGTAGGGTCTTCACAGGGCCTTGGTAGGATCTTCACAGAGCCATCATAGAGCCTTCACAGAGCCTTCACAGAGCCTTCACATACCCTTCACAGGGCCTTCAAGGGCCTTCATAGGGTCTTCATAGGACCTTCACAAGGCCTTCACAGAGCCTCCACAGAGCCTTCACAGAGGTGATGAATGGTTTGAAAAACCGACAAGTTGAAGATTGAGACACTTATGCAGCATATGGGAATCTTTATATTGGACTGATGAAGCCACTGTGTGGCGAAACTTTTCCTGAATAGAGATTCCCATATGCTGCATAAGTGTCTCAACCTTCACAGAGGACACAGAAGTCACAGTACCGTAGTTATAACAACTTACAACTAACCCACAAATCAGAAATGGTAACCAGATCTTAAGGTCCCTCGTGGAGCGTCAATTACTGGACTGTGGAATGCTAGGGCGGACAGAAAGATCCTTTGTCTTGAATTTCCAGTTTGTGGTTTAGACACATGTACAACATCTGGGTACCTCTCTTTTTAGACGTCTCGCCCTCCAGTGGCTTTATCAATGCAAATTCCAGGACATAACTTGAAGACAGTAGAGCTATATACAAAAGACGAGGTAATCAGTCCCTCAACTATGGAGTTGAGGGGCTGATTATGTCCTTGTACTGATAAAGCCACTGTGTGGCGAAACGTTTCCCTAGTAAAACTTTCCATATGTTGCATAAGTGTCTCAATGCCACATTAGTTGCATCTGTGCCCATTTACCCAGCAGTAATGACACTTATTTCGGTTAAGAAATGGACGATTAACTGGAACAAAAAATAATATAATTTCTGGGTTTCTTTATTGGGAATATCAAAATGGTATATTGTAATGACTTCGCCAAAATTTCCTGCCTATATAAAAAGGCTAAAAGGCTTTGGTTATATATAAAAACTATGAGAAAATGCAGATATAGCTTATTAGATTTGCAGAAGTTTTTATACAAGGTGCTCGGTATACGAGAGAGAAATTTGAAAGTTTTAAAAGTCACGTGACCAAACACTAGGACATTTGTGGAAAAAAGGCATTATGTAGACTTCAAGACGTTTATTAGAGGACACGTTTCGCCACTCGTGGCGAAATGTGTCGGTATCACCAGACCATTTCTTACTTGGAGTAGTCATGAACATTGATCTTATGTATATAGTATAATGTGTAGCTGAGAAGAGCAAAGGTGGCAGAACGCGAGGCTCCACGGCTAGAAATTTCGAGTTTAAAACACCTTGAACATTAAAATGGTATAAAATACCGACAGGTTGTTAGGTAAGACACATTGTTCCGTAGTCTGAAACAATATGAAATTGTTTCAGACTACGGAACAATGCTCTTCTCCAGACTGAGGGACTGACCACCTCAAAACTTTAAGGGTGATGGACTGATTACATCGTCTTCAAGTCTCTTCTTCTTCTATCAACTTTTCTGTACTCGACTGAAGAAGCCTACTGTGTAGGCGAAACGTTTCGAAATAAAGATACCTAACTGTTGCATATGTGTCTTACATAAAACACCTTAAATAATTGTTACAAACAGAGTTCTTGTCAGCCTTCACGCTGCGTGTCTCTGACCTGTTCACGATTACTGCTCCGTTGTAAATACATGTATAGCAATTTATGTTGAATGTGATCTTCTGTTGAGATAATGGAATTATGGCCAGGCAGCGGTGAACTGGAGAGGGTTGCTGGGGAGGGTATCATTGATTAACTTGTTTGATTCGTCTGGAACTGCGTCCTGATACGGTTCTTAATTCTAAGATGACACGTCAGAGGATTTCGAAGATGTCGATCTGATTCAGCTGTTCAGTGGCCGCCATCAAGGTCTTGCTGTAGTTCCAGTGAGTTCCGCTACAAAACATTTTATGTACTATAGTGAGCTGCGGCCAGGGTCGACCCTTCCCCACATTTGTTGTCTCTAGGTCCTGTGTTAAAAGATTGACTCAAATCACGTACTAACTTGTAGGTTTCTTCAGTCAGATACAGAGGCAGTGTCTTCGAGATCTTCCATCTCACCTTCGACAGTATTTAAGACTCCGTTCTCTTGCTTCAGCTTCCAGATGAGGTTCGTTTGAACTAAATGGTTATAACTATGTCCATAATTTTTAAAGGGGTGGACCGGTAGGCTAGTGGAAGGCCTCGGTCAGATGACCAAAAGCTCAAACGGCGGGTCATCTGACTAAGACCCGCGTCAGGAAACACTTACCCTATTTCCTTACAAACCTTACCTACTTCCACTGGGGAATCCCACCTTCCAGTGACTATGTCCTCGTCTGCTACCCGTCCCATTTCCACCTGACGTTAGTTGTGGAAAATACTGTATATATTTTCCGGAAGTACGGTAATTTATAGATAAATAGATGGCCTATATTGTATTTAATAAAATTTATGTGATGGAAAATGGGAAACTGAGCCTACACCTGCGCAGAAGGACACTCGCCATTTTTTGTTTGAATTGAACAGAACGCTAGAGTGAATGGGAAGAATTTTTCGTGCTCTAGACTCTAGAGGTTAAAATTAGGCTGACACCTCTCAAATAGGAGGCGAAATTGTTGGATGTGCATTCCTGCATAATTTGAGTATCAGGCGACTGGACAAGACAGCTCCAGGAACCTCAGATAAGTCTGTTTATGTTTAATTCTGGCCAGTAATTTCATAAATTTAGACAGTGAGGTTTTCTGGGTATAATACACCTTAATCTCCAGTCAAATTGGTGAGTGATATTAAGATATATTCTGTTATGTAAATGTGTGTATATATAATCCTTTTTTAATTTTAATATGCAGTCCACAAATTTATATATTTACCAGCATTCCTGGTGTATGTATATTTCATTTGTAATTAATAGGTCCAGAGCAACTTGTGGATATGACAGTGGTAGGTGATGATAAATTAGACACATGTGCAACTCTTGGGTATCTTTATTGAGGAAACGTTTCGCCAAACAGTGGCTTCATCAGTCCATACAAAGGAGAATCTTGAAGAACAGGAGGAGAATGAGGTAATCAGTCCCTCAACCTTGAGTCGATGTGGTCAGTCCATCAATAAAGATACCCAAGAGTTGCACATGTGTCTAATTTATCAACATGTCGGTTCTCTGAACCATTCAACTACAAACACAGTGGTAGGTATCGAAGGGGGACATTTTTTGCGACATAGGTGTCCCAAATTCCTACTTGTCTAACTGATAAATAATAATTATCTGTTCATTTACTGTTATGTACATAATGGTACATTCAGATAAATGCAATTTTCCACATTAGTATATAAGCGCCAGGCTCCTTGCTTCTGCTTCAGAATCTCCACGACTACGGTGCCCTTCGCACCTACTGCTAGGTTGAGGGACTGATTACCTCATTTTCTGTACATAGTTCTACTGTCTTCAAGTTATGTCCTGGAATTTGTATTGATAAAGCCACTGGATGGCGAAACGTCTACAATAAAGATACCCAGATGTTGCACATGTGTCTTAATTTCATCAAACCTTGCTTCAGCTGCATATCGTTCCAGACCATGAAGCTAAACTTTTCTCCAGGCTGAGGGACTGACCACCTCAACTTTTCCCCAGGCTCAGGGACTGACCACCTCAACTCTTCTCCAGGCTCAGGGACTGACCACCTCAAATACTTTTTCTCCAAGGTTGGTGGACTGATTACATCATCTTTATTTCACTACTACACCTGCTGCCTCTGTATTTGACTGAAGAAGTCTACTGTGTAGGCGAAACGTTTCATCAATAAAGATACCCAACTGTTGTACATGTGTCTTAATCATTAACTTGGGTATTTTATGCCACTTTCAACATAACATCTCGTGTGTGTGTGTGTGTGTGTGTGTGTGTGTGTGTGTGTGTGTGTGTGTGTGTGTGAGTGTGTGTGTGTGTGTGTGTGTGTGTGTGTGTGTGTGTGTGTGGTTTAAAAGCCGACAAGTTGAAGATTGAGACACTTATGCAACATATGGGAATCTTTATTAAAAAAACGTTTCGTCACACAGTGGCTTCATCAGTCCAATACAAAGCAGAAATGGTAATGAGAGGAAGAGTTTGAGGTAATCAGTCCCTCAGCCTGGAATCGGTGTTCAGTCTTGTAGAAAATACAGCATATGGACGGAGAAGTGGCTTATATACTGTAGTCAGGTGAGTGGAAGCAGGAGGAGGCGGGATCACAGTGGTACCATCCACTAGTGTAAGTCTTCGTTCAAAGGTTGGACAAATATTGAAGAATTCCTTGTATCAAGATGCCATAACATCTCATTCAGAACTTTAAGATGTTAACCGTTCAGCCTAGTTGAATGGCCTGCGGTTACAGATGTCTGGGGATCACTTCTCAATGTGACATTGTAAATGATCCGAGTCAGACCGGAACGTCGTGGTAAGCTCCTCTCCTATGTGCGGGTTATTTGTCTATTGTTCCTTACTTCTCAAGGGTATATACCAGTAAACCGATACTAATACAAATGCTAAACAAATCTGGAACAGTTAGATATGAAGAACTATTTCTACTGAAGTGTAAGGTGACCCAGTAATGTGAAGGAATTAATTGACGTGCAACACAACTGTGTGTGATGATTAAAATATATGTGTAACAGTTGGGTATCTTTACTGATGGAACGTTTCTTCAGTCAAATACAGAGGCAGCAGGTGTAGTAGTTAAAGATGATGTAATCAGTCCATCAACCTTGGAGAAATAATATTTGAGGTGGTCAGTCCCTCTGCCTGGAGAAGAGTTGAGGTGGTCAGTCCCTCTGCCTGGAGAAGAGTTGAGGTGGTCAGTCCCTCTGCCTGGAGAAGAGTTGAGGTGGTCAGTCCCTCTGCCTGGAGAAGAGTTGAGGTGGTCAGTTCCTCAGCCTGGAGAATAGTTGAGGTGGTCAGTTCCTCAGCCTGGAGAATAGTTGAGGTGGTCAGTTCCTCAGCCTGGAGAATAGTTGAGGTGGTCAGTTCCTCAGCCTGGAGAATAGTTGAGGTGGTCAGTTCCTCAGCCTGGAGAATAGTTGAGGTGGTCAGTTCCTCAGCCTGGAGAATAGTTGAGGTGGTCAGTTCCTCAGCCTGGAGAATAGTTGAGGTGGTCAGTTCCTCAGCCTGGAGAAGAGTTCAGCTTCATGGTCTGGAACGATATGAAGCTGAAGCATGAGAATGGAGTCTTATATACTGTCGAAGGTGAGGTGGAAGATCTGGAAGAGGTTATAGGGGACGGGATCCACTGGTGGAAGTAAGAAGGCGACCCCATCTGGAATCCAACCCTTCATCTCGTCCTCTGTGCCAAGATACCGTTGTGTTGCACATGTGTCTTCATCTTCAATTTGTCTGTATTTTGTACCATTTTCAACACAACTGTGGGTGAAGGTTTTCTGCACAGATACAGAACTCTGGTAATCTATCCTCTTAATAACAGACAGTATTTTACTCTTGCTTAGTCAAATGGGTGATAATTTAACGAATCTTAAACAGTGACTCTCCCACTTAGACATTTCTACTGTACTTGATGGGTCATCATTGTCTGTTTGCAAAGGATAACTTTCTGTCGCTTGTATCTTAAATTTAACTTATTGGTGCTGTGGTATAATTGGTTAATTTTTAACGTAAATTAACCCCTAACTTCACCTACCTAAAATAATTTAAATCTAATAAATCAGACACATGTGCAACACTTGGGTATTTCTAATGAGGAAACGTTTCGCCACACAGTGGCTTCATCAGTCCATCCAGAGGAGAATGATTAAGAACAGGACGCGTTTGAGGTAATCAGTCCCTCAGCCTTGAGTCCATGTTAACGTTGTAATAAATATGTCCTAGTGTTTGCATACGGTTTTTTTTAAACTAGTTTGACGGTATCTATTACCAAGGTTTATACCAAGACCTGTTGACTGTGGATGATCCAGAACTTGTTGACTGTTGACTATGGATGATCCAGAACTTGTTGACTGTTGACTATGGATGATCCAGGACTTGTTGACTGTTGACTATGGATGATCCAGGACTTGTTGACTGTTGACTATGGATGATCCAGGACTTGTTGACTGTTGACTATGGATGATCCAGAACTTGTTGACTGTTGACTATGGATGATCCAGAACTTGTTGACTGTTGACTATGGATGATCCAGGACTTGTTGACTGTTGACTATGGATGATCCAGAACTTGTTGACTGTTGACTATGGATGATCCAGGACTTGTTGACTGTTGACTATGGATGATCCAGGACTTGTTGACTGTTGACTATGGATGATCCAGGACTTGTTGACTGTTGACTATGGATGATCCAGAACTTGTTGACTGTTGACTATGGATGATCCAGGACTTGTTGACTGTTGACTATGGATGATCCAGAACTTGTTGACTGTTGACTATGGATGATCCAGAACTTGTTGACTGTTGACTATGGATGATCCAGAACTTGTTGACTGTTGACTATGGATGATCCAGAACTTGTTGACTGTTAACTATGGATGATCCAGGACTTGTTGACTGTTGACTATGGATGATCCAGAACTTGTTGACTGTTGACTATGGATGATCCAGAACTTGTTGACTATGGATGATCCAGGACTTGTTGACTGTTGACTATGGATGATCCAGAACTTGTTGACTGTTAACTATGGATGATCCAGAACTTGTTGACTGTTAACTATGGATGATCCAGAACTTGTTGACTGTTAACTATGGATGATCCAGGACTTGTTGACTGTTGACTGTGGATGATCCAGGACTTGTTGACTGTTAACTATGGATGATCCAGGACTTGTTGACTGTTGACTGTGGATGATCCAGGACTTGTTGACTGTTGACTATGGATGATCCAGGACTTGTTGGCTGTTGACTATGGATGATCCAGGACTTGTTGACTGTTGACTATGGATGATCCAGGACTTGTTGACTGTTGACTATGGATGATCCAGGACTTGTTGACTGTTGACTATGGATGATCCAGGACTTGTTGACTATGGATGATCCAGAACTTGTTGACTGTTGACTATGGATGATCCAGGACTTGTTGACTATGGATGATCCAGAACTTGTTGACTGTTGACTATGGATGATCCAGGACTTGTTGACTGTTGACTATGGATGATCCAGAACTTGTTGACTGTTGACTATGGATGATCCAGAACTTGTTGACTGTTGACTATGGATGATCCAGAACTTGTTGACTGTTGACTATGGATGATCCAGAACTTGTTGACTGTTGACTATGGATGATCCAGAACTTGTTGACTGTTGACTATGGATGATCCAGGACTTGTTGACTGTTGACTATGGATGATCCAGGACTTGTTGACTGTTGACTATGGATGATCCAGGACTTGTTGACTGTTGACTATGGATGATCCAGGACTTGTTGACTGTTGACTAAGGATGATCCAGGACTTGTTGACTGTTGACTATGGATGATCCAGAACTTGTTGACTGTTGACTATGGATGATCCAGGACTTGTTGACTGTTGACTATGGATGATCCAGGACTTGTTGACTGTTGACTATGGATGATCCAGGACTTGTTGACTGTTGACTATGGATGATCCAGGACTTGTTCACTGTAGACTATGGATGATCCAGGACTTGTTGACTGTTGACTATGAATGATCCAGGACTTGTTGACTGTTGACTATGGATGATCCAGAACTTGTTGACTGTTAACTATGGATGATCCAGAACTTGTTGACTGTTAACTATGGATGATCCAGAACTTGTTGACTGTTAACTATGGATGATCCAGGACTTGTTGACTGTTGACTGTGGATGATCCAGGACTTGTTGACTGTTAACTATGGATGATCCAGGACTTGTTGACTGTTGACTGTGGATGATCCAGGACTTGTTGACTGTTGACTATGGATGATCCAGGACTTGTTGACTGTTGACTATGGATGATCCAGGACTTGTTGACTGTTGACTATGGATGATCCAGGACTTGTTGACTGTTGACTATGGATGATCCAGGACTTGTTGACTGTTGACTATGGATGATCCAGGACTTGTTGACTATGGATGATCCAGAACTTGTTGACTGTTGACTATGGATGATCCAGGACTTGTTGACTATGGATGATCCAGAACTTGTTGACTGTTGACTATGGATGATCCAGGGCTTGTTGACTGTTGACTATGGATGATCCAGGACTTGTTGACTGTTGACTATGGATGATCCAGAACTTGTTGACTGTTGACTATGGATGATCCAGAACTTGTTGACTGTTGACTATGGATGATCCAGAACTTGTTGACTGTTGACTATGGATGATCCAGAACTTGTTGACTGTTGACTATGGATGATCCAGGACTTGTTGACTGTTGACTATGGATGATCCAGAACTTGTTGACTGTTGACTATGGATGATCCAGAACTTGTTGACTGTTGACTATGGATGATCCAGGACTTGTTGACTGTTGACTATGGATGATCCAGGACTTGTTGACTGTTGACTATGGATGATCCAGGACTTGTTGACTGTTGACTATGGATGATCCAGGACTTGTTGACTGTTGACTATGGATGATCCAGAACTTGTTGACTGTTGACTACGGATGATCCAGGACTTGTTGACTGTTGACTATGGATGATCCAGAACTTGTTGACTGTTGACTATGGATGATCCAGGACTTGTTGACTGTTGACTATGGATGATCCAGGACTTGTTGACTGTTGACTATGGATGATCCAGGACTTGTTGACTGTTGACTATGGATGATCCAGGACTTGTTGACTGTTGACTATGGATGATCCAGGACTTGTTCACTGTAGACTATGGATGATCCAGGACTTGTTGACTGTTGACTATGGATGATCCAGGACTTGTTGACTGTTGACTATGGATGATCCAGGACTTGTTGACTGTTGACTATGGATGATCCAGGGCTTGTTGACTGTTGACTATGGATGATCCAGGACTTGTTGACTGTTGAATATGGATGATCCAGGGCTTGTTGACTGTTGACTATGGATGATCCAGGACTTGTTGACTGTTGACTATGGATGATCCAGGACTTGTTGACTATGGATGATCCAGAACTTGTTGACTATGGATGATCCAGGACTTGTTGACTATGGATGATCCAGAACTTGTTGACTATGGATGATCCAGAACTTGTTGACTGTTGACTATGGATGATCCAGAACTTGTTGACTATGGATGATCCAGGACTTGTTGACTATGGATGATCCAGGACTTGTTGACTATGGATGATCCAGAACTTGTTGACTATGGATGATCCAGAACTTGTTGACTGTTAACTATGGATGATCCAGAACTTGTTGACTGTTAACTATGGATGATCCAGAACTTGTTGACTGTTGACTATGGATGATCCAGGACTTGTTGACTGTTAACTATGGATGATCCAGAACTTGTTGACTGTTGACTATGGATGATCCAGAACTTGTTGACTGTTAACTATGGATGATCCAGAACTTGTTGACTGTTGACCATGGATGATCCAGGACTTGTTGACTGTTGACTATGGATGATCCAGGACTTGTTGACTGTTGACCATGGATGATCCAGGACTTGTTGACTGTTGACTATGGATGATCCAGGACTTGTTGACTGTTGACCATGGATGATCCAGGACTTGTGGAAATTGGTTATTGAGTCTGAGGTAGTTTCCGAGTGAGTTTCTTAATGCATGTGGAACTGCAGTAGTCCAGAGGATGTTGCTCCCAGGCAGTGTACTCGTTGTATTGCTGACGACATTGCTGCTCAGGAGGACCACGTACTTCTTGACGACTTGCTCCTTGAGTGTCGTGTTAAAGATGACCTTTGACCTTCTTCTGTAGTTGTATATGAAGAAGGCAGGAAATTGAATTCGTGTAAAAGCGTCAGTGTAGCAAGCAACACGACACATTCACTGGCTAGGAGCAACGTCCCCTTGGGTAACACTACATTTGCAGTAAATCCTTTGTTGCAATATTTCATCCCTGACTTTAAGGTTCAATAATGGGTGAAACGTGGTAATAAAGGTTTCACTGCAAATATATTGTCTTTGTCACTTCTTGTTGGTTTACGTTACCATTCAGATATGTTGTTGGGTACTTTAGCTTTCACATCCATCAAGGAACTCGCTAGCAGGTGACCCACTACTCAGCAACCAGCACCACCTCCGGGGTCTACACCATCCCTTGTTTTTACCTTGGGAAAAAAATCCGTAAGAAAAAGCAGAAATTTGCCTACTAGGATCAAAGAACACAAAAATACGTTAAAGAATTAGACGCATGTGGAGCATCTAACAATGTCTTCGTCTGCTTCAAGTCCCTCATCTGACGCCAGTATATAAGCGCCAGTCTTCTTGCCTGTGCTCCAGATTTTTCAAGACTACGGTGATCTTCACTAACTCCAAGACTGAGGGACTGATTACCTGGAGT
Source organism: Cherax quadricarinatus (assembly GCF_038502225.1). NCBI lineage: Eukaryota > Metazoa > Arthropoda > Malacostraca > Decapoda > Parastacidae > Cherax > Cherax quadricarinatus. Next base: position 9,226,650 of record NC_091377.1, on the reverse strand, counting down.
TTACCTGGAGAGAGTTCCGGGGGTCAACGCACTCATATTTTCTATATAGTTCTATTCTCTTATAGCTATGTCCTTGAATAAAGGGAATTACCAACAGACTCCTGGTTGTCTTCAGGAGGGAGCTGGACAGATACCTACAGTTAGTGCCGGATCAGCCGGGCTGTGGTTCGTACATTGGAGTACGGGCAGCCAGCAGGAACAGCCTAGTTGATCAGGCCCTGATCCACCGGGAAGCCTAGTCATGGACAGGGCCGCGGGGGCGTTGATCCCCGGAGTACCCTCCAGGCAGGTAAACTCCAGGTATTGATAAAGCCACTGGAGGGCGAAACGTCTACACTAGAGATACCCAGATGTTGCACATGTGTCTAGTTTTCATCTTGTCGGTAACGTGTACCATTCATGTACATCATTCTGGGAATCTTTTTAGTTGAAACGCTTCGCCAGCCATTGGCTTCTGCAGTCCATTACAGGGAACGGTAACAGAGGGTTACACAGGCGCCTCAGTCAGTCCATTACAGGGAACGGTAACAGAGGGTTACACAGGCGCCTCAGTCTTCAACTTGTTCGTCCACTAAACTACATGGTGCGTGTGTCTTGGTTCAGTCTCCTTCACACTCTGTGTTTGTCTCAGTGATTCCTCGTTCATGGTATCTGTGTGGCTGGGAAGCTGCTCACTCCTTGGTGATTCTGATTTCCTTCCAGCGTTGCTTCCAGCGGTGTTTCCAGCGTTTCTGCCAGCATTGCTGTCAGTGTTCCTGCCATCCAGGAAGTATTTTGTCCCCTCCTGTTATTCATACTAATATAGATTTACCTCTTGAAATATGTAGAAATATGAAATATATATATATATATATATATATATATATATATATATATATATATATATATATATATATATATATATATATATATATATTATGAGAGTTCCGAGAGTTTTTCTACTCCTGGAGCCCGGCCGTGGGCCAGGCCTGTCTGGTGCTAGCCTGGTCAACCAGGCTGTTGATGCTGGTGGTACGCTGCCCCCACATATCCATTACAGCCTGGTTGATCTGGTGAAGATACTTGTTCAGTTTCCTCTTGAAGACTTCTACACTTGTTCCAGCAGTGTTTCTGATATCTTCTGGTAAGATGTTGAATAATCTGGGACCACGGATGTTGATACAGTGTTCTCTTATTGTTCCCACGGCGCCCCTGCTTTTCACATAGCTAGTGCTGAATGTATTCTTTGAGATTTACTGTCCAGTGTGTTTTAAATAATTGTTAGTTCTTATGTATATCATTTCCTGTTTAGATCTAGTCTGAGGTCGGGTAGCTGGGGCCATGATTTCTGATATCATTAAGATTTGTATTAAAAATGGCATATGAAAGACGCAAGTGGAACACAGGGTGATACAGATAGAACACAAGGTGACACAGATGGAACACAAAGTGACACAGATGGAACACAAGGTAACACAGGTGAGACACAGATGGAACACAAGGTGACACAGGTGAGACACAGATGGAACACAAGGTAACACAGGTGAGACACAGATGGAACACAAGGTGACACAGGTGAGACACAGATGGAACACAAGGTAACACAGGTGATACGCAGATGGAACACAAGGTGACACAGGTGAGATACAGATGGAACACAAGGTAACACAGGTGAGACACAGATGGAACACAAGATGACACAGGTGAGACACAGATGGAACACAAGATGACACATGTGAGACACAGATGGAACACAAGATGACACAGGTGAGACACAGATGGAACACAAGGTGACACAGGTGAGACACAGATGGAACACAAGATGACACAGGTGAGACACAGATGGAACACAAGATGACACAGGTGAGACACAGATGACGCAGGTGAGACACAGATGGAACACAAGATGGCACAGGTGAGACACAGATGGAACACAAGATGACACAGGTGAGACACAGATGGAACACAAGGTAACACAGGTGAGACACAGATTGAACACAAGATGACACAGGTGAGACACAGATGGAACACAAGGTGACACAGGTGAGACACAGATGGAACACAAGATGACACAGGTGAGACACAAGTGAGACACACACACAGGTGATGGTTCAACCACTAATGGTTGGCGGATCAGTCTTAAGAACCACCAACCTGATATTAAACTTTTTGTCATGGTAAGTTGCGATTATTACTCTTCTTCCTCTCTTATAGTTTCTTCACCTCTTGTTTTTACTCTCTCATCTTCCTTTGTATTCATCATAAGTCAAATATATCGTAAGTAGAAAATATCGTAAGTCAAAAATATAGTTAGTCGAAAATATCGTAAGTCGAAAATATCGTAAGTCGAAAATATCGTAAGTCGAAAATATCGTAAGTCGAAAATATCGTAATTCGAAAATATCGTAATTCGAAAATATTCTTAGTCAAAAATTTCGTAAGTCAAAAATATAGTTAGTCGAAAATACTGAAAGTCAAGAATATTTTAAGTCGAATATATCCCAGGAGTGTGTGTACTGAATTAAAAACTTACATTTTTGAGTTCATTTTGTTCACTCACCGCACTGTATTTGGTTCAATATGTGATTCAACATTTAGAAATTTGACTTCATCTTTAAATGTGATATTACTTTTATAGGATGCAACATTAATCAAACATTTCCTAGGGCTGAGTGGCATAGAAATGGTTCGAACCCCCTGGTTTAGTTGCTAGCTTCTCCCTGTTGTTGCCCAGGATGCCACCCACACCAATTGACTAACACCCAGGTACTTACTTATTGTTAGGTGAACAGGGACAGCAGGTGTAAGGTTAATAACACCCAGGTACCTACTTACTGCTAGGTGAACAGGGACAGCGGGCGTAAGGAAACATGCCCAGTGTTTCACCCATGCCGGAGATCAATCCACGGACACTCAATATGTGAGCTGAGTGCGCTACCAACCAAGCCACGGGACGGTTGGGTTCAAGTCCTTGCCTCTCTCCTTGTATAGTTCAAACCTCTCAGTTCTGGAACTAGTCCTGTTGCAAACCCAGGCCGTATTTCTAACCATGACTTCTTTAGTATGGACTCCATCCTGATAAAACATATTCCAAAACAGATAAAACATGTGTGTTAGGGCATCTGAAGTCAGTTCTAACATTAACCTCGCATGTTGCGTGGTTTATATGCGCCCCGGGCGACATATTCGGTGCAATTGCTACTCCCGGATCCTCCTTCTTCCTCACTTCGTAGTTTCTTCTCTCTCAGTGATACTCTATACTTTTCCTTCATTCTCTCTACTTTGCATGACAGCGCACTTGTTATCGTTGAACTTCAGTAATTACTTGTTTCGTCACTCCTGCGGTCTGGTCAAGTCTTGTAATCTTTTCTCCGTTATTTCCTGTTATTATTATTATTCTTAATTTCAACCCATCAGCGAATGAAGATACACGGGTTTTGATTCACTCTGGCTGGTAGTTTATATGTATTAAAACAGCAATGGGCCCCAGTGTTGGTCCTTGGGGCATCCCATTTGTTACTGTTATCCAGCTTGATTCTTCCCTTACCTTCGTAACCTCAATCTTCTTTGTAATGTATTCTTGCAGCCATTTGTGAACCTTGCCTTGTACCTTTATCTGCTCTTTTGGGTTGTGGTTCAGTTTTTGCTGTGTTACTGTAGCAAATACCTTCCTACAGTATAAGAAAATATAATTGGTTCAGCCTTGTGTCACGCTAGGTCTCTTCCTCTCACACAACTGGAGCAGGTCTTTAAGGCACAACTTAAGTTTCTGCCAATTTTCTGTAACTTAAGTCTTTTTCAGACGCTTCGCTACGTTTTTCTTAAATGTTTTTTCAGCATTTCAGAGAGTACACATCTCAGTGACGATACTGACTTGTATTAAAGTCTTCTTGTTATATTCGCTTTTCTTCCGTATCTTTATTGATAAAACGTTTCGCCTACTCAGTAAACTTCTTCATTTCAGTACAGAAGAGTTAGCATAAGTAGTAGAGATGTGAAGACGATGTAATCAGTCCATTACCCTTGAAGACGTAGGTTTGAGGTGGTCAGTGGGACTGACCACCTCAAATACTATTTCTCCTAGGTAGATGGACTGATTACATCATCTTTACATCATTACTACTGCTCCCTTTACATTTGACTGAAGAGGCTACTGTTGCACATGTGTCTTAATCTTCAACTTGTCAGTATTTTATACTATTTTTAACAATAGGATGATTGAACCTGAAGGTTGACAATCTTGGCAGATGGTATATACTAAGTAATCTTAGATTTATTGTAGTGTACATCAGTGTTGTCGTGGTGATAATTAATGCATCACCAGCATGAGGATTCGTGTCTGAGAGGCGACATGATATACAAACTATATAATAGATTAGCAGAGCATGAGAAAAAATAAAAAATGGATCATGAAACTAATAAGGAGAGGAAGATACGTGAGGCGCTTGAGTCAGTCAGTTCCTCTCCACGACGAACCACAACACGGAATATAAACAGCAAATTAAGTTGTTTATAGTCAGTGTTGTGGTTTATCTCGGAGAGGAACTGTTTGATTCATGCATGACTTTACAACATCTCCGTACTGGTTTATTGGTTTAATTGTTTTAACTTTCTTCATGTCTTGATAAGGTATTGTAATTTGTTTTAGTGGGGCTTAGATAACTCACTGCTTAGGTTAGGTAAGATTTGTTTACCTGGAGAGAGTTCCGGGGGTCAGCGCCCCCGCTGCCCGGTCTGTGACCAGGCCTCATGGTGGATCAGAGCCTGATCAACCAGGCTGTTACTGCTGGCTGCACGCAATTTGTCTGGAAACAGGACAAATATTTCTTGACGCGGGTCTTAGTCCTGTGATGACGCGCCTCTGGAGCTTTTGTACATCTGACCGAAGCCTTCCACTGGCTTACCCCTCCAACCCCTTAAAAACTAAAGTAGATTATTATACGTATACTCATTGCTTATCTTTCTTTTTTCACTACCTATGTAAATACAGTTTCAGGATCTATTATGTTTTTGTAACAGGTAGATATATCAGCAGTCTCATCACTTCCCCCTCTACCGGATTTATATTATCCAGTTTCGACTGATTTCTATCTCCTTTGTATTCAGGCGTCGTTCCTGCCGTTCCTGTCTCGGTGAATAAAATCTTTGATTCTTCTATTCACGTCTTCGCAATACCTTGGTGTCATCATCTACGAATGTTCCACCATTTACTTTTAATCTTACCATCTGGTTCTATAAGTATTTTCCTCCATGTTTGGTTGTAGAGCAGTTTATCTTACGTGTTTACCTTTGACGCTGCGTTATTTTTATTTCACACCCTTGTCTTATAATAATAACAATAATAATAATAATAATCTTTATTTCTACAAGTATATGATACAACTTATACAGACCATAGCTGACATCAGTGATATATTATATAGAAAGTCCCTGGTTATGCAGAGCATTTCCCGCAACTTGGGTTAATTTTGTGCCTAGGATGCGACCCATACCATTCGGCTAACACCCAGGTACCTGTTTACTATTAGGTGAACAGGGACAACAGGTATAATGTGACTAACACCATGGTACCTACTTACTCCTAGGCGAAGTTCTATCTCGAAGACTGTAAGTACTGTCAGTTTTTAGTATTGAAATACCTTGTACCAAGAGACCTGGTCTGGGACCGGGCCGCGGGGACGACCCACGAAATCAACTACAGGCAAAATACGGACTACAGCCACTGGGCTACCAGCATTTATTCTGTGCTGTATTTCAAGGGAGACAATCTGAATCCTCAGTCGTTTCATTGTACAGATTAAAAACCAATCCCACCAGTTTTTCCGAGACGTTAAATTATGATGTATCTTTATCGCCTGTGCTCCAGGGAGTACACATTGAACGATTATAGGCGTTCCTAATAATGGCTGTCTGAACTGATTCAGGAGTAAAAAACGTACATTCTTCAGGTGGGCAATTTGGTCTGCCTTAAATGGACCTCCGGAAAACACCTGAAATATTTACAATGTGTAAATCATTTACATTGACAAAATAATTTGCACTATGTAACTGGACGAATCTTCAGTGGTACGACACTCAGTAGTACGACACTGTCAGTGGTACGACACTGTCAGTGGTACGACACTGTCAGTGGTACGACACTGTCAGTGGTACGACACTCAGTGGTACGACACTGTCAGTGGTACGACACTGTCAGTAGTACGACACTGTCAGTGGTACGACACTGTCAGTGGTACGACACTGTCAGTGGTACGACACTGTCAGTGGTACGACACTGTCAGTGGTACGACACTCAGTGGTACGACACTGTCAGTGGTACGACACTGTCAGTGGTACGACACTGTCAGTAGTACGACACTGTCAGTGGTACGACACTGTCAGTGGTACGACACTGTCAGTGGTACGACACTGTCAGTGGTACGACACTGTCAGTGGTACGACACTGTCAGTGGTACGACACTGTCAGTGGTACGACACTCAGTGGTACGACACTGTCAGTGGTACGACACTGACAGTGGTACGACACTGTCAGTGGTACGACACTGTCAGTGGTACGACACTGTCAGTGGTACGACACTGTCAGTGGTACGACACTGTCAGTGGTACGACACTGTCAGTGGTACGACACTGTCAGTGGTACGACACTGTCAGTAGTACGACACTGTCAGTGGTACGACACTGTCAGTTGTACGACACTGTCAGTGGTACGACACTGTCAGTGGTACGACACTGTCAGTGGTACGACACTGTCAGTGGTACGACACTGTCAGTGGTACGACACTGTCAGTGGTACGACACTCAGTGGTACGACACTGTCAGTGGTACGACACTGTCAGTAGTACGACACTGTCAGTGGTACGACACTGTCAGTGGTACGACACTGTCAGTGGTACGACACTGTCAGTGGTACGACACTGTCAGTGGTACGACACTGTCAGTGGTACGACACTGTCAGTGGTACGACACTCAGTAGTACGACACTGTCAGTGGTACGACACTGTCAGTGGTACGACACTCAGTGATACGACACTGTCAGTGGTACGACACTGTCAGTGGTACGACACTGTCAGTGGTACGACACTGTCAGTGGTACGACACTGTCAGTGGTACGACACTGTCAGTGGTACGACACTGTCAGTGGTACGACACGGTCAGTGGTACGACACTGTCAGTGGTACGACACTGTCAGTGGTACGACACTGTCAGTGGTACGACACTGTCAGTGGTACGACACTGTCAGTAGTACGACACTGTCAGTGGTACGACACTGTCAGTGGTACGACACTGTCAGTAGTACAACACTGTCAGTGGTACGACACTGTCAGTGGTACGACACTCAGTAGTACGACACTGTCAGTGGTACGACACTGTCAATGGTACGACACTGTCAGTGGTACGACACTGTCAGTGGTACGACACTGTCAGTGGTACGACACTGTCAGTGGTACGACACTCAGTAGTACGACACTGTCAGTGGTACGACACTGTCAGTGGTACGACACTGTCAGTGGTACGACACTGTCAGTGGTACGACACTGTCAGTGGTACGACACTGTCAGTGGTACGACACTGTCAGTGGTACGACACTGTCAGTGGTACGACACTGTCAGTGGTACGACACTGTCAGTGGTATGACACTGTCAGTGGTACGACACTGTCAGTGGTACGACACTGTCAGTAGTACGACACTGTCAGTGGTACGACACTGCCAGTAGTACGACACTGTCAGTAGTACGACACTGCCAGTAGTACGACACTGTCAGTAGTACGACACTGTCAGTAGTACGACACTGCCAGTAGTACGACACTGCCAGTAGTACGACACTGTCAGTAGTACGACACTGCCAGTAGTACGACACTGTCAGTGGTACGACACTGTCAGTGGTACGACACTCAGTAGTACGACACTGTCAGTGGTACGACACTCAGTGGTACGACACTGTCAGTGGTACGACACTGTCAGTGGTACGACACTGTCAGTGGTACGACACTGTCAGTGGTACGACACTGTCAGTAGTACGACACTGTCAGTAGTACGACACTGTCAGTAGTACGACACTCAATATTACGACACCGTCAGCAGTACAACACTGTCAGCACTGCGACACTGTCAGCAGTGCAACACTGTCAGCACTACGACACTGTCAGCAGTACAACACTGTCAGCACTGCGACACTGTCAGCAGTGCAACACTGTCAGCACTGCGACACTGTCAGCAGTGCAACACTGTCAGCACTGCGACACTGTCAGCAGTGCAACACTGTCAGCACTACGACACTGTCAGCAGTGCAACACTGTCAGCACTACGACACTGTCAGCAGTGCAACACTGTCAGCACTACGACACTGTCAGCAGTACAACACTGTCAGCACTGCGACACTGTCAGCAGTGCAACCCTGTCAGCACTACGACACTGTCAGCACTACAACCCCTGTCAGCAGCACGACACTGTCAATATTACGACACCGTCAGCAGTACAACACTGTCAGCACTGCGACACTGTCAGCAGTGCAACACTGTCAGCACTACGACACTGTCAGCAGCTCAGTGCAGAAAAACTAAGACTAAAAACAAAGTGTATTGTAGATCTCTAAAACCTCGTGTTTTTTTAAAACGATTCTTGAAAGTCTATCTTAAACCAAAAGTGAGTTTAATGGGTTTATTGGGTTTAAAGCTTATCTACTACACAAGGGTCATTAAGGCCGCATGTCACCTGTCAAGAATAATTTATTATCTAAAATAGTGATTAAACTGCCAGTGTATATACACTGATAGATACATCTGTGTATATACACTGATAGATACATCTGTGTATATACACGGATAGATACACCTCTCTGTGTATATACACTGATAGATACATCTGTGTATATACACTGATAGATACATCTGTGTATATACACTGATAGATACATCTGTGTATATACACTGATAGATACATCTGTGTATATACACTGATAGATACACCTCTCTGTGTATATACACTGATAGATACATCTGTGTATATACACTGATAGATACATCTGTGTATATACACTGATAGATACATCTGTGTATATACACTGATAGATACATCTGTGTATATACACTGATAGATACATCTGTGTATATATACTGATAGATACACCTCTCTGTGTATATATACTGATAGATACATCTGTGTATATATACTGATAGATACACCTCTCTGTGTATATACACTGATAGATACATCTGTGTATATACACTAATAGATACACCTCTCTGTGTATATATACTGATAGATACACCTCTGTGTATATACACTGATAGATACATCTGTGTATACACACTGATAGATACACCTCTCTGTGTATATACACTGATAGATACATCTGTGTATATACACTGATAGATACACCTCTCTGTTTATATATTCTGATAGATACACCTCTCTGTGTATATACACTGATAGATACATCTGTGTATATACACTGATAGATACACCTCTCTGTGTATATATACTGATAGATACACCTCTCTGTATATATACACTGATAGATACATCTGTGTATATACACTGATAGATACACCTCTCTGTGTATATACACTGATAGATACATCTGTGTATATACACTGATAGATACACCTCTCTGTGTATATACACTGATAGATACATCTGTGTATATACACTGATAGATACACCTCTATGTGAATATACACTGATAGATTAGGTGATGAAATATTGGATATCAGATTGGAGGGAGAGAGTATGGAGGAGGTGAATGTATTCAGATATTTGGGAGTGGACGTGTCAGCGGATGGGTCTATGAAAGATGAGGTGAATCACAGAATTGATGAGGGGAAAAGGGTGAGTGGTGCACTTAGGAGTCTGTGGAGACAAAGAACTTTGTCCTTGGAAACAAAGAGGGGAATGTATGAGAGTATAGTTTTACCAACGCTCTTATATGGGTGTGAAGCATGGGTGATGAATGTTGCAGCGAGGAGAAGGCTGGAGGCAGTGGAGATGTCATGTCTGAGGGCAATGTGTGGTGTGAATATAATGCAGAGAATTCGTAGTTTGGAAGTTAGGAGGAGGTGCGGGATTACCAAAATTGTTGTCCAGAGGGCTGAGGAAGGGTTGTTGAGGTGGTTCGGACATGTAGAGAGAATGGAGCGAAACAGAATGACTTCAAGAGTGTATCAGTCTGTAATGGAAGGAAGGCGGGGTAGGGGTCGGCCTAGGAAAGGTTGGAGGGAGGGGGTAAAGGAGGTTTTGTGTGCGAGGGGCTTGGACTTCCAGCAGGCATGCGTGAGCGTGTTTGATAGGAGTGAATGGAGACAAATGGTTTTTAATACTTGACCTGCTGTTGGAGTGTGAGCAAAGTAACATTTATGAAGGGATTCAGGGAAACCGGCAGGCCGGACTTGAGTCCTGGAGATGGGAAGTACAGTGCCTGCACTCTGAAGGAGGGGTGTTAATGTTGCAGTTTAAAAACTGTAGTGTAAAGCACCCTTCTGGCAAGACAGTGATGGAGTGAATGATGGTGAAAGTTTTTCTTTTTCGGGCCACCCTGCCTTGGTGGGAATCGGCCGGTGTGATAATAATAATAATAAAAAAAAGATACATCTGTGTATATACACTGATAGATACACATCTCTGTGTATATACACTGATAGATACACATCTCTGTGTATATACACTGATAGATACACATCTCTGTGTATATACACTGATAGATACACCTCTCTGTGTATATACACTGATAGATACACCTCTCTGTGTATATACATTGACAGATACACATCTCTGTGTATATACACTGATAGATACACATCTCTGTGTATATACACTGATAGATACACATCTCTGTGTATATACACTGATAGATACACATCTCTGTGTATATACACTGATAGATACACCTCTCTGTGTATATACACTGATAGATACACCTCTCTGTGTATATACATTGACAGATACACATCTCTGTGTATATACACTGACAGGCACACATCTCTGTGTATATACACTGATAGATACACCTCTCTGTGTATATACACTGATAGATACACATCTCTGTGTATATACACTGACAGGCACACATCTCTGTGTATATACACTGACAGATACACATCTCTGTGTATATACACGGACTGGCACACATCTCTGTGTATATACACTGATAGATACACATCTCTGTGTATATACACTAACAGGCACACATCTCTGTGTATATACACTGACAGATACACATCTCTGTGTGTATACACTGACAGGCACACATCTCTGTGTATATACACTGACAGATACACATCTCTGTGTATATACACGGACAGGCACACATATCTGTGTATATACACTGATAGATACACATCTCTGTGTATATACACTGACAGGCACACATCTCTGTGTATATACACTGATAGATACACATCTCTGTGTATATACACTGACAGGCACACATCTCTGTGTATATACACTGACATCTACACATCTCTGTGTATATACACGGACAGGCACACATCTCTGTGTATATACACTGATAGATACACATCTCTGTGTGTATACACTGACAGGCACACATCTCTGTGTATATACACTGACAGATACACATCTCTGTGTGTATACACTGACAGGCACACATCTCTGTGTATATACACTGACAGGCACACATCTCTGTGTATATACACTGACGAATACAATCTTGATTTTATCATATAAGTGAGGAAGTGTTTTAAACTTCCGGAGTGTTGTGACCTTCTGACCTAAGTGACTCTGTGGGTGCACCGTGGGTTGTGATAGCACCGTGGGTTGTGGGTGCACCGTGGGTTATGACAGAACCGTGGGTTGTGAGTGTACCGTGGGTTATGACAGCACCGTGGGTTGTGGGTACACCGTGGGTTATGACAGAACCGTGGGTTGTGGGTGCACCGTGGGTTGTGACAGCACCGTGGGTTGTGGGTACACCGTGGGTTATGACAGAACCGTGGGTATGACAGCACCGTGGGTTGTGAGTGTACCGTGGGTTATGACAGCACCGTGATGACAGAACCGTGGGTAGTGTACCGTGGGTTTTGACAGCACCGTGGGTTGTGGGTTCACCGTGGGTTATGACAGAACCGTGGGTTGTGGGTACACCGTGGGTTGTGACAGCACCGTGAGTTGTGGGTACACCGTGTGACAGAACCGTGTGTACCGTGGGTTATGACAGCACCGTGGGTTGTGGGTACACCGTGGGTTATGACAGAACCGTGGGTTGTGAGTGTACCGTGGGTTATGACAGCACCGTGGGTTGTGGGTACACCGGGGGTTATGACAGAAGAGTGGGTTGTGGGTGCACCGTGGGTTGTGACAGCACCGTGGGTTGTGGGTACACCGTGGGTTATGACAGAACCGTGGGTTGTGAGTGTACCGTGGGTTATGACAGCACCGTGGGTTGTGGGTACACCGTGGGTTATGACAGAACCGTGGGTTGTGGGTGCACCGTGGGTTGTGACAGCACCGTGGGTTGTGGGTGCACCGTGGGTTGTGACAGCACCGTGGGTTGTGGGTACACCGTGGGTTATGACAGAACCGTGGGTTGTGAGTGTACCGTGGGTTATGACAGCACCGTGGGTTGTGGGTACACCGTGGGTTATGACAGAACCGTGGGTTGTGGGTGCACCGTGGGGTGTGACAGCACCGTGGGTTGTGGGTACACCGTGGGTTGTGACAGCACCGTGAGTTGTGGGTACACCGTGGGTTATGACAGAACCGTGGGTTGTGAGTGTACCGTGGGTTGTGACAGCACCGTGGGTTGTGGGTACACCGTGGGTTATGACAGAACCGTGGGTTGTGAGTGTACCGTGGGTTGTGACAGCACCGTGGGTTGTGGGTACACCGTGGGTTGTGACAGCACCGTGGGTTGTGGGTACACCGTGGGTTATGACAGAACCGTGGGTTGTGAGTGTACCGTGGGTTGTGACAGCACCGTGAGTTGTGGGTGCACCGTGGGTTGTGACAGCACCGTGGGTTATGGGTGCACCGTGGGTTGTGACAGCACCGTGGGTTGTGGGTGCACCGTAGGTTGTGGGTGCACCGCGGGTTGTGGGTGCACCGTGGGTTGTGGGTGCACCTGGGGTTGTGGGTGCACCGTGGGTTGTGACAGCACCTTGGGTTGTGGGTGCACCGTGGGTTGTGACAGCACCGTGGGTTGTGGGTGCGCCGTGGGTTGTGGGTGCACCGTGGGTTGTGACAGCACCTTGGGTTGTGGGTGCACCGTGGGTTGTGACAGCACCGTGGGTTGTGGGTGCACCGTGGGTTGTGGGTGCACCTGGGGTTGTGGGTTCGCCGTGGGTTGTGGGTGCACCGTGGGTTGTGGGTTGTGACAGCACCGTGGGTTGTGGGTGCATCGCGGGTTGTGAAAGCACCGTGTGTTGTGGGTGCACCTGGGGTTGTGGGTGCACCGTGGGTTGTGACAGCACCGTGGGTTGTGGGTGCACCGTGGGTTGTGACAGTACCGTGGGTTGTGGGTGCACCGTGGGTTGTGACAGCACCTTGGGTTGTGGGGGCACCGTGGGTTGTGGGTGCACCGTGGGTTGTGGGTACACCGTGGGTTGTGGGTGTACCTTGGGTTGTGACAGCACCGTGGGCTGTGGGTGCACCGTTGGTTGTGACAGCACCTTGGGTTGTGGGGGCACCGTGGGTTGTGGGTGCACCGTGGGTTGTGACAGCACCGTGGGTTGTTGGTGCACCTGGGGTTGTGGGTGCACCGTGGGTTGTGACAGCACTGTGGGTTGTGGGTGCACCGTGGGTTGTGGGTGCACCGTGGGTTGTAGGTGCACCGTGGGTTGTGGGTGCACCGTGGGTTGTGGGTGCACCGTGGGTTGTAGGTGCACCGTGGGTTGTAGGTGCACCGTGGGTTGTAGGTGCACCGTGGGTTGTAGGTGCACCGTGGGTTGTGGGTGCACCGTGGGTTCACACAGGGGTCAAGTTCACCCATCGTGGGAGTCTGGTGGTGGGACTGACTCCTCAAGTTACTACACTGCTACTCTGAGTCAGTGACTGAGGTTTTCAGTCAATGACTGATGTTACCAGTCAGTGACTGGTGTTACCAGTCAGTGACTGATGTTACCAGTCAGTGATTAATGTTACCAGTAAATGAATGATGTTACCAGTCAGTGACTGACGTTACCAGTCAATGACTGATGTTACCAGTCAGTGATGTTACCAGTCAATGATGTTACCAGTCAGTGACTCATGTTACCAGTCAGTGACTGATGTTACCAGTCAATGATGTTACCAGTCAGTGATGTTACCAGTCTGTGACTGATGTTACCAGTCAGTGACTGATGTTACCAGTCAATGATGTTACCAGTCAGTGACTGATGTTGCCAGTCAATGATGTTACTAGTCAGTGATGTTACCAGTCAGAGACTGATGTTACCAGTCAGTGACTGATGTTACCAGTCAATGATGTTACCAGTCAGTGATGTTACCAGTCAGTGACTGATGTTACCAGTCAGTGACTGATGTTACCAGTCAGTGACTGATGTTACCAGTCAGTGACTGATGTTACCAGCCAGTGACTGATGTTACCAGTCAATGATGTTACGAGTCAGTGACTGATGTTGCCAGTCAATGATGTTACTAGTCAGTGATGTTACCAGTCAGTGACTGATGTTACCAGTCGGTGACTGATGTTACCAGTCAGTGACTGATGTTACCAGCCAGTGACTGATGTTACCATTCAGTGATGTTACCAGTCAGTGATGTTACCAGTCAGTGACTGATGTTACCAGTCAGAGATGTTACCGGTCAGTGACTGATGTTACCAGTCAGTGACTGATGTTACCGGTCAGTGACTGATGTTACCAGTCAGTGACTGATGTTACCGGTCAGTGACTGATGTTACCAGTCAGTGACTGATGTTACCAGTCAATGATGTTACCAGTCAGTGATGTTACCAGTCAGTGACTGATGTTATCAGCCAGTAACTGATGTTACCAGTCAGTGACTGAAGTTACCAGTCAGTGACTGATGTTACCAGTCAGTGACTAATGTTACCAGTCAGTGACTGATGTTACCAGTCAGTGACTGATGTTACCAGTCAGTGACTGATGTTACCAGTCAGTGACTGATGTTACCAGTCAGTGACTGATGTTACCAGTCAGTGACTGATGTTACCAGTCAGTGACTGGTCTAATTCCTGTCTTATATTATTACTCAAGAAATTCCTTGTCACATCCACTGCAGTCCTCTGTTCACTTTGAACATTGTTCAGTGTCTGGGAACATTGTTCAGTGTCTGGGAACATTGTTCAGTGTCTGGGAACATTGTTCAGTGTCTGGGAACATTGTTCAGTGTCTGGAAACATTGTTCAGTGTCTGGGAACATTGTTCAGTGTCTGGGAACATTGTTCAGTGTCTGGGAACATTGTTCAGTGTCTGGGAACATTGTTCAGTGTCTGGGAACATTGTTCAGTGTCTGGGAACATTGTTCAGTGTCTGGGAACATTGTTCAGTGTCTGAGGTTCAACATTGTTCAGTGTCTGAGTTCAGTGTCTGGAAACATTGTTCACATTGTTCAGTGTCTGGGAAACATTGTTCAAACATGTCTGTCTGGAACATTGTTCAGTGCCTTGGGTCTGGGAACATTGTTCAGTGTCTGGGAACATTGTTCAGTGTCTGGGAACATTGTTCAGTGTCTGGGAACATTGTTCAGTGTCTGGGAACATTGTTCAGTGCCTGGGAACATTGTTCAGTGTCTGGGAACATTGTTCAGTGTCTGGGAACATTGTTCAGTGTCTGGGAACATTGTTCAGTGTCTGGGAACATTGTTCAGTGTCTGGGAACATTGTTCAGTGTCTGGGAACATTGTTCAGTGTCTGGGAACATTGTTCAGTGTCTGGGAACATTGTTCAGTGTCTGGGAACATTGTTCAGTGTCTGGGAACATTGTTCAGTGTCTGGGTACACTGTTCAGACTTTGACAACAGTCTTCACTATGTAAGAACATTGTTCAGTCTTTGAACACACACATTGCACTGGGCATCTCCTCGTCTGCCTAAGTAAATGTTAGAGTTTATTCACCTGCGTAGTTATGTACCCTGGTATGTGACTGTGGTAGTTATGTACCCTGGTATGTGACTGTGGTAGTTATGTACCCTGGTATGTGACTGTGGTAGTTATGTACCCTGGTATGTGACTGTGGTAGTTATGTACCCTGGTATGTGACTGTGGTAGTTATGTACCCTGGTATGTGACTGTGGTAGTTATGTACCCTGGTATGTGACTGTGGTAGTTATGTACCCTGGTATGTGACTGTGGTAGTTATGTACTCTGGTATGTGACTGTGGTAGTTATGTACCCTGGTATGTGACTGTGGTAGTTATGTACCCTGGTATGTGACTGTGGTAGTTATGTACCCTGGTATGTGACTGTGGTAGTTATGTACCCTGGTATGTGACTATGGTAGTTATGCACCCTAGTATGTGCTTGTGGTAGTTATGTACCCTGGTATGTGACTGTGGTAGTTATGTACCCTGGTATGTGACTGTGGTAGTTATGTACCCTGGTATGTGACTGTGTTAGTTATGTACCCTGGTATGTGACTGTGGTAGTTATGTAACCTGGTATGTGACTGTGGTAGTTATGTACCCTGGTATGTGCCTGTGGTAGTTATGTACCCTGGTATGTGACTATGGTAGTTATGTACCCTGGTATGTGCTTGTGGTAGTTATGTACCCTGGTATGTGATTGGTAGTTATGTACCCTGGTATGTGACTATGGTAGTTATGTACCCTGGTATGTGACTATGGTAGTTATGGTCCCTGGTATGTGGCTATGGTAGTTATGTACCCTGGTATGTGACTGGTATTTATGTACCCTGGTATGTGACTATGGCAGTTATGTACCCTGGTATGTGATTGGTAGTTATGTACCCTGGTATGTGACTATGGTAGTTATGTACCCTGGTATGTGACTATGGTAGTTATAGTCCCTGGTATGTGACTATGGTAGTTATGTACCCTGGTATGTGACTGGTATTTATGTACCCTGGTATGTGACTATGGTAGTTATGTACCCTGGTATGTGACTGGTAGTTATGAACCCTGGTAAGTGACTATTGTAGTTATGTACTCTAGCATGTGTGTATGGTGGTTATGTACCCTTGTATGTGACTGTGGTAGTTATGTACCCTGGTATGTGACTGTGATAGTTATGTACCCTGGTATGTGACTGTGGTAGTTATGTACCCTGGTATGTGACTGGTAGTTTTGTTCCCTGGTATGTGACTATGGTAGTTATGTACCCTGGTATGTGACTATGGTAGTTATGTACCCTGGTATATGACTATGGCAGTTATGTACCCTGGTATGTGACTGGTAGGTATGTACCCTGGTATGTGACTATGGTAGTTATGTACCCTGGTATGTGACTGGTAGTTTTGTTCCCTGGTACGTGACTATGGTAGTTATGTACCCTGGTATGTGACTATGGTGGTTATGTACCTTGGTATGTGACTATGGTAGTTATGTTCCCTGGTATGTATGTGACTGGTAGTTATGTACCCTGGTATGTGACTGGTAGTTATGTACCCTGGTATGTGTCTGGTAGTTATGTACCCTGGTATGTGACCGGTAGTTATGTACCCTGGTATGTGACTGGTAGTTATGTACCCTGGTATGTGACTGGTAGTTATGTACCCTGGTATGTGTCTGGTAGTTATGTACCCTGGTATGTGACTGGTAGTTATGTACCCTGGTATGTGACTGGTAGTTATGTACCCTGGTATGTGACTGGTAGTTATGTACCCTGGTATGTGTCTGGTAGTTATGTACCCTGGTATGTGACTGGTAGTTATGTACCCTGGTATGTGACTGGTAGTTATGTACTCTGGTAAGTGACTGGTAGTTATGTACCCTGGTATGTGTCTGGTAGTTATGTACCCTGGTATGTGTCTGGTAGTTATGTACCCTGGTATGTGTCTGGTAGTTATGTACCCTGGTATGTGACTGGTAGTTATGTACCCTGGTATGTGTCTGGTAGTTATGTACCCTGGTATGTGTCTGTTAGTTATGTACCCTGGTATGTGTCTGGTAGTTATGTACCCTGGTATGTGTCTGGTAGTTATGTACCCTGGTATGTGTCTGGTAGTTATGTACCCTGGTATGTGACTGGTAGTTATGTACCCTGGTATGTGTCTGGTAGTTATGTACCCTGCTAGCCCCCCACCAGTCCCTCCTAGCCACCCACCAGTCCCTGCTAGCCACCCACCAGTCCCTCATAGCCACCCACCAGTCCCTGCTAGCCACCCACCAGTCCCTCATAGCCACCCACCAGTCCCTGCTAGCCACCCACCAGTCCCTGCTAGCCACCCACCAGTCCCTCATAGCCACCCACCAGTCCCTGCTAGCCACCCACCAGTCCCTCATACCCACCCACCAGTCCCCCTAGCCACCCATCAGTCCCTACTAGCCACCCACCAGTCCCCCTAGCCACCCACCAGTCCCTGCTAGCCACCCACCAGTCCCTCATAGCCACCCACCAGTCCCCCTAGCCACCCACCAGTCCCTGCTAGCCACCCACCAGCCCCTCATAGCCACCCACCAGTCCCTGCTAGCCACCCACCAGTCCCTCATAGCCACCCACCAGTTCCCCTAGCCACCCATCAGTCCCTGCTAGCCACCCACCAGTCCCTGCTAGCCACCCACCAGTCCCTCCTAGCCACCCACCAGTCCCTGCTAGCCACCCACCAGTCCCTCATAGCCACCCACCAGTCCCTGCTAGCCACCCACCTTTCCCTCACAGTCACCCACCAGTCCCTGCTAGCCACCCACCAGACCCTCACAGCCACCCACTAGTCCCCCTAGCCACCCATCAGTCCCTGCTAGCCACCCACCAGTCCCTGCTACCCACCCACCAGTCCCTCATAGCCACCCACCAGTCCCTGCTAGCCACCCACCAGTCCCTCATAGCCACCCACCAGTCCCTGCTAGCCACCCACCTTTCCCTCACAGTCACCCACCAGTCCCTGCTAGCCACCCACCAGACCCTCACAGCCACCCACTAGTCCCCCTAGCCACCCATCAGTCCCTGCTAGCCACCCACCAGTCCCTGCTACCCACCCACCAGTCCCTCATAGCCACCCACCAGTCCCTGCTAGCCACCCACCAGTCCCTCATAGCCACCCACCAGTCCCTGCTAGCCACCCACCAGTCCCTCATAGCCACCCACCAGTCCCCCTAGCCACCCACCAGTCCCTGCTACCCACCCACCAGTCCCTCATAGCCACCCACCAGTCCCTGCTACCCACCCACCAGTCCCTCATAGCCACCCACCAGTCCCTGCTACCCACCCACCAGTCCCTCATAGCCACCCACCAGTCCCTGCTAGCCACCCACCAGTCCCTCATAGCCACCCACCAGTCCCTCCTAACCACCCACCAGTCCCTGCTAGCCACCCACCAGTCCTTCATAGCCACCCACCAGTCCCCCTAGCCACCCATCAGTCCCTGCTAGCCACCCACCAGTCCTTCATAGCCACCCACCAGTCCCCCTAGCCACCCATCAGTCCCTGCTAGCCACCCACCAGTCCTTCATAGCCACCCACCAGTTCCCCTAGCCACCCATCAGTCCCTGCTAGCCACCCACCAGTCCCTGCTAGCCACCCACCAGTCCTTCATAGCCACCCACCAGTCCCATGTTGCTGGTACAATACTAGGTCACCGACTGCTGACCCCAGAAAGTAGGGTGATGCACTCTCTGTTGGGTTGGTTGTGGGAGTCATCGTCCCCTTTCCCTGTTGATGGCCTGGTCAGTCAAACTGTTGGTGCTCCCCATACACACACGGAGCCATTAGCTATGAATCGACCCCTGTAACCACAATTAGGTGAGTATACATGGGGCCAGGAGCTATGAATTGACCTCTGCAACCATAATTAGTTGAGTGCACACAAACACACACTTAGGATCTCTGTATAAGACACGTTGGATCACTATATTAGACACGTTGGATCACTATATTAGACACGTTGGATCACTATATTAGACACGTTGGATCACTATATTAGACACGTTGGATCACTATATTAGACACGTTGGATCACTATATTAGACTTGTTGGATCACTATATTAGACACAGGATCACTATATTAGACACGTTGGATCACTATATTAGACACGTTGGATCACTATATTAGACACAGCATCACTATATTAAACACAGGATCACTATATTAGACACGTTGGATCACTATATTAGACATGTTGGATCACTATATTAGACACAGGATCACTATATTAGACACAGGATCACTATATTAGACACGTTGGATCACTATATTAGACATGTTGGATCACTATATTAGACACAGGATCACTATATTAGACACGTTGGATCACTATATTAGACATGTTGGATCACTATATTAGACATGTTGGATCACGATATTAGACACAGGATCACTATATTAGACACAGGATCACTATATTAGACACAGGATCACTATATTAGACACGTTGGATCACTATATAAGACACGTTGGATCACTATATTAGACATGTTGGATCACTATATTAGACATGTTGGATCACTATATTAGACACAGGATCACTATATTAGACACAGGATCACTATATTAGACACGTTGGATCACTATATTAGACACGTTGGATCACTATATTAGACACGTTGGATCACTATATTAGACACGTTGGATCACTATATAAGACACGTTGGATCACTATATAAGACACGTTGGATCACTATATTAGACATGTTGGATCACTATATTAGACACAGGATCACTATATTAGACACAGGATCACTATATTAGACACGTTGGATCACTATATTAGACACGTTGGATCACTATATTAGACACGATCACTATATTAGACACGTTGGATCACTATATTAGACACGTTGGATCACTATATTAGACACGTTGGATCACTATATTAGACACAGGATCACTATATTAGACACAGGATCACTATATTAGACACGTTGGATCACTATATTAGACACGTTGGATCACTATATTAGACACGTTGGATCACTATATTAGACACGTTGGATCACTATATAAGACACGTTGGATCACTATATAAGACACGTTGGATCACTATATTAGACATGTTGGATCACTATATTAGACACAGGATCACTATATTAGACACAGGATCACTATATTAGACACGTTGGATCACTATATTAGACACGTTGGATCACTATATTAGACACGTTGGATCACTATATTAGACACGTTGGATCACTATATTAGACACGTTGGATCACTATATTAGACACAGGATCACTATATTAGACACAGGATCACTATATTAGACACAGGATCACTATATTAGACACAGGATCACTATATTAGACACGTTGGATCACTATATTAGACACGTTGGATCACTATATTAGACACGTTGGATCACTATATTAGACACGTTGGATCACTATATTAGACACGTTGGATCACTATATTAGACACGTTGGATCACTATATTAGACACGTTGGATCACTATATTAGACACAGGATCACTATATTAGATACAGGATCACTATATTAGACACAGGATCACTATATTAGACACAGGATCACTATATTAGACACAGGATCACTATATTAGACACAGGATCACTATATTAGACACAGGATCACTATATTAGACACGTTGGATCACTATATTAGACACGTTGGATCACTATATTAGACACGTTGGATCACTATATTAGACACGTTGGATCACTATATTAGACACGTTGGATCACTATATTAGACACGTTGGATCACTATATTAGACACGTTGGATCACTATATTAGACACAGGATCACTATATTAGATACAGGATCACTATATTAGACACAGGATCACTATATTAGACACAGGATCACTATACTAGACACAGGATCACTATATTAGACACAGGATCACTATATTAGACACAGGATCACTATATTAGACACGTTGGATCACTATATTAGACACGTTGGATCACTATATTAGACACGTTGGATCACTATATTAGACACGTTGGATCACTATATTAGACACGTTGGATCACTATATTAGACACGTTGGATCACTATATTAGACACGTTGGATCACTATATTAGACACGTTGGATCACTATATTAGACACGTTGGATCACTATATTAGACACAGGATCACTATATTAGACACAGGATCACTATATTAGACACAGGATCACTATATTAGACACAGGATCACTATATTAGACACAGGATCACTATATTAGACACAGGATCACTATATTAGACACGTTGGATCACTATATTAGACACGTTGGATCACTATATTAGACACGTTGGATCACTATATTAGACACGTTGGATCACTATATTAGACACGTTGGATCACTATATTAGACACAGGATCACTATATTAGACACGTTGGATCACTGTATTAGACACGTTGGATCACTATATTAGACACGTTGGATCACTACATTAGACACAGGATCACTATATTAGACACGTTGGATCACTATATTAGACACAGGATCACTATATTAGACATGTTGGATCACTATATTAGACACAGGATCACTATATTAGACACGTTGGATCACTATATTAGACACAGGATCACTATATTAGACACGTTGGATCACTATATTAGACACGTTGGACCACTATATTAGACACAGGATCACTATATTAGACACGTTGGATCACTATATTAGACACAGGATCACTATATTAGACACGTTGGATCACTATATTAGACACGTTGGATCACTATATTAGACACGTAGGATCACTATATTAGACACATGATCACTATATTAGACACGTTGGATCACTATATTAGACACGTTGGATCACTATATTAGACACAGGATCACTATATTAGACACGTTGGATCACTATATTAGACACAGGATCACTATATTAGACACAGGATCACTATATTAGACACGTAGGATCACTATATTAGACACAGGATCACTATATTAGACACGTTGGATCACTATATTAGACACGTAGGATCACTATATTAGACACATGATCACTATATTATACACGTAGGATCATTATATTAGACAGGATCACTATATTAGACATGTTGGATCACTATATTAGACACGTAGGATCATTATATTAGACACAGGATCACTATATTAGACATGTTGGATCATTATATTAGACACGTAGGATCACTAAATTAGACACGCAGGATCACTATATTAGACACGCAGGATCACTATATTAGACACGCAGGATCACTATGTTAGACACGTAGGATCAATATATTAGACACGTAGGATCACTGTCAATCCACTGCCAAGTAATTACGGTTGGTTATTTAACGGGGGTTCCAGCCTGCTACACGAGGGTCATTAAGGCTGCATGTCACCTGTTCACCACCAGTCAAGGTATGAGTAAATAGTGAAAAAGCCGACAAGTTACCAGTTAGTTACCAGTTACCAGTGGGTAATTCCTCAGGCTGGAGGAATTACCCACTTGTAACTCCGTCTGCCACTGCTTCACCTCACCTGTCAGCAGTATATAAGTCCGTGAATATGCTGCAATATTGCAATATATAATTATTTTTTAAAGGGGTGGAAGGGTAAGCCAGTGGAAGTCCTCGGTCAGATGACCAAAAGATCCAGCTGTGGGTCATCATATGACTAAGACCCGCGTCAGGAAACACTTGTCCTGTTTCCTGACAAACCTAACCTAATATTCTGCACTTATATTAAGACTGACGAAGCTAAGACATCTACTCCAGGCTCCATAACCCAGACAATGCTGGTGTTATGCAGAGTTGCTGTTAGTGAACTTTGTAATCTGACGTCTCATCACTCGAAGATTTTTATGATGTGGGAAATTAGGTCTACTGGTCTGTAAGTGAAATTAGGTCTACTGGTCTGTAAGTGAAATTAGGTCTACTGTTCTGTAAGTGAAATTAGGTCTACTGGTCTGTAAGTGAAATTAGGTCTACTGGTCTGTAAGTGAAATTAGGTCTACTGGTCTGTAAGTGAAATTGGGTCTACTGGTCTGTTAGTGAAATTAGGTCTATTGGTCTGTAAGTGAAATTGGGTCTACTGGTCTGTAAGTGAAATTAGGTCTACTGGTCTGTAAGTGAAATTAGGTCTACTGGTCTGTAAGTGAATTTAGGTCTACTGGTCTGTAAGTGAAATTGGGTCTACTGGTCTGTAAGTGAAATTAGGTCTACTGGTCTGTAAGTGAAATTAGGTCTACTGGTCTGTAAGTGAAATTAGGTCTACTGGTCTGTAAGTGAAATTAGGTCTACTGGTCTGTAAGTGAATTTAGGTCTACTGGTCTGTAAGTGAAATTAGGTCTACTGGTCTGTAAGTGAAATTAGGTCTATTGGTCTGTAAGTGAAATTAGGTCTACTGGTCTGTAAGTGAAATTAGGTCTACTGGTCTGTAAGTGAAATTAGGTCTACTGGTCTGTAAGTGAAATTAGGTCTATTGGTCTGTAAGTGAAATTAGGTCTACTGGTCTGTAAGTGAAATTGGGTCTACTGGTCTGTAAGTGAAATTAGGTCTATTGGTCTGTAAGTGAAATTAGGTCTACTGGTTTGTAAGTGAAATTAGGTCTACTGGTCTGTAAGTGAAATTAGGTCTACTGGTCTGTAAGTGAAATTAGGTCTATTGGTCTGTAACTGAAATTAGGTCTACTGGTCTGTAAGTGAAATTAGGTCTACTGGTCTGTAAGTGAAATTAGGTCTATTGGTCTGTAAGTGAAATTAGGTCTACTGGTCTGTAAGTGAAATTAGGTCTACTGGTCTGTAAGTGAAATTAGGTCTATTGGTCTGTAAGTGAAATTAGGTCTACTGGTCTGTAAGTGAAATTAGGTCTACTGGTCTGTAAGTGAAATTAGGTCTACTGGTCTGTAAGTGAAATTAGGTCTACTGGTCTGTAAGTTTTAGTGCTCTGCTACCTCCCTTAAAGAGTGCAAACACAGCACTTCTTATCAAGACTATTTATATCTGTCGACTCTTGGCTGAGGGACTGATTACCTCAACCTCCTTCTGATCTTCCACCATTCTTTGTATTGGACTGATGAAGCCACTCTGTATCGTAACATATTCATCAATAAAGATACCCAAGTGTTGCACATGCGTTTAATATATCAGACACAGCACCTCTGCATGAGGGAGGTAGCAGAGCACTAAAACTTACAGACCACTAGACCCAATTTCACTTACAGACCAGTAGACCTAATTTCACTTACAGACCAGTAGACCTAATTTCACTTACAGACCAGTAGACCTAATTTCCCACATCATAAAAATCTTCGAGTGATGAGACGTCAGATTACAAAGTTCACTAACAGCAACTCTGCATAACTCACACCAGCATTGTCTGGGTTATGGAGCCTGGAGTAGATGTCTTAGCTTCGTCAGTCTTAATATAAGTGCAGAATATTAGGTTAGGTTTGTCAGGAAACAGGACAAGTGTTTCCTGACGCGGGTCTTAGTCATATGATGACCCACAGCTGGATCCTTTGGTCATCTGACCGAGGACTTCCACTGGCTTACCCTTCCACCCCTTTAAAAAATAATTATATATTGCAATATTGCAGCATATTCACGGACTTATATACTGCTGACAGGTGAGGTGAAGCAGTGGCAGACGGAGTTACAAGTGGGTAATTCCTCCAGCCTGAGGAATTACCCACTGGTAACTGGTAACTAACTGGTAACTTGTCGGCTTTTTCACTATTTACTCATACCTTGACTGGTGGTGAATAGGTGACATGCAGCCTTAATGACCCTCGTGTAGCAGGCTGGAACCCCCGTTAACTCCCCCCTACCTCAATAATTCCCCCACTGCCGCTATACCGTCGAAAGATTAACCATTCCCAAGGGGAGGCAGTGAGTGCATGACTCGTGAACACCGGCCTGATTGACTATCTCAAGGACTTGTATGATTATTATGCACGACTTTGTTTAACCATAGTAGCCTTGATGAACTTAAACTACTCTGAACACTTGTAGTGTACTCTGGGAGCGTCTAAACTACTCTGAACTCTTGTAGTGTACTCTGGGAGCGTCTAAACTACTCTGAACACTTGTAATGTACTCTGGGAGCGTCTAAACTACCCTGAACACTTGTAATGTACTCTGGGAGCGTCTAAACTACTCTGAACACTTGTAGTGTACTCTGGGAGCGTCTAAACTACTCTGAACTCTTGTAGTGTACTCTGGGAGTGTCTAAACTACTCTGAACTCTTGTAGTGTACTCTGGGAGCGTTTAAACTACTCTGAATACTTGTAGTGTACTCTGGGAGAGTCTAAACTACTCTGAACTCTTGTAGTGTACTCTGAGAGTTTCTAAACTACTCTGAATACTTGTAGTGTATTCTGGGAACTTCTAAACTACTCTGAACTCTTGTAGTGTACTCTGGGAGCGTCTAAACTACTCTGAACACTTGTAGTGTACTCTGGGAACGTCTAAACTACTCTGAACTCTTGTAGTGTACTCTGGGAGCGTCTAAACTACTCTGAACTCTTGTAGTGTACTCTGGGAGTGTCTAAACTACTCTGAATACTTGTAGTGTACTCTGGGAACGTCTAAACTACTCTGAACTCTTGTAGTGTACTCTGGGAGCGTCTAAACTACTCTGAATACTTGTAGTGTACTCTGGGAACGTCTAAACTACTCTGAACACTTGTAGTGTACTCTGGGAACGTCTAAACTACTCTGAACTCTTGTAGTGTACTCTGGGAGCATCTAAACTACTCTGAACTCTTGTGGTGTACTCTGGGACCGTCTAAACCGCTGGAAGTGCCTCAAAATGCACTCTGTGAGGGTACTTAAACTACTGTGAGCACTTACAATGTACTTTGGGGAACGTTTAAACTACTCTGAATATTTGCAATGTACTCTGGGTGCATCTGATCTGCTGGAAGTGCCTCAAAATGTACTCTGTGAGGGTATTTAAACTTCTCTGAACACTTATAATGTA
Organism: Cherax quadricarinatus; assembly: GCF_038502225.1. Classification (NCBI taxonomy): domain Eukaryota; kingdom Metazoa; phylum Arthropoda; class Malacostraca; order Decapoda; family Parastacidae; genus Cherax; species Cherax quadricarinatus. Next base: position 9,199,749 of record NC_091377.1, on the reverse strand, counting down.
CTCAAGGAGTGTTTAAACTACTCTGAACGCTTATAATGTACTTATAATGTGCTTTGGGAGCGTTTAAACTGCTAGGAGTTCCTCTCAGTACTCAGAATGTACTCTGAGAGGCCGTTTAAATTACTATGAATACTTACAATGTACTTGGGAGCGTTTAAACTACTAGGAGTGCCCCAGAGTACCCAAGAAACCACTGGTGGGCGAAACGTTTCCTCAGTAAACATTGCCAGATGATGCACAAGTGTTCCGGTCTTAACTTGTCGGTTTTCTATACCATTACATCGCAACATTTGTTTATTGTGGAGACGTTTCGCCAGCAAGTGGCTTCTTCAGTCCAAAGAACGAAGAATGATCAGGAGTTTTGAGGTAATCAGTCCCTCGGTCTGCTAACTCCAGGACCTGTGGTGGCATCCTTCAGGTACAGATGAGAGGGATCCTTCTAGGACAAGAGTACATAACTTCTGGAGGAAATTAGGGACGTTCCTGCAGGAGGTTCCTAATCAGTCAGGTAATGATAGGTGTGTGTACCTGCGTGCCGCCTGGAGCAATAGACTGGTTGGTCAGGTAATAACCAGGGGGAAATTTGGCCTCAGGCTGATGTTAGGAGTGGATGATGATGATGATGATGATGTGGATGATGATGTGGATGATGATGATGATGATGTGGATGATGATGTGGATGATGTGGATGATGATGATGATGATGTGGATGATGATGTGGATGATGATGATGATGTGGATGATGATGTGGATGATGATGTGGATGATGATGATGATGTGGATGATGATGTGGATGATGATGATGATGTGGATGATGTGGATGATGATGTGGATGATGATGATGATGATGTGGATGATGATGATGATGTGGATGATGATGATGATGATGTGGATGATGATGATGATGATGATGTGGATGATGATGTGGATGATGATGTGGATGATGATGATGATGTGGATGATGATGATGTGGATGATGATGATGATGTGGATGATGATGTGGATGATGATGATGTGGATGATGATGTGGATGATGATGATGATGATGATGTGGATGATGATGATGATGATGTGGATGATGATGATGATGTGGATGATGATGTGGATGATGATGATGATGTGGATGATGATGATGATGATGATGATGTGGATGATGATGATGTGGATGATGATGATGTGGATGATGATGATGTGGATGATGATGATGATGATGTGGATGATGATGTGGATGATGATGATGTGGATGATGATGATGATGTGGATGATGTGGATGATGATGATGATGATGTGGATGATGATGATGATGATGTGGATGATGATGATGATGATGTGGATGATGATGATGATGTGGATGATGATGATGATGATGATGTGGATGATGATGATGATGTGGATGATGATGATGATGATGTGGATGATGATGATGATGATGATGATGATGATGATGATGATGATGATGATGATGATGATGATGATGATGATGATGTGGATGATGATGATGATGTGGATGATGATGATGTGGATGATGATGATGATGATGATGTGGATGATGATGTGGATGATGATGATGATGTGGATGATGATGATGATGATGTGGATGATGATGATGATGTGGATGATGATGATGATGTGGATGATGATGATGATGTGGATGATGATGATGATGTGGATGATGATGATGTGGATGATGATGATGTGGATGATGATGATGTGGATGATGATGATGATGATGATGATGTGGATGATGATGTGGATGATGATGTGGATGATGATGATGATGTGGATGATGATGATGTGGATGATGATGATGTGGATGATGATGATGATGATGATGTGGATGATGATGATGTGGATGATGATGATGATGTGGATGATGATGATGATGATGATGTGGATGATGATGATGTGGATGATGATGATGATGTGGATGATGATGATGATGTGGATGATGATGTGGATGATGATGATGATGTGGATGATGATGTGGATGATGATGATGATGTGGATGATGATGATGTGGATGATGATGATGATGATGTGGATGATGATGATGTGGATGATGTGGATGATGTGGATGATGATGATGATGTGGATGATGATGATGTGGATGATGATGTGGATGATGATGTGGATGATGATGTGGATGATGATGATGATGATGATGATGTGGATGATGATGATGATGATGTGGATGATGATGTGGATGATGATGATGTGGATGATGATGTGGATGATGATGATGATGATGTGGATGATGATGATGATGATGTGGATGATGATGATGATGATGATGATGTGGATGATGATGATGATGATGATGATGATGTGGATGATGATGTGGATGATGATGATGTGGATGATGATGATGATGTGGATGATGATGATGTGGATGATGATGATGATGTGGATGATGATGTGGATGATGATGATGTGGATGATGATGATGTGGATGATGATGATGTGGATGATGATGATGATGATGATGATGATGATGATGATGTGGATGATGATGATGTGGATGATGATGATGTGGATGATGATGTGGATGATGATGATGATGATGTGGATGATGATGATGATGATGATGTGGATGATGATGATGATGTGGATGATGATGATGATGATGATGATGATGTGGATGATGATGATGTGGATGATGATGATGATGTGGATGATGATGATGATGATGATGTGGATGATGATGATGTGGATGATGATGATGTGGATGATGATGATGTGGATGATGATGTGGATGATGATGATGTGGATGATGATGATGATGATGTGGATGATGATGATGTGGATGATGATGATGTGGATGATGATGTGGATGATGATGATGATGATGTGGATGATGATGATGATGTGGATGATGATGATGTGGATGATGATGATGTGGATGATGATGATGTGGATGATGATGATGATGATGTGGATGATGATGTGGATGATGATGATGATGTGGATGATGATGATGTGGATGATGATGATGATGTGGATGATGATGATGATGTGGATGATGATGTGGATGATGATGTGGATGATGATGTGGATGATGATGATGATGTGGATGATGATGATGATGTGGATGATGATGATGATGTGGATGATGATGATGATGTGGATGATGATGATGTGGATGATGATGTGGATGATGATGATGTGGATGATGATGATGTGGATGATGATGTGGATGATGTGGATGATGATGATGATGTGGATGATGATGATGTGGATGATGATGATGTGGATGATGATGATGATTATGATGTGGATGATGATGTGGATGATGATGATGATGTGGATGATGATGATGATGTGGATGATGATGATGATGATGTGGATGATGATGATGATGATGATGTGGATGATGATGATGATGATGATGTGGATGATGATGATGTGGATGATGATGATGATGACAGGACTCGCAGCAGTAGTTTGAAGTTGGAAGAAAAAACTGGTATGGTAAGGATATAGAAAGCATTTGTTTGTCAGTAGAGTTGTGGAGGAGTTGTTTAACAGGTACTGTCCCAGGCCGGGTCTGGTCCAGATGGTGACGTGGCCTTGGCACCCTGTGGAAATAAATGGTATAAAATACCGACACAATGGGAAAATAAATACACATGCAGTATGTGATCCTTTATTGACAACGTTTCGCCCACACAGTGGGCTTTATCACGTCACAAATAGATCTGATAAATTAGACACATGTGCAACTCTTGGGTATCTTTACTGAGGAAACGTTTCGCCACACAGTGGCTTCATCAGTCCATACATAGGAGAAACTTGAAGAACAGGAGGAGAATGAGGTAATCAGTCCCTCAACCTTGAGTCGATGTGGTCAGTCCATCAATCATTCTACTCAAGATTGATGGACTGAACACATCGACTCAAGGTTGAGGGACTGATTACCTCATTCTCCTCCTGTTCTTCAAGTTTCTCCTATGTATGGACTGATGAAGCCACTGTGTGGCGAAACGTTTCCTCAATAAAGATACCCAAGAGTTGCACATGTGTCTAATTTATCAGATCTATTTGTGACGTGATAAAGCCCACTGTGTGGGCGAAACGTTGTCAATAAATGATCATATTATACTGAGTCTGTGTTTATTTTTCCTTGGCTTCCTGTCCTGGGAGTGTCTGGGACCAATGTCTGCCATGGGAGGAGGTACAAGTACCTCCCCATCTTCCGGGACCAACTGTTCCCTGTGAACTAGTGGAACAAACTCTTGAGTATCGTTGACAATGGTGTAAAATACCGACAAGTTGAAGATTAAGACACGTACAACAGTTGGGTATCTTTTTGAGGAAACGTTTCGCCTACACAGTAGACTTCTTCAGTCAAATACAGAGGCAGCAGATGTAGCAGCGAAAGGAAGATGATGTAATCAGTCCCTCAATCTTGGAGGAAAAAAGTATTTGAGGTGGTCAGTCCCTCAGCCTGGAGAAGAGGTCTGGAAAGATATCCAGATCACAAGCGCACTCAGCTCACACACTGAGATCCGGGGTTCGAATCTCCTCCGGTACGACTGGAAAACATTAGAGACGTGTTTCCATAAGACACCTGCTGTTCCTATTCACCATCAGTTTAAAATAGTACCTGGGTGTTAGTGGACTGGTGTGGGTCGCATCCTGGGTGTTAGTGGACTGGTGTGGGTCGCATCCTGGGTGTTAGTGGACTGGTGTGGGTCGCATCCTGGGTGTTAGTGGACTGGTGTGGGTCGCATCCTGGGTGTTAGTGGACTGGTGTGGGTCGCATCCTGGGTGTTAGTGGACTAGTGTGGGTCGCATCCTGGGTGTTAGTGGACTGGTGTGGGTCGCATCCTGGGACAAAACTGACCTAATCTGCGGGAAATGCTCTGCTTAACAAGCGGCTTTCTATATAGTAGTATGTTACTGATGTCAGCTATGGTCTGTATACCTTGTACATGTACTGGTATACCTTGTACATGCACTTGTATACCTTGTACATGTACTTGTATACCTTGTACATGTACTTGTATACCTTGTACATGTACTGGTATACCTTGTACATGCACTTGTATACCTTGTACATGTACTTGTATACCTTGTACATGTACTGGTATACCTTGTACATGTACTTGTATACCTTGTACATGTACTTATATACCTTGTACATGTACTGGTATACCTTGTACATGTACTGGTATACCTTGTGCATGTACTTGTATACCTTGTACATGTACTTGTATACCTTGTACATGCACTTGTATACCTTGTACATGTACTTGTATACCTTGTACATGTACTGGTATACCTTGTACATGTACTTGTATACCTTGTACATGTACTTGTATACCTTGTACATGTACTGGTATACCTTGTACATGTACTGGTATACCTTGTGCATGTACTTGTATACCTTGTACATGTACTTGTATACCTTGTACATGCACTTGTATACCTTGTACATGTACTTGTATACCTTGTACATGTACTGGTATACCTTGTACATGTACTGGTATACCTTGTGCATGTACTTGTATACCTTGTACATGTACTTGTATACCTTGTACATGCACTTGTATACCTTGTACATGTACTGGTATACCTTGTACATGTACTGGTATACCTTGTGCATGTACTTGTATACCTTGTACATGTACTTGTATACCTTGTACATGTACTGGTATACCTTGTACATGTACTTGTATACCTTGTACATGTACTTGTATACCTTGTACATGTACTGGTATACCTTGTACATGTACTTGTATACCTTGTACATGTACTTGTATACCTTGTACATGTATTTGTATACCTTGTACATGTACTTGTATACCTTGTACATGTACTTGTATACCTTGTACATGTACTTGTATACCTTGTACATGTACTGGTATACCTTGTACATGTACTTGTATACCTTGTACATGTACTTGTATACCTTGTACATGTACTGGTATATTTGTACATGTACTTGTATACCTTGTACATGTACTGGTATACCTTGTACATGTACTGGTAGTAAATAAAGATATTATTATTATTATTATTATTATTATTATTATTATTATTATTATTATCATCATCATACGTGTATTGTACCTGTGTAGCATAGGACAGTAGGCCTACTGCAATGTTCTTTTATTCTTATATTGTTTATGTTGATGACTATGACACATGTGCAACATGTTAGGTAAAAGGGCACAGTTGCAGCTAATGTGACATTTTACTGTGGCAACGTTTCGCTCTCCAGGAGCCGTTACGACGGCCTGACGTAGCATTTGTGCCCTTTTACCTAACATATTGTTGGTAATTCCACCAACATTAACACATATGCAACACTTGGGTATCTTCATTGTTGAAACGTTTCGCCTAGGCGAAAGATACGCTAAAGATACCCCCCAGATGTTTCACATATCTTCCTCCAGACAGCGACCATCTTCACCCAACCTTGACTTGACCTCCACCTCAGCAACAACACCAACCTTGAACAGTGTCACTCTTGACTTATATGGAGTAGGACCTCGATCTAGCCCACCTCCCACCCATTAACCCACCCGTCTACCCACTAACCCACCCGACCACCTAGACTCAGTGGGCGAGCAGTACGGCTGCATTGTTCTCAGTGGTCAGACCGGCCATGGGTCAGATTTAAGCCTCTGGTGTACAACTCACAAGTAGGTGAGCGGGTAGCTATGTTGACCTAACTAGTTAGTGAAGCCTCCAGCACAGCTTCTTTATGTTTAGCGAAGCTCACGTGTGTGTAACTGCGGCCAAGAACCTGTGACTGGGGCCAAGAGCCTGTGACTGGAGCCAAGAGCTTGTGGCTGGAACCAAGAGCCTAAGGCTGAAGCATGTAGCCTATGGCTGAAGCCAAGAGCCTGTGGCTAGATCCAAGAGCCTGTGGCTGAAGCCAAGAGCCTGTGGCTGAAGCCAAGAGCCTGTGGTTGGAGCCAAGAGCCTGTGACTGAAGCCAAGAGCCTGTGACTGAAGCCAAGAGCCGGTGGCTAGATCCAAGAGCCTGTGGCTGAAGTCAAGAGCCAGTGGCTAGAGCCAAGAGCCTGTGGCTGGAGCCAAGAGCCTGTGGTTGGAGCCAAGAGCCTGTGACTGAAGCCAAGAGCCTGTGTTTGAAGCCAAGAGCCTGTGACTGAAGCCAAGAGCCTGTGACTGAAGCCAGGAGCCTGTGACTGAAGCCAAGAGCCTGTGACTGAAGCCAAGAGCATGTGATTGGAACCAAGAGCTTGTGACTGGAACCAAGGGCCTGTGACTGGAACCAAGAGCTTGTGACTGTAACTAAGAGCCTCTGACTGAAGCCAAGAGCCTGTGACTGGAACCAAGAGCTTGTGACTGGAACCAAGAGCCTGTGACTGAAGCCAAGAGCCTGTGACTGGAACCAAGAGCCTGTGACTGAAGCCAGGAGCCTGTGACTGAAGCCAAGAGCCTGTGACTGAAGCCAAGAGCATGTGATTGGAACCAAGAGCTTGTGACTGGAACCAAGGGCCTGTGACTGGAACCAAGAGCTTGTGACTGTAACCAAGAGCCTCTGACTGAAGCCAAGAGCCTGTGACTGGAACCAAGAGCTTGTGACTGGAACCAAGAGTTGGAGAGTTGAAGGAGGAGGTCTTGCTTCTCCAGGAGGAGATTAGGAGGCTGAAGGTCCACCTCAATGGGTCTGGGAGAGAGTGTGAGGTGGCTGGAGTTGTGGGGAATGAGGCTTCTAGCAGCGAGGTGCAGTCTGTCTCTCGCTGTGAGGAGGCTGTAGTTGGGGAGGCAGCAACGGCTACCAGCAGTGAGGTGCAGCCCAGCACCTGCTACAAGTGGCGAGTAGTTCACAGTAATGGAAGGCGCATCAGAGTAAGGAAAGTTAAGAGTGAAGATCTGAAGGTAGGAAATCGCTTCTCTGTTCTTCAGGATGAATGTACTTCAGTGGCCAGTGAAGGTAAGGGTACTACTGCCCCTGCTAATGGAGGTAAGCGCATTCTTGTGGTTGGTGACTCTCAGGTAAGATACATTGACCGTGCTTTTTGTAATAGGAATAAGAAGATGAGAGATAGAGTGTGCTTCCCTGGAGCTGGTGTTGGGGACATTGTCAACAGGCTGGATAATATCATGTCAGGTAATGGGAGCAAGCCCATTATCTGTCTCAGTGCTGGTGGAAATGATATTGGGAAGGGTAGGAGAGAAGAGCTGCTAGATAAGTACAGGTCACCTATAGATTTCATTAAGTCTAAGGGAGGGATCCCAATCATATGTAGCATCTTGCCTAGAAGGGGAGTAGGAAATGAATGGTTGTCTACGGCAATTGGTGTAAATTGCTGGCTAGACAGATACTGCAAGGAACTTGCAATCCCATTCATTGACAACTGGAACAACTTTTATGGCAAACATGATATGTATGCAAGGGATGGGGTACATCTCTCTGGGGCTGGGGTGGTAGCACTTGCAGACTCGATTGAGAAGGCCATTGGTGAAATGCCTATGATTTTAAACTGATGGAAGATAGAGGTATGGGTGTGTGTGGGAAACAAGCAGGTTGCAACACTTGGGTTGGAAACAGTAAATGTATAAAAGGCATTCAGCATGAAGTTATAAATAAAGACAATAGATCAGGTCAGCAAACAAAGGGGGACAGCAGAGGGCAGCAAGGGACTAGCTCCCTTAAGGTTTACTATACTAATAGCAGGAGTGTAAGAAATAAGATAGATGAGCTAAGATTAATTGCAAGTGCAGGAAACATAGATATTATTGCTATAACAGAGACCTGGCTCAATCTGAAAGATAGAGAGATGCCCTCTGAATGTCACATACAAGGCTATAAATTATTCCACACTGACAGGGTCAACAGGAAAGGTGGTGGAGTAGCGATGTATGTCAGAGACAATTTAAATTGTTGTGTTAGACAAGATATTAAATTAGAAGCGTCAGCCACTGAATCTGTTTGGTTACAGCTTCTCGAGGGCCGAGAAAAACTAATTTTGGGTGTGATTTACAGGGCCCCAAATCTTGATAGGGAGTGCAGTAAACTTCTATGGGACGAAATTCGTAAGGCATCTACATACGAAAATGTTGTGCTAATGGGAGATTTCAACTATAGACAGATTGACTGGAGCAATTTGACAGGAAATTTAGAGTCAGGTGACTTTCTTGATACGATCCAGGATTGTTTTTTAAAACAGTTTGTGACAGAGCCAACTAGGGGAAATAACCTCCTTGACTTGGTTCTTGCCAGTAGGGAAACACTAATTAATAATCTTGAGGTTAATGATGAGCTTGGGGAAAGTGATCACAAATCACTCAGTTTTAATATATCATGGAATTCCCCTAATAATGGCAATCAAGTCTCCGTCCCTGACTTTCGCTTGGCTGATTTCATAGGACTGAAAAATTACTTAGGTGGGCTGAACTGGAATGACCTGACTAAGGGTCAGGTAGGTGGTGATGGTTGCCGATATGATGCTTTCCAGGGCATAGTTCTAGCTGCTCAGTCAAATTATGTTCCAAATAGGGAAATCAGATCAAACAAAAATGATCCTAAATGGATGAACAATAGATTAAAATATCTGATTGGTCAAAAGAGAGGCATATATAGGCAAATCAAAAGAGGAGAGGGGCAATTGAGAAATCGATATATTCAGTTAAAGAGAGAAATAAAAAAGGGAATTAGAAAAGCAAAAAGAGATTATGAGGTTAAAGTTGCAAGAGAATCGAAGACTAACCCAAAAGGATTCTTTCAGGTATACAGAAGTAAGATCAGGGACAAGATAGGCCCACTCAAAAGTTCCTCGGGTCAGCTCACTGACAGTGATAAGGAAATGTGTAGAATTTTTAACACATACTTCCTCTCAGTTTTTACACAGGAGGATACCAGCGATATTCCAGTAATGATAAATTATGTAGAACAGGACGAAAATAAACTGTGTACTATTAGGGTCACAAGTGACATGGTCCTTAGGCAAATAGATAAATTAAAACCTAACAAATCCCCAGGCCCTGATGAACTGTATGCAAGGGTTCTAAAGGAATGTAAAGAGGAGCTTAGCACACCTTTGGCTAATCTTTTCAACATATCACTACAAACTGGCATGGTGCCAGATAAGTGGAAAATGGCAAATGTGATACCTATTTTCAAAACAGGTGACAGGTCCTTAGCTTCGAACTATAGACCAATAAGCCTAACCTCCATAGTGGGAAAATTTATGGAATCAATAATTGCCGAGGCAGTTCGTAGCCACCTTGAAAAGCATAAATTAATCAACGAATCTCAGCATGGTTTTACAAAGGGGCGTTCCTGCCTTACGAATTTATTAACTTTTTTCACTAAGGTATTTGAGGAGGTAGATCATGGTAATGAATATGATATTGTGTATATGGACTTCAGTAAGGCTTTTGACAGGGTCCCACATCAGAGACTATTGAGGAAAATTAAAGCACATGGAATAGGAGGAGAAATTTTTTCCTGGATAGAGGCATGGTTGACAAATAGGCAGCAGAGAGTTTGCATAAATGGGGAGAAATCAGAGTGGGGAAGTGTCACGAGCGGTGTTCCACAGGGGTCAGTGTTGGGCCCCCTACTGTTCACAATCTACATAAACGACATAGATGAGGGCATAAAGAGCGACATCGGCAAGTTTGCCGATGACACCAAAATAGGCCGTCGAATTCATTCTGACGAGGACATTCGAGCACTCCAGGAAGATTTGAATAGACTGATGCAGTGGTCGGAGAAGTGGCAGATGCAGTTTAATATAGACAAATGCAAAGTTCTAAATGTTGGACAGGACAATAACCATGCCACATATAAACTAAATAATGTAGATCTTAATATTACGGATTGCGAAAAAGATTTAGGAGTTCTGGTTAGCAGTAATCTGAAACCAAGACAACAGTGCATAAGTGTTCGCAATAAAGCTAATAGAATCCTTGGCTTCATATCAAGAAGCATAAATAATAGGAGTCCTCAGGTTGTTCTTCAACTCTATACATCCTTGGTTAGGCCTCATTTAGATTATGCTGCACAGTTTTGGTCACCTTATTACAGAATGGATATAAATTCTCTGGAAAATGTACAAAGGAGGATGACAAAGTTGATCCCATGTATCAGAAACCTTCCCTATGAGGATAGACTAAGGGCCCTGAATCTGCACTCTCTAGAAAGACGTAGAATTAGGGGGGATATGATTGAGGTGTATAAATGGAAGACAGGAATAAATAAAGGGGATGTAAATAGTGTGCTGAAAATATCTAGCCTAGACAGGACTCGCAGCAATGGTTTTAAGTTGGAAAAATTCAGATTCAGGAAGGATATAGGAAAGTACTGGTTTGGTAATAGAGTTGTGGATGAGTGGAACAAACTCCCAAGTACCGTTATAGAGGCCAGAACGTTGTGTAGCTTTAAAAATAGGTTGGATAAATACATGAGTGGATGTGGGTGGGTGTGAGTTAGACCTGATAGCTTGTGCTACCAGGTCGGTTGCCGTGTTCCTCCCTTAAGTCAATGTGACCTGACCTGACTAGGTTGGGTGCATTGGCTTAAGCCGGTAGGAGACTTGGACCTGCCTCGCATGGGCCAGTAGGCCTTCTGCAGTGTTCCTTCGTTCTTATGTTCTTATGTTCTTAAGAGCCTGTGACTGGAACCAAGAGCCTGTGACTGGAACCAAGAGCCTGTGACTGGAACCAAGAGCCTGTGGCTGAAGCGAAGAGCCTGTGACTGAAGCCAAGAGCCTGTGACTGAAACCAAGAGCCTGTGACTGAAACCAAGAGCCAGTGACTGGAACCAAGAGCCAGTGACTGGAACCAAGAGCCAGTGACTGGAACCAAGAGCCAGTGACTGGAACCAAGAGCCAGTGACTGGAACCAAGAGCCAGTGACTGAAACCAAGAGCCAGTGACTGGAACCAAGAGCCAGTGACTGGAACCAAGAGCCAGTGACTGGAACCAAGAGCCTGTGACTGGAACCAAGAGCCAGTGACTGGAACCATGAGCCAGTGACTGGAACCAAGAGCCAGTGACTGGAACCAAGAGCCAGTGACTGAAACCAAGAGCCAGTGACTGGAACCAAGAGCCAGTGACTGGAACCAAGAGCCAGTGACTGGAACCAAGAGCCTGTGACTGGAACCAAGAGCCAGTGACTGGAACCATGAGCCAGTGACTGGAACCAAGAGCCAGTGACTGGAACCAAGAGCCTGTGACTGGAACCAAGAACCAGTGACTGGAACCAAGAGCCAGTGACTGGAACCATGAGCCAGTGACTGGAACCAAGAGCCAGTGACTGGAACCAAGAGCCAGTGACTGGAACCATGAAGCTCTTCAGTATTGTGGCAACAAGTGTATTCATTAAATTTATTTAAACACAGGTACACATAAAGACTTGAGTCCTGGAAATGGGAAGTACAATGCCTGCACTTTAAAGGAGGGGTTTGGGATATTGGCAGTTTGGAGGGATATGTTGTGTATCTTTATACGTATATGCTTCTAAACTGTTGTATTCTGAGCACCTCTGCAAAAACAGTGATAATGTGTGAGTGTGGTGAAAGTGTTGAATGATGATGAAAGTATTTTCTTTTTGGGGATTTTCTTTCTTTTTTGGGTCACCCTGCCTCGGTGGGAGACGGCCGACTTGTTGAAAAAAAAAAACACATGAATACAATTATCAACACAGTGTAAATTACCCACTAGGATCCCCCCCCCCCCCCAAAAAAAAAGTCAGTCACAGTGACTTATTTCCGTTGTAGTTTACCTGGAGAGTTTACCTGGAGAGAGTTCCGGGGATCAACGCCCTCGCGGCCCGGTCTGTGACCAGGCCTCCTTAGGTCAGTGTCCCAGGATGCGACCCACACCAGTCGACTAACACCCAGATACCCATTTTACTGATGGGGAACATAGACAACAGGTGGAAAGAAACACGTCCAATGTTTCTACTCTGGCTGGGAATCGAACCCAGGCCCTCACCGTGTGAAGCCAGAGCGTTAACCACCAGGCCACCAGAGCCCCAGAGTCCTTGTAATATCTTGTTATTTAAATCTTAAATGTTAAAACAGTCACAGTAAAGGAATACACCAACACTAGGATTAGATTATTATTATTATTATAATCAAGGGGGAAGCGCTAAACCCGGAGGATTATACAGCGTTTGGGGGGGGGATGTGGAAGGCATTCAGGCTTAATTCGGGGAACTGGAGCACAGATCCAATTCCCTAGATCAAGAGCCCCTCACCAACATCAAGGAACCTTCCTTGAGGGGATACATTAATATTAGAGGATCAGCTTATAACACCACCCGCACCATTGTTAACTATGTAAGAAATTACTCTCCTGCCTTCCTGTACCTTCGTTCATTAGGTACCTTTCTGTAGCTTCGTTCATTAGGTACCTTTATGTAGCTTCATTCATTAGGTACCTTTCTGTAGCTTCATTCATTAGGTATCTTTCTTTAGCTTCATTCATTAGGTACCTTTCTGTAGCTTCATTCATTAGGTACCTTTCTGTAGCTTCATTCATTAAGTACCTTTCTGTAGCTTCATTCATTAGGTACCTTTCTGTAGCTTCATTCATTAGGTACCTTTAAGTAGCTTCATTCATTAGGTACCTTTCTATAGCTTCATTTATTAGGTACCTTTCTGTAGCTTCATTCATTAGGTACCTTTCTGTAGCTTCATTCATTAGGTACTTTTAAGTAGCTTCATTCATTAGGTACCTTTCTATAGCTTCATTTATTAGGTACCTTTCTGTAGCTTCATTCATTAAGTACCTTTCTGTAGCTTCATTCATTAGGTACCTTTAAGTAGCTTCATTCATTAGGTACCTTTCTATAGCTTCATTTATTAGGTACCTTTCTGTAGCTTCATTCATTAGGTACCTTTCTGTAGCTTCATTTATTTGGTACCTTTTTGTAGCTTCATTCATTAGGTACCTTTCTGTAGCTTCATTCATTAGGTACCTTTATGTAGCATCTTTCATTAGGTACCTTTATGTAGTTTCATTCATTAGGTACCTTTATGTAGCATCATTCATTAGGTAGCTTTCTGTAGCTTCATTCATTAGGTACCTTTATGTAGCATCATTCATTAGGTACCTTCATGTAGCTTCATTGTTTACGTAGCTTTCTGTAGCTTCATTTATTAGGAACCTTTCTGTAGCTTTTTTCATTAAGTACCTTTCTGAAGCTTCATTTACTAGGTACCATTATGTAGCTGAATTCATTAGGTACCTTTATTTTGTTTCTTTCATTATATACCTTTATGTAGCTTCATTTATTTGGTACCTTTTTGTAGCTTCATTCATTAGGTACCTTTCTGTAGCTTCATTCATTAGGTACCTTTATGTAGCTTCATTCATTAGGTACCTTTCTGTAGCTTCATTCATTAGGTACCTTTCTGTAGCTTCATTCATTAGGTACCTTTCTGTAACTTCATTCATCCTTCGCTCCACGAACCTTAATCAAAGGACACTAATGTTACTAATGTGACATTTTATCGTTGCAACGTTTCGCTCTCCAGGAGCTTTACGAAGCCTTTATTCTGTTTAATTGTGGTAGAAACTGCTATTAATGATGACTCAAGGTACTTACTGTGCAGCAGTTAGGTATCTTTATTTCGAAACGTTTCGCCTACACAGTAGGCTTCTTCAGTCGAGTACAGAAAAGTTGGTAGATTATTGTTATTATAATCAAGGGGGAAGCGCTAAACCCGGAGGATTATACAGAGCCTGGGGGGGAGGGATGTGGAAGGCATTCAGGCTTAATTCGGGGAACTGGAGCACAGATCCAATTCCCTAAATCAAGAGCCCCTCACCAACATCAAGGAACCTTCCTTGAGGGAAAAAGTTGGTAGAAGCAGAAGAGATGTCATCACTCCATCAGCCTGACAAGCTCTTGGAGGCTGAGGGACTGACCACCTCAAAACTGCGTCTTCAAGGGTGATGGACTGATTACATCTTTACTGCTTCTGCTGCCTCCGTATTTGACTGAAGAAGAATTAGACACATGTACCAACCAGTGGCTATATCAATACAATACAAGGATATAATTGGAGGACTGAAGAATTCTATACAAAAGATGAGGTAATCAGTCCCTCAGCCTTAGAATTTGTGAAAAGCACCATAGTCTTGAAGAGTATGGAGCACAGGCAAGAAGGCTGGCGCTTATGTACTGGCATCAGGTGAGGGACGGGTAGCAGACGATGACATTGTCACTGGTAGGCGAGATTCCCCAGTGGAAGTAGGTCACACCCGAGGGACCGGCAAGTTAAAAATGTTGTGGAGACGTCCTCTGAACCAATACCGACAATAAACCATACCCCCGGCCGGGATTGAACCCGCGGTCATAGAGTCTCAAAACTCCAGCCCGTCGCGACGGGCTGGAGTTTTGAGACTCTATGACCGCGGGTTCAATCCCGGCCGGGGGTATGGTTTATTTGCAATCGTGTCATTACGATTTCTTGAGTCAATACCGACAATATGTGTCAGTGTTTGCTTACGTGTCTTTCTTAACCAGTCCAGACAAAACACTTCTTATCAAGAATAATGGATTAATTACATCAACTCCAGACTGTGGGACTGATAACCTCAGTCTCCTTCTCATCTTCCCTATCCATCTTGGAATTAGACTGATGAAGCCACTGTGTGGCGAAACGTTTCCACAATAAAGAAACCCAAGTGTTGCATATGTGTCGAATTTATCAGTAAAAAAAAATGACCGCTGGTTATAGAATGATAAGCAGAGTTATACAGAGATGATGATCACCCAGTGATGATTATAATGATTGTGATGATGAGGATGCAGCCACTCAGAGTGAGAGCTAAACCTGGAAGGTTAACACATCCGGCTGGAAATCCAGTTGGCATTGTTGCTGGTTTTATGGCCGAGTTAAACATTTGCAGCTTCACCAGGTTACCTGTACACCAGGTTACCTGTACACCAGGTTACCTGTACACCAGGTTACCTGTACACCAGGTTACCTGTACACCAGGTTACCTGTACACCAGGTTACCTGTACACCAGGTTACCTGTACACCAGGTTACCTGTACACCGGTTTACCTGTACACCGGGTTACCTGTACACCAGGTTACCTGTACACCAGGTTACCTGTACACCAGGTTACATGTACACCAGGTTACATGTACACCAGGTTACATGTACACCAGGTTACCTGTACACCAGGTTACCTGTACACCAGGTTACCTGTACACCAGGTTACATGTACACCAGGTTACATGTACACCAGGTTCTCCAGAGCGGTGATAATTAAGACATGTACAACAGTTGGGTATCTCAATTATTGAAACTTTTCTCCTGCACAGTAGGCTTCTGGCCGGGTCGCCATCTGGAAAGTGACCCGGGCCGGCAAATGTTCCGGTGAATTTTAAAAGAAAAGTAGGCATCATCAGTCAAACACAGAGGCAGCAGGTGTAGTAGTGAAATGAAGGTGATGTAATCAGTCCATCAACCTTGGAGATATGAGATGGTCAATCCCTCAGCCTGGAGAAGAGTTCAGCTTCATGGTCTGGAACGATATGAAGCTGAAGCCGAAGAACGGAGTCTTAAATACTGTCGAAGGTGAGGTGGAAAATCTCGATGACGTTGTAGGGGACGGGATTCAACTTGTCCGTATTTTATAATATTTTCAACATTCCCCAGAGTGATCGACATCGACTTCTAAGAGCTGGTGAAACTGTCGCAGGGGTCGATAACTAGCTGGGGGTTCAAAGAGGGTGAGTAAATGTCTGGGAACGAGGTTTGTGTTGTGTATCTGTGACTCTCAGTTGCAGGAAGGACTCACTATGTGACCATGGATCTGGAAGCAAAAAACATTGTTCAGAAGAAAAGGCTTAAGTGACTATTGGAACAATGTAAACACGGTCATAATGTTGGTAGAATTACTGACAATATGTTAAGTAAAAGCCGTTGGTAACGGCTTGACAAAGCTCCTGGAGAGCGAAACGTTGCCAAAATAAAAATACCGAATTAGTTGCACATGAATCCTTTTACCTAACAGTGTAAATGCTGTTGGTAAATAGCCCCGGCTTTATGCAGTGGTGGAGCCATTTTTACCGGCTTTCCCAAGTTCGTACGCGGCTGAAGGTGGTTTTAGCTATGCTCATGCAATTCTAAGCAGAGCAACAGACTGAGCCTGGAAGAGCCTGGTGACTTAAAGCTAAAACTCACCAATCACCAACCAAATATCAGTGACCTTGTTCAATAATAACCCATATGGAGAGACAACACAGAAGTTTGATTGATCTGTTTACTTCCAGGTTCCTCTTCAGCTGAAGAGGAACCCAAAAAACGGGTCAAAATAAACCATACCCCCGGCCGGGATTGAACCCGCGGTCATAGAGTCTCAAAACTCCAGCCCGTCGCGCTAACCACTAGACCAGCTAGCCACATAAGATTCATCCAACTAGGTATATTTCTACACCATAGGAAGGTTAGCACAGGCACCTCTGTGACCACAAATGCAAGTTTTTACAGACGAATCTCCAGCTAGCGTGGCCGTGACGAACTCTAGCTCAAGTCCCTTCACTGCCGTCAACATGACTTAAGAAATCGTAATGACACGATTGCAAATAAACCATACCCCCGGCCGGGATTGAACCCGCGGTCATAGAGTCTCAAAACTCCAGCCCGTCGCGCTAACCACTAGACCAGCTAGCCACATAAGATTCATCCAACTAGGTATATTTCTACACCATAGGAAGGTTAGCACAGGCACCTCTGTGACCACAAATGCAAGTTTTTACAGACGAATCTCCAGCTAGCGTGGCCGTGACGAACTCTAGCTCAAGTCCCTTCACTGCGCGACGGGCTGGAGTTTTGAGACTCTATGACCGCGGGTTCAATCCCGGCCGGGGGTATGGTTTATTTGCAATCGTGTCATTACGATTTCTTAAGTCATGTTGACGGCAGTGAAGGGACTTGAGCTAGAGTTCGTCACGGCCACGCTAGCTGGAGATTCGTCTGTAAAAACTTGCATTTGTGGTCACAGAGGTGCCTGTGCTAACCTTCCTATGGTGTAGAAATATACCTAGTTGGATGAATCTTATGTGGCTAGCTGGTCTAGTGGTTAGCGCGACGGGCTGGAGTTTTGAGACTCTATGACCGCGGGTTCAATCCCGGCCGGGGGTATGGTTTATTTGCAATCGTGTCATTACGATTTCTTAAGTCATGTTGACGGCAGTGAAGGGACTTGAGCTAGAGTTCGTCACGGCCACGCTAGCTGGAGATTCGTCTGTAAAAACTTGCATTTGTGGTCACAGAGGTGCCTGTGCTAACCTTCCTATGGTGTAGAAATATACCTAGTTGGATGAATCTTATGTGGCTAGCTGGTCTAGTGGTTAGCGCGACGGGCTGGAGTTTTGAGACTCTATGACCGCGGGTTCAATCCCGGCCGGGGGTATGGTTTATTTGCAATCGTGTCATTACGATTTCTTAAGTCGGGTCAAAATACACAGACCAATCAATCTCTTGTGTTTTTTGTCTCCATGTGAGTTATTACTCAACACTAACAAGTCTCCATTACACTGTAGTTATTACTCAGTGTCCTTGATAACGGTCATCAGATATATTCTTCCCATTAATATTATCAACAGTTTCAGAAAAAAATGGCTATATTAAATCGTACATTTTTCGTAATTTAAATATTACCAATATTTTATGGTCACTATTATTATTATTATTATTATTATTATTATTATTATTATTATTATTATTATTATTATTTGTGTGGGTACAAAGTAGTGTTTATCCTGGGAACTTGGCTAACAACTGGTCACTTACTAACTAGAATTTAGTAATTTATTCCGAGTTGTAACAAGTTACTGTCCTGTGAAATTTATGTGTACGCACGTAGCTGAACACTGAGACAGTTGTGTAACGTTTGGGAAAGTTGATTGTGGAAACGGTTTGCCAGCCAGTGGCTTCTTCAGTCCAGTGCAGACAACAACGGTGGAAGATGAGGAGTTTAAGGTAATCAGTCCCTCAGCCTGGAGTTAATGTGTTCAGTCAGTCACTTCTGAAGATTTATATATATATATATATATATATATATATATATATATATATATATATATATATATATATATATATATATATATATAAGAGGTTTAGTTGGGGTGTGGTTCCGTAGATGGCGTTGAGGTACCTCGAAGGAAAAACTGGTTTGGTTCAAGGGCAAGATGTGTCTGGCACTCTTATTAATATTACTTTAAGATAACCGGTTCCAATGTTGGTAGTAGTGGTGATACAGTTGGTGATACAGGCGGTAATAGTGGTGGAGGTAGTGGTGATAGTGGTGGAGGTAGTGGTGATACAGGTGGTGATAGTGGTGGAGGTAGTGGTGATAGTGGTGGAGGTAGTGGTGATAGTGGTGGAGGTAGTGGTGATAGTGGTGATAGTGGTGGTGATAGTGGTGATAGTGGTGGAGGTAGTGGTGATAGTGGTGGAGGTAGTGGTGATAGTGGTGATAGTGGTGGAGGTAGTGGTGATAGTGGTGGAGGTAGTGGTGGAGATAGTGGTGATACAGGTGGTGATAGTGGTGGAGGTAGTGGTGATATAGGTGGTGATAGTGGTGGAGGTAGTGGTGATACAGGTGGTGATAGTGGTGGAGGTAGTGGTGATAGTGGTGGAGGTAGTGGTGATACAGGTGGTGATAGTGGTGGAGGTAGTGGTGATACAGGTGGTGATAGTGGTGGAGGTAGTGGTGATAGTGGTGGAGGTAATGGTGATACAGGTGGTGATGGTGGTGATAGTGGTGGAGGTAGTGGTGATACAGGTGGTGATAGTGGTGGAGGTAGTGGTGATACAGGTGGTGATAGTGGTGGAGGTAGTGGTGATACAGGTGGTGATAGTGGTGGAGGTAGTGGTGATACAGGTGGTGATAGTGGTGGAGGTAGTGGTGATACAGGTGGTGATAGTGGTGGAGGTAGTGGTGATACAGGTGGTGATAGTAGTGGAGGTAGTGGTGATACAAGTGGTGATAGTGGTGGAGGTAGTGGTGGAGGTAGTGGTGCTACAGGTGGTGATAGTGGTGGAGGTAGTGGTGATACAGGTGGTGATAGTGGAGGTAGTGGTGATAGTGGTGGAGGTAGTGGTGATACAGGTGGTGATAGTGGTGGAGGTAGTGGTGATACAGGTGGTGATAGTGGTGGAGGTAGTGGTGATACAGGTGGTGATAGTAGTGGAGGTAGTGGTGATACAAGTGGTGATAGTGGTGGAGGTAGTGGTGATACAGGTGGTGATAGTGGTGGAGGTAGTGGTGCTACAGGTGGTGATAGTGGTGGAGGTAGTGGTGATACAGGTGGTGATAGTGGTGGAGGTAGTGGTGATACAGGTGGTGATAGTGGTGGAGGTAGTGGTGATACAGGTGGTGATAGTGGTGGAGGTAGTGGTGATAGTGGTGATACAGGTGGTGATAGTAGTGGAGGTAGTGGTGATACAGGTGGTGATAGTGGTGGAGGTAGTGGTGATAGTGGTGATACAGGTGGTGATAGCGGTGGAGGTAGTGGTGATACAGGTAGTGATAGTGGTGGAGGTAGTGGTAAGAGTGGTGATACAAGTGGTGATAGTGGTGGAGGTAGTGGTGATACAAGTGGTGATAGTGGTGGAGGTAGTGGCGAGAGTGGTGATACAAGTGGCGATAGTGGTGGAGGTAGTGGTGAGAGTGGTGATACAAGTGGTGATAGTGGTGGAGGTAGTAGTGATAGTGGTGATACAGGTGGTGATAGCGGTGGAGGTAGTGGTGATAGTGGTGATACAGGTGGTGATAGTGGTGGTAGTGGTGATAGTGGTGGAGGTAGTGATAAGGGTGACACAGGTGGTGATAGCGGTGGAGGTAGTGGTGATAGTGGTGGTGGTAGTGGTGATGGTGGTGGAGGTAGTGGTGATAGTGGTGATGCAGGTGGTGATAGTGGTGGACGTAGTGATGATAGTGATGATACAGGTGGTGATAGTGGTTGAGATAGTGGTGATGCAGGTGATGATAGTGGTGATACAGGTGGTGATAGTGGTGGTGGTAGTGGTGATGGTGGTGGAGGTAGTGGTGATGCAGGTGGTGATAGTGGTGGAGGTAGTGATGATAGTGGTGATACAGATGGTGATAGTAGTGTAGGTGGTGGTGATACAGGTGGTGATAGTGGTGGAGGTAGTGGTGATACAGGTGGTGATAGTGGTGGAGGTAGTGGTGATACAGGTGGTGATAGTGGTGGAGGTAGTGGTGATAGTGGTGATACAGGTGGTGATAGCGGTGGAGGTAGTGGTGATACAGGTGGTGATAGTGGTGGAGGTAGTGGTAAGAGTGGTGATACAAGTGGTGATAGTGGTGGAGGTAGTGGTGATACAAGTGGTGATAGTGGTGGAGGTAGTGGCGAGAGTGGTGATACAAGTGGCGATAGTGGTGGAGGTAGTGGTGAGAGTGGTGATACAAGTGGTGATAGTGGTGGAGGTAGTAGTGATAGTGGTGATACAGGTGGTGATAGCGGTGGAGGTAGTGGTGATAGTGGTGATACAGGTGGTGATAGTGGTGGTAGTGGTGATAGTGGTGGAGGTAGTGATAAGGGTGACACAGGTGGTGATAGCGGTGGAGGTAGTGGTGATAGTGGTGATAGTGGTGGTGGTAGTGGTGATGGTGGTGGAGGTAGTGGTGATAGTGGTGATGCAGGTGGTGATAGTGGTGGACGTAGTGATGATAGTGATGATACAGGTGGTGATAGTGGTTGAGATAGTGGTGATGCAGGTGATGATAGTGGTGATACAGGTGGTGATAGTGGTGGTGGTAGTGGTGATGGTGGTGGAGGTAGTGGTGATGCAGGTGGTGATAGTGGTGGAGGTAGTGATGATAGTGGTGATACAGATGGTGATAGTGGTTGAGGTAGTGGTGATACAGGTGGTGATAGTGGTGATGCAGGTGGTGATAGTGGTGATGCAGGTGGTGATGCAGGTGGTGATAGTGGTGGAGGTAGTGATGATAGTGGTGATACAGATGGTGATAGTGGTGGAGGTAGTGGTGATACAGGTGGTGATAGTGGTGATGCAGGTGGTGATAGTGGTGATGCAGGTGGTGATGCAGGTGGTGATAGTGGTGGAGGTAGTGATGATAGTGGTGATACAGATGGTGATAGTGGTGATGCAGGTGGTGATACAGGTGGTGATAGTGCTTGAGCTTTCGTGATTTCTCACATTATCAAGGAACAGGTCCTTGATAATGTGAGAAATCACAAGCGAAAATTTGTGTATGCAATAATTTCGCAAAAATCATTCTGAACCTAACAAAAAAAAATATTTTTCATTGTTTATTATTAAATTATTGTAAACTTTTCTAAAATACATTTAGTTGGATTAGGCTAAATTAAATTGCGCTTGTTATAATAAGGTTAGGTAAGTTTTCTAAGGTTTTTTTGGTACAAAATTATTAATTTTTACATTAACATAAAGGAAAAAAAATATATCTTTAAACGGACGAGAGAAAATTTTAGAAAGGACTTAATTTTAAATGAGTTCTTGCTAATTGACCAATTTTACCTATTCGGCACGACACACACACACACACACACACACACACATGTATATGTCCAGATGCACTCATACCGTTTCTGTCTAGGGCCTAGTTCCTAGGCCTATTGTGTATCCGTATGTTCTTGCGCTACCCTGTACAGGATGTATATAGGCTGCACCTTGAACTAGCCGCTCTATTAGCAAAATTTAAATATTCTGGGGAGGAAAAGAACGCACATAGCAAAACACGGTAAAAAAATACATCAAAAACAGAGCGACCTCCTCTGTTTTTGAGTGACGTCAAAGCACTAGAAGCGAGGATAAAGTTGTACATGACTCTTGTTGTTACCTGATGGGTTGACGCTGGCAGTGCATGGTAGCGCGGCGGCGTCCGTCAAGGTCTGAAGCTGTGTTTGTTTGAGCGTAGCTGTCAGGTGTCTCAGGAACTACGTCTGCCTCCCTCCCAGGCTGTCCTACCACATCTTTCTCACACACCTTAATAATAATAATAATAATAATAATAATAATAATAATAATAATAATAATAATAATAATAATAATCTTCATTTCTTCATGATACAACTTATGCAGACCATAGCTGACATCAGTGATATACTCCTGAGGGACTGATTACCTCACACCCTCATCTTCCACCTTTGTCCACATTAGACTGAAGAATCCACTGGCTGGCAAAACTTTTCCAGAATAAAGACATCCAGATCTTGCTCAAGTGTCTCAGTTATTAACTTCTAAATGATTTATTCATATAACACGGTCCCAGACCAGGTCTGTTTGCTGGCCTGATCGATCAGTCTGTTAGTGCCCGTAGTCTGCAGTCTAACGTATTCACCATAGCCCGGCTGATCAGGAACTGTTTTTGAGGAATCTGTCGAGTTCCCTCTTGAAAACAGCCTCCCCTCAAGGAAGGTTCCTTGATGCTGGTGAGGGGCTCTTGATCTAGGGAATTGGATCTGTGCTCCAGTTCCCTGAATTAAGCCTGAATACCTTCCATATCCCCCCACAGGCGCTGCATAATCCTACGGGTTTAGCGTTCCCCCATGATTATAATGATAAGGAAGACAGCCAGGAGTTTGTTGGTGATCTGTCTTATGCATGAAGTGAGCGTGTTGAAGAGTCGTGGACCTTGAACACTGAGTTCTCTCTCAGTGTACTCATCGCTCCCCTACTTTTTATAGGAGGTGTTCTGTACCGTCTACCAAGACTCTTGTCTTCATAAGCAGTAATTTCAGTGTGTGTGTTGTATATGTTTGGTCTACAATACCGACAAGATGAAGAATTAGACACATGTACAACATCTGGGTATCTTTATTGTAGATGTTTCGCCCTCCAGTGGCTTTATCAATACAAATGCAATGACATAATGAGAAGACTGTGGAATTAATATGCCTTAATGTTTGCTAAGGTGTCATGTTAAACTAACTAGTTGGTAATAATTAACAAGTTTTATACCCGAGTTAAAGTTATACCTTGTACAAACACCATAAGATACTGGAGTGAGAAATGTGGGAGGAAGTGCAAAATAAACCCAGTGAAAAGCAAGGGTGGCGTGGGCACAATAAGAGAACACTGTATCAACATTCGTGGCCCCAAATTATTCAGCATCTTATCAGAAGATATCAGAAACACTGTTGGAACAAGTGTAGAAGTCTTCAAGAGGAAATTGGATAAGTATCTTAACCAGGTGCCAGATCAACCAGGCTGTGATGGGTATGTGGGCCAGCGGGCCACCAGCAGCAAGTCTGGTTGACCAGGCTACCACCAGACGAGCCTGGCCCATGACCGGGCTCCAGGAGTAGAAAGACTCTCGAAACTCATCAAAGGTATATCAGTGATGACCCTGTTATCACCAGTAGGTAGTTAGGAGATACAACTATGTACATAATGGTTCAGAGAAGCGACAGGATGAACTAAATACTAAACACTTGGGTATCATTATTATGACATCCAAATGTTGCAAGGTCCTGGGACCTTGCAACACTTCTAACATACAGAGGTTAAAAGATAGTATAATTAGGCGGAAAGTGAGGTGTGAGTGACGCATAGTGACCTGAAGAATGCCATGTTGGGATGAGGATGGGTAGACGATGAGATCATGTGACTCCTGTGTTGCTGGGTAGGTGCTGCCCCGCCTGGTTGAGTATCATGTATGCTAATAGTGTAGAAATTTTGTACTTTCCAGTTAATACTGGTGTTAATACTGGTGTTAATGCTGTTGTTAATACTGGTGTTAATGCTGATGTTAATACTGGTGTCGGTAACGGCGATTAGCGAGGCTTCCAGACATCGTCGGCGTCAAAGATCTTGTTCGGTGAGAACGAGTTGTGCCTCATCCCAGTTCATCAAAGTCGCAACTGTTGGACCATACACACTGTAAGAAGGCGTTTGACACAGTTCCACACAAGAGATGGAGGACACAGGCGTACCTT
Source organism: Cherax quadricarinatus (assembly GCF_038502225.1). Lineage (NCBI taxonomy): Eukaryota > Metazoa > Arthropoda > Malacostraca > Decapoda > Parastacidae > Cherax > Cherax quadricarinatus. Next base: position 9,174,849 of record NC_091377.1, on the reverse strand, counting down.
AAATCATCTCTTGCTGGCGTTTCGATGTTCGTTCAGGTTGACCTAAAGACTTCTTCCTGTTTCCCCTACATATTTCTTAGCACAGTATCCACAGGGGATGGTGTCGACGCCCACTGTGGAAGTTAGAGATATGGGGCTACGTTTCATAGTGAGGTCTTTGATAGATGATGTGTTTATGATGGGCACAGTGATGTTGTTCTTACCAAGTACCTGGCGAATATTCGTGGCAATATCACCACATGACAGCACTATGGACTGCTTAGAGGACTGTTCCATGGGCGGTTTGTTGATGATAACTTGTGCCTTGAGTCTGCAATCCCGGATGAAGAAAGATGGAAACTGGAGACATGTGAAGACTTGTGTTATGTAGATGCGATCTTAGACGCCGACTATGTCTGGAAGCCTCGCTGATCACCGTCACCGACACCAGTATTAATACCAGTGTTAACACCAGTGTTAACACCAGTATTAGCACCAGTATTAACACCAGTATTCACTGGAAAGTACAAAGTTCCTGAAACATTAGCATACATGATAGTCAACCAGGCGGGGCAGCACCAACCCAGCAACACAGGAGTCACGTGATCTCATCGTCTACCCGTCCTCATCCCAACATGTCATTCTTCAGGTCACCATGTGTCACTCACACCTCACTCAGGTCACCATGTGTCACTCACACCTCACTCAGGTCACGATACTTCACTCACACCTTATTCAGGTCACCATTTGTCACTCACACCTCACTCAGGTCACCATGCGTCACTCACACCTCACTGAGGTCACCATGCGTCACTCACACCTCACTCTCCGCCTATACATACGGTCTTTTAACCTCTGTATGTTAGAAGTGATCAAGGTCCCAGGGCCGAACCGTTTTCTAACATGTCCTAGTGTTTCCTTACGTGTTTTTCTAAACCAATTCCCGAGGTGCCGCCATGACCGTGAAGGTGACTGGGTGAATGATGACCTATTTCTCAGGCAGGAAATTCACCCTCAGAATACACAATTACGGTGTCACCTTCAAGTGGTTTTTGCACTCAATACCTGCTGCGTAATTATCTCTACAGGTAACACAACTTGGGTAATTAGGTACAGTGACGCGTGTTCCTAGGAAAAACACCTGAGACTGATTGGTGTTAGGTGGTAATCAGGTGTTGGGTGGTATGATGGTTAGGGTAATTCAACTCTCTGGCAACTTTGGGTAAAGATTAATAATAATAATAATAATAATAATAATAATAATAATAATAATAATAATAATAATAATAATATCTTTATTTACAAGTACATGTACAAGGTATACAGACCATAGCTGACATACTACTATATAGAAAACCCCTTGTTATGTAGAGCATTTCGGGCAAATTAGGTTAGTTTTGTCCCAGGATGCGACCCACACCAGTCGACTAACACCCAGGTACCTATTTTACTGCTAGGTGAACATGGAAACAAGTCCAAACGTTTCCTAGAGGTACCGGGAATCGACCCCCGAACAGTGTGTGAGCTGAGTGCGCTACCAATCAAGCTACGGGACACCGTATAAGAACATAAGAAAGAAGGAACACTGCAGCAGGCCTACTGGCCCATGCGAGGCAGGTCCAAGTCTTCTACCGGCTTAGGCCAATGCACCCAACCTAGTCAGGTCAGGTCACATTCACTTAAGGAAGGAACACGGCAACTGACCTAGTAGCACAAGCTAGTCAGGTCCAACTCACACCCACCTACACCCACTCATGTATTTATCTAACCTATTTTTAAAACTACATAATGTTTTAGCCTCTATCACTGTACTTGAGAGTTTGTTCCACTCATCCACAACTCTATTACCAAACCAGTACTTTCCTATATCCTTCCTGAATCTAAATTTTTCCAACTTAAAACCATTGCTGCGAGTCCTGTCTAGGCTAGATATTTTCAGCACGCTATTTACATCCCCTTTATTTATTCCTGTCTTCCATTTATACACCTCAATCATATCCCCCCTAATTCTACGCCTTTCTAGAGAGTGCAGATTCAGGGTCCTCAGTCTATCCTCATAGGGAAGATTTCTGATACATGGGATCAACTTTGTCATCCTCCTCTGTACGTTTTCCAGAGCATTTATATCCACTCTGTAATCATTATTTAACTACATGTAAACCACACAACAACCAAATTCTGTAAATTCAACATTGTAATCATTATAGAGAATAAACTTTGAATTGAACTTTGAATTCTGTAATACGGTGACCAGAACTGAGCAGCATAGTCTAAACGAGGCCTAACCAAGGATGTATGGAGTTGAAGAACAACCTGAGGACTTCTATTATTTATACTTCTTGATATGAAGCCAAGGATTCTATTAGCTTTATTGCGAACACTTATGCACTGTTGTCTTGGTTTCAGATTACTGCTAACCAGAACTCCTAAATCTTTTTCGCAATCCGTAATATTAAGATCTACATTATTTAGTTTATATGTGGCATGGTTATTGTCCTGTCCAATAACCATGAGCAGGGGTCGTGTCATATTCCTGTGCCCCCTCCTGCACTCCTTAAGAAATTTATACCCAAACATGATATTACCCCAACTCTCTCCTTCCTCCTCCATCACCCACAACCCCACCCTCCATTACAACCACCCCAACACACAAACCCACACAAGACCAACCTAACACGCAAACTATATCTTCCAAAACACCACCCCAGTCACTTCCTTCACCAGTACCCCACATCGCCTCACTCCCCCACACACCAGTACCCCACATCGCCTCACTCCCCCACACACCAGTACCCCACATCGCCTAACTCCCCCACACACCAGTACCCCACATCGCCTCACTCCCCCACACACCAGTACCCCACATCGCCTCAATCCCCCACACACAAGTACCCCACATCGCCTCACTCCCCCACACACCAGTACCCCACATCGCCTCACTCCCCCACACACCAGTACCCCACATCGCCTCACTCCCCCACACACCAGTACCCCACATCGCCTCACTCCCCCATACACCAGTACCCCACATCGCCTCACTCCCCCACACACCAGTACTCCACATCCCCTCACTCCCCCACACACCAGTACCCCACATCGCCTCACTCCCCCACACACAAGTACCCCACATCGCCTCACTCCTCCACACACCAGTACCCCACATCACCTCACTCCCCCACACACCAGTACCCCACATCACCTCACTCCCCCACACACCAGTACCCCACATCGCCTCACTCCCCCACACACCAGTACCCCACATCGCCTCACTCCACCACACACCAGTACCCCACATCACCTCACTCCCCCACACACCAGTACCCCACATCGCCACACTCCCCCACACACCAGTACCCCACATCACCTCACTCCACCACACACTAGTACCCCACATCACCTCACTCCCCTCACACACCAGTACCCCACATCACCTCACTCCCCTCACACACCAGTACCCCACATCACCTCACTCCCTCACACACCGGTACCCCACATCACCTCACTCCCCCCACACACCAGTACCCCACATAACCTCACTCCCCTCACACACCAGTACCCCACATCACCTCACTCCCCCCACACACCAGCACCCCACATCACCTCACTACCCCACACTTCAGTACCCCACATCACCTCACTCCCCTCACACATCAGCACCTCACATCACCTCACTCCCTCCATACACCAGTACCCCACATCACCACAATCCCCTGACAACACTGGTACCCCACATCACCACAATCCCCTGACAACACCAGTACCCCACATCACCACAATCCCCTCACACACCAGCACCCCACATCACCACAATCCCCTGACAACACCAGTATCCCACATCACCACAATCCCCGCACAACACCAGTACCCCACATCACCACAATCCCCTCCCACACCAGCAGCATACATCACCACAATCCCCTCCCACACCAGCAGCCCACATCACCACAATCCCCTCACACACCAGCACCCCACATCACCACAATCCCCTCCCACACCAGCAGCCCACATCACCACAATCCCCTCACACACCAGTACCCCACATCACCACAATCCCTTCACACACCAGCACCCCACATCACCACAATCCCCTCACACACCAGCACCCCACATCACCACAATCCCCTCACACACCAGTACCCCACATCACCACAATCTCCTCCCACACCAGCAGCCCACATCACCACAATCCCCTCACACACCAGCAACCCACATCACAATCCCCTCACACACCAGCACCCCACATCACCACAATCCCCTCCCACACCAGCAGCCCACATCACCACAATCCCATCACACACCAGTACCCCACATCACCACAATCCCTTCACACACCAGCACCCCACATCACCACAATCCCCTCACATACCAGCACCCCACATCACCACAATCCCCTCACACACCAGTACCCCACATCACCACAATCCCCTCACACACCAGTACCCCACATCACCACAATCCCCTCACAACACCAGTACCCCACATCACCACAATCCCCTCACACACCAGTAACCCACATCACTACAATCCCCTCACACACCAGTACTCCACATCACCACAATCCCCTCACACACCAGTACCCCACATCACCACAATCCCCTCACACACCAGCACCCCACATCACCACAATCCCCTCACACACCAGTACCCCACATCACCACAATCCCCTCACACACCGGTACCCCACATCACTACAATCCCCTCACAACACCAGTACCCCACATCACCACAATCCCCTCACACACCAGTACCCCACATCACCACAGTCCCCTCACACACCAGTACCCCACATCACCACAATCCCCTCACACACCAGTACCCCACATCACCACAATCCCCTCCCACACCAGCAGCCCACATCACCACAATCCCCTCACAAACCAGCAGCCCACATCACCACAATCCCCTCACACACCAGCAGCCCACATCACCACAATCCCCTCACACACCAGCACCCCCCCCACATCACCACAATCCCCTCCCACACCAGCAGCCCACATCACCACAATCCCCTCACACACCAGTACCCCACATCACCACAATCCCCTCCCACACCAGCAGCCCACATCACCACAATCCCCTCACAAACCAGCAGCCCACATCACCACAATCCCCTCACACACCAGCAGCCCACATCACCACAATCCCCTCACACACCAGCACCCCCCCCCACATCACCACAATCCCCTCCCACACCAGCAGCCCACATCACCACAATCCCCTCACACACCAGTACCCCACATCACCACAATCCCCTCACACACCAGCACCCCACATCACCACAATCCCCTCACACCAGCACCCCACATCACCACAATCCCCTCACACACCAGTACCCCACATCACCACAATCCCCTCACACACCAGTACCCCACATCACCACAATCCCCTCACAACACCAGTACCCCACATCACCACAATCCCCTCACACACCAGTAACCCACATCACCACAATCCCCTCACACACCAGCACCCCACATCACCACAATCCCCTCACACACCAGTACTCCACATCACCACAATCCCCTCACACACCAGTACCCCACATCACCACAATCCCCTCACACACCAGCACCCCACATCACCACAATCCCCTCACAACACCAGTACCCCACATCACCACAATCCCCTCACACACCAGTACCCCACATCACCACAATCCCCTCACACACACAACCCCACATCACCACAATCCCCTCACACACACCAGTACACACCACGACAATCCCCTCACAACACCAGTACCCCACATCACCACAATCCCCTCACACACCAGTAACCCACATCACCACAATCCCCTCACACACCAGCACCCCACATCACCACAATCCCCTCACACACCAGTACTCCACATCACCACAATCCCCTCACACACCAGTACCCCACATCACCACAATCCCCTCACACACCAGCACCCCACATCACCACAATCCCCTCACACACAAGTACCCCACATCACCACAATCCCCTCACACACCGGTACCCCACATCACCACAATCCCCTCACAACACCAGTACCCCACATCACCACAATCCCCTCACACACCAGTACCCCACATCACCACAGTCCCCTCACACACCAGTACCCCACATCACCACAATCCCCTCACACACCAGTACCCCACATCACCACAATCCCCTCACACACCAGCACCCCACATCACCACAATCCCCTCACACACCAGTACCCCACATCACCACAATCCCCTCACACACCAGCACCCCACATCACCACAATCCCCTCACACACCAGTACCCCACATCACCACAATCCCCTCACACACCAGCACCCCACATCACCACAATCCCCTCACACACCAGTACCCCACATCACCACAATCCCCTCACACACCAGTACCCCACATCACCACAATCTCCTCTCACACCAGTACCCCACATCACCACAATCCCCTCACACACCAGTACCCCACATCACCACAATCTCCTCCCACACCAGCAGCCCACATCACCACAATCCCCTCACACACCAGCAGCCCACATCACCACAATCCCCTCACACACCAGCACCCCCCCCCACATCACCACAATCCCCTCCCACACCAGCAGCCCACATCACCACAATCCCCTCACACACCAGTACCCCACATCACCACAATCCCTTCACACACTAGCACCCCACATCACCACAATCCCCTCACACACCAGCACCCCACATCACCACAATCCCCTCACACACCAGTACCCCACATCACCACAATCCCCTCACAGCACCAGCACCCCACATCACCACAATCCCCTCACACACCAGCACCAGCACCCCACATCACAACAATCCCCTCACAGCACCAGCACCCCCCATCACCACAATCCCCTCACACACAAGGACCCCACATCACCACAATCCCCTCACACACCAGCACCCCACATCACCACAATCACCACAATACCCCTCACACAATCCCCTCACAGCACCAGCACCCCACATCACCACAATCCCCTCACACACCAGTACCCCACATCACCACAATCCCCTCACACACCAGTACCCCACATCACCACAATTTCCTCACACACCAGCACCAGTACCCCACATCACCACAATCCCCTCACACACCAGCACCAGTACCCCACATCACCACAATCCCCTCACACACCAGCACCAGTACCCCACATCACCACAATCCCCTCACACACCAGTACCCCACATCACCACAATCTCCTCACACACCAGCACCAGCACCCCACATCACCACAATCCCCTCACACACCAGCACCAGCACCCCACATCACCCCCCCCCCCCAGCACCATACACAAGCTAGCCTATAAACTGTCCCTGGAACTTGAGTCAAGAAGACGGGATATACACACTGAGAGATGTTGACAATGGTATAAAATACTGACAAGTTGATAATTAAGACACATGTGCAACAGTTGGGTATCTTTATTGTTGAAACGTTTCGCCTACACAGTAGACTTCTTCAGTCAGCTACAAAGGGAGCAGTGGAAATGAAATAAAGATGATGTAATCAGTCCATCAACCTTGGAGAAAAATTATTTGAGGTGGTCAGTCCCTCAGCCTGGAGAAGAGTTCAGCGTCATTGGAACGATATTGTTCCATGGTGGCATGAACCACCACTATGACCACTTGAGCTAGAGTTCGACACAGCCACTCTGGTGTGGGATTCGTCTGTAAAAACCTGCATTTGTGGTCACAGTGGTGGCCCATGCTAACCTCCCTATCATGCATATAAATATACCTAGTTGGATGGCTCTTATTGGAGCCAGATGGTCGAGTTAACCTGATAAACGACATGGTACATTCACCTCTAAAACACCCCACCCCTCCTTCAACCCCTCCCCTCCCTCATCACCTCCCCTCCCTCATCACCTCCCCTCCCTCATCACCTCCCCTCCCTCATCCCCACCGCTGGGATAAAAAGGTGAATATTTCGTGAGTAAAAAAAAAGCGTACGTTAATAACCTGGGTGTCCCTAATAATGAGTCGGGAAGTTGTGTGTGTGTGTGTGTGTGTGTGTGTGTGTGTGTGTGTGTGTGTGTGTGTTTACTCACCTAGTTGTACTCACCTAGTTGAGGTTGCGGGGGTCGAGTCCGAGCTCCTGGCCCCACCTCTTCACTGATCGCTACTAGGTCACTCTCCCTGAGCCGTGAGCTTTATCATACCTCTGCTTAAAGCTATGTATGGATCCTGCCTCCACTACATCGTGTGTGTGTGTACAGGCGCATAACACTTGACTAGTGGTCACTGCTGCTGAGTACTGCTGTACGACGCTCCAAACACTTAGAATATATTAAACACATATTAAGTACTCATATTACACGGTACTACACGGGACAGAGTGACAGCAGAGGACAAGCAAGGCCACACTGAGGCTACCTGCTGAGATGAGCTATTTACCTCTACCTAGATTAAAGTTTATCGTGAATTATCTAGATGTGAGAGTCCTCCCTCCCTCCCACTCATACACATACACACTGTAAGAAGGCGTTTGACACAGTGCCACACAAGAGATTAATGCAAAAGTTGGAGGACCAAGCAGGGATAACAGGGAAGGCACTGCAATGGATCAGGGAATACTTGTCAGGAAGACAACAGCGAGTTATGGTACGTGGCGAGGTGTCAGAGTGGGCACCTATGACCAGCGGGGTCCCACAGGGGTCAGTCCTAGGACCAGTACTGTTTCTGGTATATGTGAATGACATGACGGAAGGAATAGATTCAGAAGTGTTCCTGTTGGCAGACGATGTGAAGCTAATGAGAATTCAGTCAGAGGAGGATAAGGCAGGACTACAGAGGGATCTGGACAGGCTGCAGGAGTTCAACCCCACTAAGTGCAAAGTCATAAATATTGGGGAAGGGCAAAGAAGACCACAGACAGAATACAGTCTAGGGGGCCAAAGACTACAAACCTCACTCAAGGAAAAAGATTTTGGAGTGTATAATACCGAGCACATCTCCGGAAGCACACATCAACCAAATAACTGCTGCAGCATATGGACGCTTGACAAACCTAAGAATAGCGTTCCAACAAATGAATAAGAGGTTGTTCCGGACTCTGTACACCGTGTCCCCTAAACGAAGGTTCTTTGATGCTGTTGAGGGGCTCTTGATCTAGGGAACTGGATCTGTGCTCCACTTCCCTGAATTAAGCCTGAATACCTTCCATCCTCCCACAGGCGCTGTATGATCCTGCTGGTTTAGCGCTTCCCTCTTAATTATAATAATAATAATGTACACCGTTTACGTCAGGCCCATATTTGAGTATGCAGCACCAGTTTGGAACCCACACCTGGACATGCAGGTTAGGAAACTAGAGAAAGTGCAAAGAGACTAGTCCCGGAACTAAGGGACATGTCCTAGGAGGAAAGGTTAAGAGAACTCGACCTGACGACACTGGAGGACAGTAGAGATATGGGGGATATGATAACTACATATAAAATACTACTGAGAGGAATCGACAAGGTGGACAGGGACAGAATGTTCCTGAGGTGGGGCACAGAAACAAGGGGTCACAAATGGAAGTTGAATACTCAGATTAATCACAGGGATGTTAGGAAGTACTTCTTCAGTAATAGAGTTGTCAGGAAGTATAATAGTCTAGAAAGTGAGGTAGTGGAGGCAGGTACCATACCTACCTTTAGGAAGAGGTATGATAAAGCTCATTGAGCAGGGAAAGAGTGGACCTAGTAGCGACCAGTGAAGAGGCGGGGCCAGGAGCTATGAATCGACTCCTGCAGCCACAATTAGGTGAGTACATATACACACACACACTCACAAGGTAGTCATTGCAGTGATGTATAATCCACCACAGAACTGCAGGAAGTCAAGAGAGGAATATGAAGAGAGTAACAGAGCAATGGTGGACACACTGGCTGAGGTGGCAAGAAGAGCTAACTCCAGCAGAGCAAAGTTACTTGTTATGGGCGATTTCAATCACAGGGAGATCGATTGGGAAAACCTGGAGCCACACTGGGGTCCCGAAACATTGAGAGCCAAGATGATGGATGTGGTACTGGAAAAACCTTATGCATCAACATGTTAAGGATACTACCAGAGAGAGAGGGAAGGATGAACCAGCAAGACTGGACCTTATGTTCACCCTGAGCAGTTCAGACATTGGGGACATCACATATGAGAGGCCCTTAGGAGCTAGTGACCACGTGGTTCTGTGCTTTGAATACATAGCAGGCAGAGGAAAGGTTTGTTCCCAAGGGCAACAGAAATAATGGGAAGACCAGAACGAGCCCCTGGTTTACCCGACTGTGTAAAGAGGCAAAAACCAAGTGAAATAGAGAATGGAAAAAGTATAGAAGGCGAAGGACCTAGGAAAATAAGGAGATTAGTCGAAGAGCCAGGAACGAGTATGCACAGGTAAGGAGGGAGGCCAAGCAACAGTGTGAAAATAACATAGCATCGAAAGTCAAGTCTCACCCGAAACTGCTGTACAGCCACAACAGGAGGAAGATAACAGTCAAAGACCAGGTGATCAGGCTGAGGAAAGGTGGGGAACTCACAAGTAACGATCAAGAGGTATGCGAGGAGCTCAACGTGAGATTTAAGGAAGTATTTTCAGTAGAGACAGGAATGGCTCCAAGGCAGCACAGAGGGGAACATCAACAGGGAACATAACAACAGGTGCTGGATGATGACATACAAACAACGAAGGAGGTGGTGCAGAAGCTGCTAAGTGACCTCGATACCTCAAAGGCGAGGGGTCCGGACATCTCCCTGTGGGTCCTTAGAGAAGGAGTAGAGATGCTGTGCGTGCTACAATCTTCAATACATGCCTTGAAACTGGGCAACTACCTGAGGTATGGAGGACGGCAAATGTAGTCGCCATTTTTAAGAAAGGAGACAGAAACAAGGCACTAAACTACAGACCAGTGTCTCTGACGTGTATAGTATGCAGAGTCATGGAGAAGATTATCAGGAGGAGAGTGGTGGAGCACCTGGAACGAAACAAGATTATAAACGACAACCAGCACAGATTCATGGAAGGCAAATCCTGTGTCACAAAACTTCTGGAGTTTTATGACAAGGTAACAAAAGTAAGACACGAGAGAGAGAGGTGGGTTGACTGCATTTTCCTGGACTGCAGAAAGGCCTTCGAACAGTTCCTCACAGGAGATTAGTGCAGAAGCTGGAGGATCAGGCACCTATAACAGGAAGGACACTGCAATGGATCACAGATTACCTGACAGGGAGGCAACAACGGGTCATGGTACGTGATGAGGTATCACAGCGGGTTCCTGTGACGAGTGGCGTCCCACAGGGGGTCAGTCCTAGAACCAGTGCTATTTTTGATATATGTGAATGACATGGTGGAAGGGATAGACTCTGAAGTGTCCCTGTTCGCAGATGATGTGAAGCTAATGAGAAGGATTAAATCGGATGAGGATCAGGCAGGACTACAAAGAGACCTGGAAAGGCTGGACAAGTGGTCCAGCAACTGGCTTCTCGATTTCAACTCTGTCAAATGCAAAGTCATGAAGATTGGGGAAGGGCAAAGAAGACCGCAGACAGAGTATAGGCTAGGTGGACAAAGGCTGCAAGCCTCACTCAAGGACAAAGATCTTGGGGTGACCATAACACCGAGCACGTCCCCGGAGGCACACATCAACCAGATAACTACTGCAGCATACGGGCGCCTGGCAAACCTGAGAATAGCGTTCCGATACCTTAATAAGGAATCGTTCAAGACACTGTACACTGTGTACGTCAGGCCCATACTGGAGTATGCAGCACCAGTTTGGAACCCACACCTGGTCAAGCACGTCAAAAAATTGGAGAAAGTACAAAGGTTTGCAACAAGGCTAGTTCCGGAGCTCAGGGGAATGTCCTACGAAGAAAGGTTGAGGGAAATCGGACTGACGACACTGGAGGACAGGAGGGTCAGGGGAGACATGATAACAACATACAAAATAATGCGTGGAATAGACAAGGTGGACAGAGACAGGATGTTCCGGAGAGGGAACACAGAAACAAGGGGTCACAATTGGAAGCTGAAGACTCAGACGAGTCACAGGGATGTTAGGAAGTATTTCTTCAGTCACAGAGTCGTCAGGAAGTGGGATAACCTAGCATGTGATGTAGTGGAGGCAGGAACCATACATAGCTTTAAGACGAGGTATGACAAAGCTCAGGAAGCAGAGAGAGGACCTAGTAGCGACCAGTGAAGAGGCGGGGCCAGGAGCTGAGTCTCGACCCCTGCAACCACAATTAGATGAGTGCTTTTAGGTGAGTGCACACACACACACACACACACACACACACACACACACACACACACACACACACACAGTGCAAAGGTTTGCAACAAGACTAGTCCCAGAGCTAAGAGGTATGTCCTACGAGGAGAGGTTAAGGGAAATCAACCTGACGACACTGGAGGACAGGAGAGATAGGGGGGACATGATAACAACATACAAAATACTGAGAGGAATTGACAAGGTGGACAAAGACAGGATGTTCCAGAGATTGGACACAGTAACAAGGGGACACAGTTGGAAGCTGAAGACACAGATGAATCACAGGGATGTTAGGAAGTATTTCTTCAGCCACAGAGTAGTCAGTAAGTGGAATAGTTTGGGAAGCGATGTAGTGGAGGCAGGATCCATACATAGCTTTAAGCAGAGGTATGATAAAGCTCACGGCTCAGGGAGAGTGACCTAGTAGCGATCAGTGAAGAGGCGGGGCCAGGAGCTCGGACTCGACCCCCACAACCTCAACTAGGTGAGTACAATTAGGTGAGTACACACACACACACACACACACACAGATAACTGCTGCAGCATACGGGCGCCTGGCAAACCTACGGACAGCGTTCCGATACCTCAGTAAGGAGTCGTTCAAGACTCTGTATACCATTTACGTCAGGCCCATACTGGAGTATGCAGCACCAGTTTGGAACCCACACCTAGTCAAGCACGTCAAGAAATTAGAGAAAGTGCAAAGGTTTGCAACAAGACTAGTCCCAGAGCTACGGGGATTGTCCTACGAAGAAAGATTGAGGGAAATCGGCCTGACGACACTGGAGGCAAGGAGGTTCAGGGGAGACATGATAACGACATATAAAATACTGCGCGGAATAGACGAGGTGGACAAAGACGGGATGTTTCAGAGATGGGACACAGACACAAGAGGTCACAATTGGAAGTTGAAGACTCAGATGAATCAAAGGGATGTTAGGAAGTATTTCTTCAGTCATAGAGTAGTCAAGTCGTGGAATAGCCTAGAAAGTGAAGTAGTGGAGGCGGGAACCATACATAGTTTTAAGGCGAGGTATGATAAAGCTCACGGAGCAGGGAGAGAGAGGACCTAGTAGCAGTCAGTGAAGAGGCGGGGCCAGGAGCTGTGACTCGACCCCTGCAACCACAAATAGGTGAGTACAAACACACATACACAAACGTACGTTTGCCTTATTTGGTAAGAAAAGCGTTGCTATATAACCTAAAATCGAAAGTTTTACCTATTCGGCACTACATATATATATATATATATATATATATATATATATATATATATATATATATATATATATATATATATAATCAAGTTATATAGAAACATTTTAGGTCTGCTGACCACTTCATAAGACCGGAAATTACCCTGACGTACGTGATTACAACTGCTCACAGTTAAACACCATGAATCGGGCGTGTACGTGCGTAACTGTATGTACGTTTGTGTGTGTGTGGCTGTTTGTAGGCTGCGTGTGCATCTGTGACTGTGTGAGTGTACTCACCGATTTGTATTTTCGGGGGTCGAGTTGTGGTCCACCTGTCAAGCTTCACCGGCAGACTTTTATTGACCTCTTGAGCTGTCATATCTAGTCTTGAAACTATGCAGTTCGACTCTGGCACTTTAACATCAGGTTCACTTCACTTCCCTACTAACCACAGACTGAAAAAGTACTTCCCAACATCCCTGCGACTCATCTGTGCTTTTAACTTTCAGGTTCTCTGCCTGGTCAACCAGACTGTTGCTGTTGGCGACCCTCTGGCCCTCATACCCATCACAGTCTGGTTGAAATGGCACTTGTCCAGGCAGTATTTCTGATGTCTGCTTGTAGAAAGTTGAATAATCTGGGAGCATGGATGTTGACACAGTGTTTTCTTATTATGCCCACGGTGCCCCTGCTTTTCCCAGGGTCTATTTAACACTTCCCTATGGCAAGCAATACCGACACCATGGAAAAATTGACATAAATGCAGCATAATGCGAGCCTTTATTGGCAATGTTTCGCCCACTCAATGGGCTTTTTTAAGTCACAAACATATCTGATTTGTGACTTGATAAATCCCACTGCGTGGGCGAAACGTTGTCAATAAAGGTTCCATTATAAGAACATAAGAACATAAGAACGAAGGAACACTGCAGCAGGCCTATTGGCCCATGCGAGGCAGGTCCAAGTCTCCTACCGGCTTAAGCCAATGAACCCAACCTAGTCAGGTCAGGTCACCGTGACTTAAGGGAGGAACACGGCAACCGACCTGGTAGCACAAGCTAATCAGGTCCAACTCACACCCACCCACATCCACTCATGTATTTATCCAACCTATTTTTAAAGCTACACAACGTTCTGGCCTCTATCACTGTACTCGGGAGTTTGTTCCACTCATCCACAACTCTATTACCAAACCAGTACTTTCCTATATCCTTCCTGAATCTGAATTTTTCTAACTTAAAACCATTGCTACGAGTCCTGTCTAGGCTAGATATTTTCAGCACACTATTTACATCCCCTTTATTTATTCCTGTCTTCCATTTATACACCTCAATCATATCCCCCTTAATTCTACGTCTTTCTAGAGAGTGCAGATTCAGGGCTCTTAGTCTATCCTCATAGGGAAGGTTTCTGATACATGGGATCAACTTTGTCATCCTCCTTTGTACATTTTCCAGAGCATTTATATCCATTCTGTAATACGGTGACCAAAACTGAGCAGCATAATCTAAATGAGGTCTAACCAAGGATGTATAGAGTTGAAGAACAACCTGAGGACTCCTATTATTTATGCTTCTTGATATGAAGCCAAGGATTCTATTAGCTTTATTGCGAACACTTATGCTAACCAGAACTCCTAAATCTTTTTCGCAATCCGTAATATTAAGATCTACATTATTTAGTTTATATGTGGCATGGTTATTGTCCTGTCCAACATTTAGAACTTTGCATTTGTCTATATTAAACTGTATCTGCCACCTCTCCGACCACTGCATCAGTCTATTCAAATCTTCCTGGAGTGCTCTAATGTCCTCGTCAGAATGAATTCGACGGCCTATTTTGGTGTCATCGGCAAACTTGCTGATGTCGCTCTTTATGCCCTCATCTATGTCGTTTATGTATATTGTGAACAGCAGGGGGCCCAACACTGACCCCTGTGGAACACCGCTCGTGACGCTTCCCCACTCTGATTTCTCCCCATTTATGCAAACTCTCTACTGCCTATTTGTCAACCATGTCTCTATCCAGGAAAAAATTTCTCCTCCTATTCCATGTGCCTTAATTTTCCTCAATAGTCTCTGATGTGGGACCCTGTCAAAAGCCTTACTGAAGTCCATATACACAATATCATATTCATTACCATGATCTACCTCCTCAAATACCTTAGTGAAAAAAGTTAATAAATTCGTAAGGCTCCTGCTGAGATTCGTTGATTAATTTATGCTTTTCAAGGTGGCTACGAACTGCCTGGGCAATTATTGATTCCATAAATTTTCACACTATGGAGGTCAGGCTTATTGGTCTATAGTTCGAAGCTAAGGACCTGTCACCTGCTTTGAAAATAGGTATCACATTTGCCATTTTCCACTTATCTGGCACCTGCATTTGTGTCTGTGTTTCCAACACTTCCCTGTCTCTCACTCCAGGTACCTTCTTAAGGTTTAGGTCTGGAACTAACCTCTTAGATATCTTCCAGGTATATCTTCCAGGTATATATTCCAGGTATATATTATCTACCGTTGAGGGCGTTGCAGGTACTCTGAGGCATTCCCAGTTTTATAAATGCGTGACTGGCAGTAAATGATCTTTGTACATTCTCCAGCCGATATTATCTCTCTCTCTCTCTCTCTCTCTCTCTCTCTCTCTCTCTCTTTCTCTCTCTCAACACTGAACAAGAGAACACAAGTGATTTGAAAAATGCCACCACCAGCGTTTACTGTTTTGTTGTAACAGTTGAAGACCCTTTGAGGGTCGACAGGCCCTCTCCGAAACTCGTTCTCAGGGTCGGCCAAATTTAAAAAAAAAAATTATTTTCTCTTATGAAAAGATAGAGAATCTTTTCCCGATCATAAAGACACCAAAAGTTTGAAATTTGATAGAAAACTTACGGAATTATGCTCTCGCAAAGTTAGCGGTCTCGGCGATGTTTACGCATCGGCGATTTTGCCCACTTTGAGCCCCATTTTCGGCCAATTTCACTGTACTAGTCGACAAAAAACATGAATATTTCGCTAGAACTCCATTTTTTCTATCGAATGGGTGCAAGAAACCACCCATTTATGAAATTCAACTATCCAGTACAGTGGTCAGAATTTAGCAATTTTGCCAATTTCACACAAATTTCAAAAGATGCCAATTTCCGAATAGGGTCCAGAATAAACAAGAAAGACATTCCTGGCACTAAAATGACATTTCCTCTAGTCATTAGTCACGTCTCAAGGCCCCTCTTATATTCTTTTGCTTTCCACTTTGAATTTTTATTCTCACAAAAAATATAAGATTTACTGTTATGCAGACTACTGCATTAGTGTAAAAAATGGTATAAATATTATTGGTGCACTTGTGAAAGAATATTAGACTCACCAGTTGACGTGTATTGGACGCATGGCACGATTTGTTTACTTTTGAAGTTTGGTAAAAATCGAACATTTCTGCTACTTTGAGCTCAATTTCAAGGCACCTTTCATTGTAAAACCAGTCAAAATCATCTCAATTTCTGTAATATGTCTTCCATTCTATAAAATGAGACCAAGAAAACTAGAATACAACAATAAATACCATACGAAAATACACTGCAAAGTCGCTGATTTATTCCAAAAAAATGGTCAAAGTTTTTTTTTTCTCATTATGCACTGTGTGCTGCAGGATTTTTTTTAGACTGTGCACACTGACCACATAGACCCATTCTTTCATATGAAGGCCTACCAGCTTTCTCCCACTAGATTTGAGGCCGCTAGAATTTATGCGTACTAGTACGTCAAAAACCCCTACGCGTAAGACGTACTAGTACGACCAAAACCCCCAAAGGGATATTATTAAAACACATGTACAACAGTTGGGTATCTTTATTGATGAAACGTTTCGCCTAGACTTCTTCAGTCAAATACAGAGGCAGCAGGTATAGTAGTTAAATAAAGATACTGTAATCAGTCCATTAACCTTGGAGATTTGAGGTGGTCAGTCCCTCAGCCTCATCTCCAGGCTGAGGGACTGACCACCTCAAATACTTTTTTCTCCAAGGTTGATGGACTGATAACATCAGCATTATTTCATTACTACTGCCGACTAAAAGGACACAAGTGCAACTAATGTGACATTTTAATGTGGCAACGTTTCGCTCTCCAGGAGCTTTATCAAGCCGTTGTCAAGAAGAATGGTGAAGATGAGAAGGAGTTTGAGGTAATCAGTCCCTCAATTTTGATGGAGTGATTACATGGACTCCAGGATGAGGGACTGATTACCTCAAACTCCTCATCTTCACTATTCTTTATATTGGACTGATGAAGCCACTGTGTGGCGAAACGTTTCCTGAATAAAGATTCCCATATGTTGCACATGTGTCTTAATCACCAATGTCCCAGCAGCTGTTTCCTTGATATGACATCTGATGAGATTATACGTGTCATAGCTGTTTCCTTGATATGACATCTGATGAGATTATACGTGTCATAGCTGTTTCCTTGATATAACACGTATAATCTCATCAGATGAGACAGTTGTGTGTATGAACAATATTCAACAACACACAGATAACCTGTACGTAGGAGAGAGAGGAGCTCATGACGGCGCTTCGTCCGGCTGCGATCATTGCCAGTCACACTGTGACTTACGTAATGTTCCAGACATGGTATTGTGTCTTACTGCCAGAATCAGAGTTACCGTCAACTGTGGTAGACACAGGCAACACTGTGGTAGACACAGGCAACACTGTGGTGGATACAGGCAACACTGTGGTAGATGCAGGCAACACTGTGGTAGATACAGGTAACACTGTGGTAGATACAGGCAACACTGTGGTACATACAGGCAACACTGTGGTACATACAGGCAACACTGTGGTAGATACAGGCAACACTGTTGTAGATACAGGCAGCACTGTGGTAGATACAGGCAACACTGTGGTAGATACAGGCAACACTGTGGTACATACAGGCAACACTGTGGTACATACAGGCAACACTGTGGTAGATACAGGCAGCACTGTGGTATATACAGGCAACACTGTGGTAGATACAGTCAACACTGTGGTAGATACAGGCAACTCTGTAGTAGATACAGACAACACTGTGGTAGATACAGGCAACACTGTGGTAGATACAGGCAGCACTGTGGTAGATACAGGCAGCACTGTGGTACATACAGGCAACACTGTGGTAGATACAGGCAACACTGTGGTAGATACAGACAACACTGTGGTACATACAGGCAACACTGTGGTAAATACAGACAACACTGTGGTAGATACAGGCAACACTATGGTAGATACAGACAACACTATGGTAGATACAGACAACACTGTGGTAGTTACAGGCAACACTGTGGTAGATACAGGCAACACTATGGTAGATACAGACAACACTGTGGTAGTTACAGGCAACACTGTGGTAGATACAGGCAACACTGGTAGTTACAGGCAACACTGTGGTAGATACAGGCAACACTGTGGTAGATACAGACAACACTGTGGTAGATACAGGCAACACTGTAGTACATACAGGCAACACTGTGGTAGATACAGACAACACTGTGGTAGATACAGGCAACACTATGGTAGATACAGACAACACTGTGGTACTCACAGGCAACACTGTGGTAGATACAGGCAACACTGTGGTAGTTACAGGCAACACTGTGGTATATACAGGCAACACTGTGGTAGATACAGAAAACACTGTAGTACATACAGGCAACACTGTGGCAGATACAGGCAACACTGTGGCAGATACAGGCAACACTGTGGTAGATACAGGCAACACTGTGGTACATACAGACAGCACTATGGTACATACAGGCAGCACTGTGGTACATACAGACAGCACTATGGTACATACAGGCAGCACTGTGGTACATACAGGCAGCACTGTGGTACATACAGGCAGCACTGTGGTACATACAGGCAACACTGGTAGATATAGGCAACACTGTGGTAGATACAGGCAGCACTGTGGTACATACAGGCAGCACTGTGGTACATACAGGCAGCACTGTGGTACATACAGGCAGCACTGTGGTACATACAGGCAACACTGTGGTAGATATAGACAACACTGTGGTAGATAAAGGCAGCACTGTGGTAGATACAGGCAGCACTGTGGTAGATACAGGCAGCACTGTGGTAGATACAGGCAGCACTGTGGTACATACAGACAGCACTGGTACATACAGGCAGCACTGGTACATACAGGCAGCACTGTGGTACATACAGGCAGCACTGTGGTAGATACAGGCAGCACTATGGTACATACAGGTAGCACTGTGGTAGATGCAGGCAGCACTGTGGTACATACAGGCAGCACTGTGGTACATACAGGCAGCACTGTGGTACATACAGACAGCACTGGTACATACAGGCAGCACTGTGGTACATACAGGCAGCACTGTGGTGCATACAGGCAGCACTATGGTACATACAGGTAGCACTGTGGTAGATGCAGGCAGCACTGTGGTACATACAGGCAGCACTGTGGTACATACAGGCAGCACTGTGGTACATACAGGCAGCACTGTGGTACATACAGGCAGCACTGTGGTACATACAGGCAGCACTGTGGTACATACAGGCAGCACTGTGGTACATACAGACAACACTGTGGTAGATACAGGCAACACTGTGGTAGATACAGACAACACTGTGGTAGATACAGACAACACTGTGGTAGATACAGGCAACACTGTGGTAGATACAGGCAGCACTGTGGTAGATACAGGAAACAACAGGTGAGTTTCCCATCACAGTTTAGTCTACAGGTAACCTGTATAAACAAGAGCCAGCACACAACCTTTACCATGATATAATTAAGTGTACAGTTGTCGGTGAGTTTCCTCCTGGTGGAATGTTATACTGTCAACTGTGTAAATTATTGACGCTCTCTGGGATGCTTGAGAATATCCTCGTACACCATATGGAGACCTGGAGAAGAAGTCTTCCTCCGTAAGCCATGGGTGTCTTAAGAGGCGACTAAAACGCCGGGAGCAACGGGCTAGTACGGCCACCCTGCCTAGGCCGGTGCGACATATATATATATATATATATATATATATATATATATATATATATATATATATATATATATATATATATTTGTATATATATATATATATATATATATATATATATATATATATATATATATATATATATATATATATATATATATATATAAATGTGTGTGTGTGTGTGTGTGTGTGTGTGTGTGTACTCACCTAGTTGTACTCACCTAGTTGAGGTTGCGGGGGTCGAGTCCGAGCTCCTGGCCCCGCCTCTTCACTGATCGCTACTAGGTCACTCTCCCTGAGCCGTGAGCTTTATCATACCTCTGCTTAAAGCTATGTATGGATCCTGCCTCCACTACATCGCTTCCCAAACTATTCCACTTACTGACTACTCTGTGGCTGAAGAAATACTTCCTAACATCCCTGTGATTCATCTGTGTCTTCAGCTTCCAACTGTGTCCCCTTGTTACTGTGTCCAATCTCTGGAACATCCTGTCTTTGTCCACCTTGTCAATTCCTCTCAGTATTTTGTATGTTGTTATCATGTCCCCCCTATCTCTCCTGTCCTCCAGTGTCGTCAGGTTGATTTCCCTTAACCTCTCCTCGTAGGACATACCTCTTAGCTCTGGGACTAGTCTTGTTGCAAACCTTTGCACTTTCTCTAGTTTCTTCACGTGCTTGGCTAGGTGTGGGTTCCAAACTGGTGCCGCATACTCCAATATGGGCCTAACATACACGGTGTACAGGGTCCTGAATGATTCCTTATTAAGATGTCGGAATGCTGTTCTGAGGTTTGCTAGGCGCCCATATGCTGCAGCAGTTATTTGGTTGATGTGCGCTTCAGGAGATGTGCCTGGTGTTATACTCACCCCAAGATCTTTTTCCTTGAGTGAGGTTTGTAGTCTCTGACCCCCTAGACTGTACTCCGTCTGCGGCCTTCTTTGCCCTTCCCCAATCTTCATGACTTTGCACTTGGTGGGATTGAACTCCAGGAGCCAATTGCTGGACCAGGTCTGCAGCCTGTCCAGATCCCTTTGTAGTTCTGCCTGGTCTTCGATCGAGTGTATTCTTCTCATCAACTTCACGTCATCTGCAAACAGGGACACCTCAGAGTCTATTCCTTCCGTCATGTCGTTCACAAATACCAGAAACAGCACTGGTCCTAGGACTGACCCCTGCGGGACCCCGCTGGTCACAGGTGCCCACTCTGACACCTCGCCACGTACCATGACTCGCTGCTGTCTTCCTGACAAGTATTCCCTGATCCATTGTAGTGCCTTCCCTGTTATCCCTGCTTGTTCCTCCAGTTTTTGCACCAATCTCTTGTGTGGAACTGTGTCAAACGCCTTCTTGCAGTCCAAGAAAATGCAATCCACCCACCCCTCTCTCTCTTGTCTTACTGCTGTCACCATGTCATAGAACTCCAGTAGGTTTGTGACACAGGATTTCCCGTCCCTGAAACCATGTTGGCTGCTGTTGATGAGATCATTCCTTTCTAGGTGTTCCACCACTCTTCTCCTGATAATCTTCTCCATGATTTTGCATACTATACATGTCAGTGACACTGGTCTGTAGTTTAATGCTTCATGTCTGTCTCCTTTTTTAAAGATTGGGACTACATTTGCTGTCTTCCATGCCTCAGGCAATCTCCCTGTTTCGATAGATGTATTGAATATTGTTGTTAGGGGTACACATAGCGCCTCTGCTCCCTCTCTCAATACCCATGGAGAGATGTTATCTGGCCCCATTGTGTGTGTGTGTGTGTGTGTGTGTGTGTGTGTGTGTGTGTGTGTGTGTGTGTGTGTGTGTGTGTGTGTGTATGTCGTGCCGAATACGTTAAATTGGTGAATTAGCAAGAACTCGTTTAAAATTATGCCCTTTCTAAAATAATTTCACATACATTTAAAGATATATTTGTTTTTCATTTATGTTAATGTAAAAATTAATAATTTTGTACCAAAAGAACTTTAGGAAACTTACCTAACCTTATTATCACAAGTGTAATTTAATTTGGCCTAATCCAACTAAATAGCAGGTGAGTATGTTAGCAGGTGAGTGTGTTAGCAGGAGAGTATGTTACCAGGGGGGGATTTAGCGGGTGAGTGTGTTACCAGGGGGGGATTTAGCAGGTGAGTCTGTTAGCAGGTGAGTATGTTACCAGGGGGGGATTTAGCAGGTGAGTGTGTTACCAGGGGGGGATTTAGCAGGTGTGTTACCAGGGGGGGATTTAGCAGGTGAATGTGTTACCAGGGGGGGATTTAGCAGGTGTGTTACCAGGGGGGATTTAGCAGGTGAATGTGTTACCAGGTGAGTGTGTTACCAGGGGGGATTTAGCAGGTGTGTTACCAGGGGGGATTTAGCAGATGAGTGTGTTACCAGGTGAGTGTGTTACCAGGGGGGATTTAGCAGGTGAGTGTGTTAGCAGGTGAGTGTGGCAGTAGGTGAGTGTGTTAGCAGGTGAGTGTGGTAGCAGGTGAGTGTGTTACCAGGGGGGATTTAGCAGGTGTGTTACCAGGGGGGATTTAGCAGATGAGTGTGTTACCAGGTGAGTGTGTTACCAGGTGAGTGTGTTACCAGGGGGGATTTAGCAGGTGAGTGTGTTAGCAGGTGAGTGTGGCAGTAGGTGAGTGTGTTAGCAGATGAGTGTGGTAGCAGGTGAGTGTGTACGGGGGGGATTTAGCAGGTGAGTGTGGCAGTAGGTGAGTGTGTTAGCAGATGAGTGTGTTAGCAGGTGAGAGTGTTAGCAGGTGAGTGTGCTAGCAGGTGTGTTAGCAAGTGAGTGTTAGCAGGTGAGTGTTAGCAGGTGTGCTAGCAGGTGAGTGTGGTAACAGGTGAGTGTGTTAGCAGGTGAGTGTGGTAGCAGGTGAGTGTGGTAGCAGATGAGTATGTTACGGGGGGATTTAGCAGGTGAGTGTGTTAGCAGCTGGTAGCAGGTGAGTGTGGTAGCAGGTGAGTGTGTTAGCAGGTGAGTGTGGTAGCAGGTGAGTGTGGTAGCAGGTGAGTGTGGTAGCAGGTGAGTATGTTATGGGGGGATTTAGCAGGTGAGTGTGTTAGCAGGTGAGTGTGGCAGCAGGTGAGTGTGGCAGCAGGTGAGTGTGGTAGCAGGTGAGTGTTGCAGCAGGTGAGTGTGGCAGCAGGTGAGTGTGGCAGCAGGTGAGTGTGGTAGCAGGTGAGTGTGGTAGCAGGTGAGTGTGACAGCAGGTGAGTGTGGTAGCAGGTGAGTGTGGCAGCAGGTGAGTGTGGTAGCAGGTGAGTGTGGCAGCAGGTGAGTGTGGCAGCAGGTGAGTGTGGCAGCAGGTGAGTGTGGTAGCAGGTGAGTGTGACAGCAGGTGAGTGTGGTAGCAGGTGAGTGTGACAGCAGGTGAGTGTGGCAGCAGGTGAGTGTGGCAGCAGGTGAGTGTGGTAGCAGGTGAGTGTGGCAGCAGGTGAGTGTGGTAGCAGGTGAGTGTTGCAGCAGGTGAGTGTGGTAGCAGGTGAGTGTGGTAGCAGGTGAGTGTGGTAGCAGGTGAGTGTGGTAGCAGGTGAGTGTTGCAGCAGGTGAGTGTGGTAGCAGGTGAGTGTGGTAGCAGGTGAGTGTGGTAGCAGGTGAGTGTGGTAGCAGGTGAGTGTGGTAGCAGGTGAGTGTGGTAGCAGGTGAGTGTTGCAGCAGGTGAGTGTGGTAGCAGGTGAGTGTGGTAGCAGGTGAGTGTGGTAGCAGGTGAGTGTGGTAGCAGGTGAGTGTGGTAGCAGGTGAGTGTGGTAGCAGGTGAGTGTTGCAGCAGGTGAGTGTGGTAGCAGGTGAGCGTGGTAGCAGGTGAGTGTGGTAGCAGGTGAGTGTGGTAGCAGGTGAGTGTGGTAGCAGGTGAGTGTGGTAGCAGGTGAGTGTTGCAGCAGGTGAGTGTGGTAGCAGGTGAGCAGGTGAGTGTGGTGCAGCAGGTGAGTGTGGTAGCAGGTGAGTGTTGAGTGTTGCAGCAGGTGAGTGTTGCAGCAGGTGAGTGTGGTAGCAGGTGAGTGTTGCAGCAGGTGAGTGTGGTAGCAGGTGAGTGTGGTAGCAGGTGAGTGTGGTAGCAGGTGAGTGTTGCAGCAGGTGAGTGTGGTAGCAGGTGAGTGTGGCAGCAGGTGAGTGTTGCAGCAGGTGAGTGTTGCAGCAGGTGAGTGTGGTAGCAGGTGAGTGTTGCAGCAGGTGAGTGTTGCAGCAGGTGAGTGTTGCAGCAGGTGAGTGTTGCAGCAGGTGAGTGTGGTAGCAGGTGAGTGTGGTAGCAGGTGAGTGTGGTAGCAGGTGAGTGTGGTAGCAGTTGAGTGTAGCAGCAGGTGAGTGTTGAAGCAGGTGAGTGTGGTAGCAGGTGAGTGTGGTAGCAGGTGAGTGTGGTAGCAGGTGAGTGTGACAGCAGGTGAGCGTGGCAGCAGGTGAGTGTGGTAGCAGGTGAGTGTCGTAGCAGGTGAGTGTGGTAGCAGGTGAGTGTTGTAGCAGGTGAGTGTGGCAGCAGGTGAGCGTGGCAGCAGGTGAGTGTGAGTGTGGTAGCAGGTGAGTGTGGTAGTATGCGAGTGTGGCAGCAGGTGAGTATGGCAGCAGGTGAGTGTGGCAGCAGGTGAGTGTGGCAGCAGGTGAGTGTGACAGCAGGTGAGTGTGGCAGCAGGTGAGTTTGGCATCAGGTGAGTTTGGCAGCAGGTGAGTGTTTTAGCAGATGAGTGTGGTAGCAGGTGAGTGTGGTAGCAGGCGAGTGTGGCAGGAGGTGAGTATAGCAGCAGGTGAGTGTGGCAGCAGGTGAGTGTTGCAGCATGTGAGTGTTTTAGCAGGTGAGTGTGGTAGCAGGTGAGTGTGGTAGCAGGTGAGTGTGGCAGCAGGTGAGTATGGCAGCAGGTGAGTGTTTTAGCAGGTGAGTGTGGTATCAGGTGAGTGTGGTAGCAGGTGAGTGTGGCAGCAGGTGAGTATAGCAGCAGGTGAGTGTTTTAGCAGGTGAGTGTGGTAGCAGGTGAGTGTGGCAGCATGTGAGTGTTTTAGCAGGTGGGTGTGGTAGCAGGTGAGTGTGGTAGCAGGTGAGTGTGGCAGCAGGTGAGTGTGGCAGCAGGTGAGTGTGGTAGCAGGTGAGTGTGGTAGCAGGTGAGTGTGGCAGCAGGTGAGTGTGGCAGCAGGTGAGTTTGGCAGCAGGTGAGTGTTTTAGCAGGTGAGTGTGGTAGCAGGTGAGTGTGGTAGCAGGTGAGTGTGGCAGCAGGTGAGTATGGCAGCAGGTGAGTGTGGCAGCAGGTGAGTGTGGCAGTAGGTGAGTGTGGCAGCAGGTGAGTGTGGCAGCAGGTGAGTTTGGCAGCAGGTGAGTTTGACAGCAGGTGAGTGTGGCAGCAGGTGAGTGTGGTAGCAGGTGAGTGTGGTAGCAGGTGAGTGTGGCAGAAGGTGAGTGTGGTAGCAGGTGAGTGTGGCAACAGGTGAGTGTGGCAGCAGGTGAGTTTGGCAGCAGGTGAGTGTGGCAACAGGTGAGTGTGGCATCAGGTGAGTGTGATAGCAGGTGAGTGTGGTAGCAGGTGAGTGTGGCAGCAGGTGAGTGTTGCAGCAGGTGAGTGTGGCAGCAGGTGAGTGTGGCAGTAGGTGAGTGTGGTAGCAGTTGCGTGTGGCAGCAGGTGAGTGTGGTAGCAGTTGAGTGTGGCAGCATGCGAGTGTGGCAGTAGGTGAGTGTGGTAGCAGTTGAGTGTGGCAGCATGTGAGTGTTGCAGCAGGTGAGTGTGGTAGCATGCGAGTGTGGCAGTAGGTGAGTGTGGTAGCAGTTGAGTGTGGCAGCAGTTGAGTGTGGCAGCAGGTGAGTGTGGCAACAGGTTAGTGTTGTAGCAGGTGAGTGTGGCAACAGGTGAGTGTTGTAGCAGGTGAGTGTTGTAGCATGTGAGTGTGGTAGCAGTTGAGTGTGGCAGCAGTTGAGTGTTGTAGCAGGTGAGTGTGGCAACAGGTGAGTGTTGTAGCAGGTGAGTGTGGCAACAGGTGAGTGTTGTAGCAGGTGAGTGTTGTAGCATGTGAGTGTGGTAGCAGTTGAGTGTGGCAGCAGTTGAGTGTTGTAGCAGGTGAGTGTGGCAACAGGTGAGTGTTGTAGCAGGTGAGTGTGGCAACAGGTGAGGGTCATTACAGAGGTATAACTGTACGCAGGTAGCTGCATGTATGTGGGTTGAGACATTATGGTCACCAAGGCTGGGAACGCCAACCACAAGCTTCTGGTTCACTAGGTAACGTCTGCCCCGCCTCCCCACCTTACTTCCCTACCTCATCTTCCTACCTTACTTCCCTACCTCATCTTCCTACCTTACTTTTCTACCTCACCTTTCTTTGACGGTGTCCTGAGGCTCGATTAGCAACGCAGTCATCTCACATACTGAGCGTCCGTGGTTGATTCCCAGCACGGATGGAAACATTGGGCTTGTTTCCGTACACCTGCTGTCCCTGTTCACCTAGCAGTAAGTAGGTACCTGGGTGTTAGTTGAGGTAGGAAAACAGTTCTTAGACTGTAAAATTGTTTTGTCTGAAAAGAAAAAATCTTTCAGACTGGAATATTTTGCCTTACTGGAATACTTGACGTTATCTCTACTGGTCTTGCTCAAGTGTTCCAGCTCAAGATAATAGATTTAAACACTGTTTCCCATTGTGTGTGATGGAATATCACAGGGTAACACAGCTGGCTTTTGTTGCCAGCATGTAGTTGTCGTGTAAAATAGAGTGGAAGCACACTGTGTGGCGACCAGTGAAGAGGCGGGGCCAGGAGCTATGAATCGACCCCTCCAACCACAATTAGGTGAGGTGAGTGCTGTTATTGTATCTAGTTTATCTTCTTTACTTTCTTCCACAACATTATCTCTGTCTTCTTCACCCCATCCTTAGTCCCTTTCTTATGATGCCGTTGCTGGTGACTGATGGTTCTAGGGTTTGTATAGATGATGGTACTAGTGAAGCTGGTGGTAGCACTGGGGTCAGTGCTGATGCTGTCACTGTTAGTTAGGTTAGGTAAGGTTTGTCAGGAAACAGGACAAGTGTTTCCAGACTCGGGTCTCAGTCATATTATGACCCACAGTTGGATCTTTTGGTCATCTGACCGAGGCCTTCCACTGGCTTACCCCTCCACCCCTTTAAAAATTACGGTTATGATTACAGTGTTTATAGTGTTGGATCTGACGCTGGTACAACTCCAGAAATTACACCAGTTGGGTCCTCTAAGCACCGACACTCCAGCCAACGGAAACTTGACGTATGCAAATTCTATTCTTGGAACATCTGTAAATTTGGCCCTGATGAGGCTAACTAAAAGGGAACTTACAGGTACAATCATCCGAAGAAATGTCGACATCACCAGAACAAAGGCACATGCCATTCCAGGTCCAGCAAGTTCATTCATATCAAAAATACACCGTAGTTCAGTAAGTGAATAACAGTGTTATAAGTCAAGGTCTCTGGTCTTCCACATGAAGACTACGATGCGTGCAAAGCCTCATGAACGCCAATCTCAAATTGCAAATTATAATCATGAAACCATCAGGGATTTTGTCAGTGCCAGCCAGCTGGAAAGAATGTCAAGGAACTTTGAGACTATCATCCCTTAGCAGTCATGTTGGGCTGCAGGTCAGCCAGTGTTGGGCTTATGACAACCACAGATGCAAAGTCCAACCAACAAGCCCCAGAAATCTACTAGAAATGTCAGCTTATGTGTTCACAGACCTACAATATTTCATTATCATGTAATAATAATAATAATAATAATAATAATAATAATAATAATAATAATAATAATAATATCTTTATTTCTACCAGTACATGTACAAGGTATACAAGTACTTGTACAAGGTATACAGATCATAGCTGACATCAGTGACATACTACTATAGAAAACCGCTTGTTATGCAGAGCATTTCGGGCAAATTAGGCTAATTTTGTCCCCAGGATGCGACCCACACCAGTGAACTAACATTCAGGTACCTATTTTACTACTAGGTGAACAGGGACAGCAAATGTCTTATGGAAACACGTCCTAATGTTTTCTACCCGTACTGGGGATCGACCCCCGGACCTCACTGTGTGAACTAAGTGCGCTACCAACAAACTGATTCAACAAACTTATGCCTCTATAATTCTTACATTCTCTTTTTTTGTGCCCTTTGCCTTTGTACAGAGGAATTATGCATGCTGTCTGCCAATCCTTTGGTACCTTCCCCTCTTTCATACACTTATTAAATAAAAGCACCAACTATTTCAAAACTGTTTGCCCAAACCAAGAAAAATCAGTGAAATACGGTTTATAAATTACCTTCTGATGATGTCAGACGTATTGTTTACATCTGTAACGGAGATACGGTTTATAAATTACCTTCTGATGATGTCAGACGTATTGTTTACGTCTGTAACGGAGATACGGTTTATAAATTACCTTCTGATGATGTCAGACGTATTGTTTACGTCTGTAACGGAGATACGGTTTATAAATTACCTTCTGATGATGTCAGACGTATTGTTTACGTCTGTAACGGAGATACGGTTTATAAATTACCTTCTGATGATGTCAGACGTATTGTTTACGTCTGTAACGGAGATACGGTTTATAAATTACCTTCTGATGATGTCAGACGTATTGTTTACGTCTGTAACGGAGATACGGTTTATAAATTACCTTCTGATGATGTCAGACGTATTGTTTACGTCTGTAACGGAGATTTACACGAAAAAGAAATATTTTGGTGATGAAATGCGGATCCCTGGGTACAGGTATTTACTGTTGGTGGGAAAAATATCACCCAGGGTAGGGGACCACGGGGGTTTGGCCTGTATGTCAGAAAGTTACTCTGATACCCTGAGTTACTGGTCAAGGACTGGGGCGCGGGGGCATTGACCCCCGGAACGATCCCCAGGTAGGTAGACTCCAGGTAGGTAGACTCCAGGTAGGTAGACTCCAGGTAGATGGACTCCAGGTAGGTAGACTCCAGATAGATGGACTCCAGGTAGGTAGACTCCAGGTAGATGGACTCCAGGTAAGTAGACTCCAGATAGATGGACTCCAGGTAGGAGATATGGTCACAACATAGAAGATACTAAGAGGTATCGGTACGGTGGACAAGGTTATGAAAATAACCAGAATGAGAGAATACGAAGCGAATTTTTTTACCAAACTGAGGGACAAACTGGACACCACGAAGATGAGATCGTGGCTGTATGACACAGCTGGTTTAGTAGCTAAGAGGCCCAGGAGCTGGAGATAGGATCTGCATAGCGTAGGTGAATGTAACTTTCTCTTAGTAATATAGCGACTTTCCTCTTATGCTTTCACCTCTTCCTCTCTTCTACTTTCCCATTCTTCATCAGCAACTTTTTCTCCCAGCCTTTACAATGTCAGCTTATTAAGTTCTCTCTCAGTTTCCTTTCACCTGTCTCCTCTCACCTGTCTCCTCTCACCTGTCTCCTCTCACCTGTCTACTTCGTCATCTAATTATATTCCTCTCGCTCCCTGTATTCTATCTCCGTCTTTCTTATCCTCGTCATCTCTATCTTCGTATCTCCCTTTCTCTTATTCCTTTTATTTCTATCTTCTTCCTATCTTCTCCTTTAATGGTGTTTAAATGATGATAGTTGTGTGTGTGATGATTGTTGTTCCACAGTCAGTGTGTGTGATGATTGTTGCTCCACAGTCAGTGTGTGTGATGATTGTTGTTCCACAGTCAGTGTGTGTGATGATTGTTGCTCCACAGTCAGTGTGTGTGATGATTGTTGCTCCACAGTCAGTGTGTGTGATGATTGTTGTTCCACAGTCAGTGTGTGTGATGATTGTTGCTCCACAGTCAGTGTGTGTGATGATTGTTGTTCCACAGTCAGTGTGTGTGATGATTGTTGCTCCACAGTCAGTGTGTGTGATGAGTGTTGCTCCACAGTCAGTGTGTGTGATGATTGTTGTTCCACAGTCAGTGTGTGTGATGATTGTTGCTCCACAGTCAGTGTGTGTGATGATTGTTGTTCCACAGTCAGTGTGTGTGATGATTGTTGTTCCACAGTCAGTGTGTGTGATGATTGTTGTTCCACAGTCAGTGTGTGTGATGATTGTTGTTCCACAGTCAGTGTGTGTGATGATTGTTGTTCCACAGTGTGTGTGATGATTGTTGTTCCACAGTCAGTGTGTGTGGTGATTGTTGTTCCACAGTGTGTGTGACGATTCTTGTTCCACAGTCAGGTTGTGTGGCGATTCTTGTTCCACAGTCAGGTTGTGTGACGATTCTTGTTCCACAGTCAGGTTGTGTGGCGATTCTTGTTCCACAGTCAGGTTGTGTGGCGATTCTTGTTCCACAGTCAGGTTGTGTGACGATTCTTGTTCCACAGTCAGGTTGTGTGGCGATTCTTGTTCCACAGTCAGGTTGTGTGGCGATTCTTGTTCCACAGTCAGGTTGTGTGATGGTTCTTGTTCCACAGTCAGGTTGTGTGACGATTCTTGTTCCACAGTCAGGTTGTGTGACGATTCTTGTTCCACAGTCAGGTTGTGTGATGGTTCTTGTTCCACAGTCAGGTTGTGTGGCGATTCTTGTTCCACAGTCAGGTTGTGTGATAGTTCTTGTTCCACAGTCAGGTTGTGTGGCGATTCTTGTTCCACAGTCAGGTTGTGTGATGGTTCTTGTTCCACAGTCAGGTTGTGTGACGATTTTTGTTCCACAGTCAGGTTGTGTGATGGTTCTTGTTCCACAGTCAGGTTGTGTGACGATTCTTGTTCCACAGTCAGGTTGTGTGACGATTCTTGTTCCACAGTCAGGTTGTGTGACGATTCTTGTTCCACAGTCAGGTTGTGTGACGATTCTTGTTCCACATTCACGTTGTGTGACGATTCTTGTTCCACAGGTTGTGTGATGATTGTTGATCTTAGCTGTCTTAGGACAGTGAGTATAGTCACCAGATCTTCGTGGTATCAACACTGGTTTCAGGATAGGTCAGTCACGGCCGGGTTCACCTTTAATCTACCTGTAAACCATCCCTGTGGGCAGTACCCCTGTCGCAGGGTTCCAGACCAGCCCTGCTAGGTGACTGTACGATCAGTCAGGCTGTTGGTGCGGGTCGCATGCAGTCTGATTGAGGGAACAGTCAAGAAATGAAGGTTTGACAGCTGAGTACTTTCTTAGCTTATACACTGAGAGGAAGTCAGTGGCTGAGGACACTGCCAGCTGATACTGCTAGTAGATACTGCCAGCAGATACTGTTAGTAGATACTGCCAGCAGATACTGTTAGTAGATACTGCCAGCAGATACTGTTAGTAGATACTGCCAGCAGATACTGCTAGTAGATACTGCCAGCAGATACTGTTAGTAGATACTGCCAGCAGATACTGTTAGTAGATACTGCCAGCAGATACTGCTAGTAGATACTGCCAGGAGATACTGCTAGTAGATACTGCCAGCAGATACTGTTAGTAGATACTGCCAGCAGATACTGCTAGTAGATACTGCCAGCAGATACTGCTAGTAGATACTGCCAGCAGATACTGTTAGTAGATACTGCCAGCAGATACTGTTAGTAGATACTGCCAGCAGATACTGTTAGTAGATACTGCCAGCAGATACTGCTAGTAGATACTGCCAGCAGATACTGTTAGTAGATACTGCCAGCAGATACTGTTAGTAGATACTGCCAGCAGATACTGCTAGTAGATACTGCCAGCAGATACTGCTAGTAGATACTGCCAGCAGATACTGTTAGTAGATACTGCCAGCAGATACTGCTAGTAGTGATAGTAGACACTGCCAGCAGACACCGTCAGGAGACACACATCGCCAACACACACACACACACACACACACACACACACACACACACACGAATTCAGTCACGAAAAAAATAGTGTAGGTTATATGTGGTTTTGAATTATTTATATTACCGTGTATTTTAGGAAGGTATGGCTGGATTTATACGACTTATGAGTTATTTACAGCAGTCAAGGTCAAGGTATTTTTCCAGTATGGCTGGTAATATATCAGGCATGTACAGCAGGCCTGGTGTCTAATCGACATGTGCCTACGAGAAAATAATAACTAACACGTTATAGAGGCTAGAACGTTGTGTAGCTTTAAAAATAGGTTGGATAAATACATGAGTAGATGTGGGTGGGTGTGAGTTAGACCTGATAGCTTGTGCTACCAGGTCGGTTGCCGTGTTCCTCCCTTAAGTCAATGTGACCTGACCTGACTAGGTTGGGTGCATTGGCTTAAGCCGGTAGGAGACTTGGACCTGCCTCGCATGGGCCAGTAGGCCTTCTGCAGTGTTCCTTCGTTCTTATGTTCTTAACACACACACACCGCCAGCAAGACACACCGCCGGTGGTCACCACTGTACCAGCACCATCAAGGACGACTGGCTAGCGGCGCATCTTAACTTCCTTCTAACTGTTACCTTCATAATGTTTAAAGTTAGTCACGAGTTACTTCTTCACGGCTGCTGACACAACCAAAGTAATTACCCAAACTATTAACTGCCTTGTCCACCAAACAAATAAGAACATAAGAACATTAAAATGGTATAAAATACCGACAGGTTGTCAGGTATTTTATACCATTTTAATGTTCAATCTGTCAGACACTGCAACACAACCTGACAACATAAGAACATAAGAACGAAGGAACACTACAGCAAGCCTACTGGCCCAAGCGAGGCAGGTCCAAGTCTCCTACCCAAAGTCCAACCACTTCAACATTAACATTGTTTCATACTATGGAACAATGCTCTTCTCCAGACTGAGGGACTGACCACCTCAAAACTTTAAGGGTGATGGACTGATTACATCGTCTTCAAGTATCTTCTGCTTCTATCAAGTTTTCTGTACTTGACTGAAGAAGCCTACTGTGTAGGCGAAACGTTTCATAATAAAGATACCTAACTGTTGCATATGTGTCTTACCTTCCAACCACTTCAGTTAAGTACCGTCATTGAAGCTAAAACGTTCTGTAGTTTTATAAGTAGGTTAGACAAATGAGTGGATGTGTTAAGTAACAGGACACAAATGCAACTAATGTGACTTTTATTGTGGCAACGTTTCGCTCTCCAGGAGCTTTGTCAAGCTGTTACTGCTTGATGAAGCTCCTGGAGAGTGAAACGTTGCTAC
Source organism: Cherax quadricarinatus (assembly GCF_038502225.1). Lineage (NCBI taxonomy): Eukaryota > Metazoa > Arthropoda > Malacostraca > Decapoda > Parastacidae > Cherax > Cherax quadricarinatus. The sequence continues at coordinate 9,141,387 of NC_091377.1, read as the reverse complement.
AATAAAATTCACATTAGTTGCACTTGTGTCCTTTTACTTTACATATTGTCCTTAATTCTACCAATATTAATACATGAGTGGGCGTGGGTGGGTGTGAGTTGGACCTGACTAGCTTGGGTCAGCAGGTGACTTGGACCCACCTAGCACGGGCCAGTAGATGACTCATGCACAAATAACCCGCACATAAAAGAGAGAAGCTTACGACGACGTTTCGGTCCGACTTGGACCATTGTGTGTCTTTGTCAATTGTCCAAGTCGGACAGAAACGTCGTCGTAAGCTTCTCTCTTTTATGTGCGGGTTATTTGTGTATCGTTCCAGTCACGGTATTGTGCCGTTTTTGTTATTTAATCAGTAGATGACTGAGGCCTGACTAGCTTAGGCCAGTAGGTGAGTCGGATTTACCTAGCTTGGGCCAGTAGGCCTGCTGCAGTGCTCTTTTTTTCTTATGTTCTTATTTTCTTAAGTCTAACAATCATAAGACTCTTGAAGCAGGGAAAGAGTGGACCTATGAGGCCTGGTCTCAGACCGGGCCTCGGGGGTGTTGACCCCCGAAACCGTTTCCAGGTAAACTCCAGGTAAGTAGTGACCAATGAAGAGGCTGCGCTGTATGCCCGGATGGGTTTATATTTCGCTCCATGCTGGTGGTGCCACCTATAGGTGCCACCAATAGGCCTACCCAGCTCAGCCTGCACCCTGTCTCTTTTAGGCAGCCGAGGTCACTCAGTCAAGGTCTACACCGTCACTCTCTCCCGGAGCTGGCCCTCAGGGTCTGGCCCTCAGGGTCTGGCCCTCAGGGTCTGGCCCTCAGGGTCTGGGCAACTTAAACACACTCCCTGTGTACCAAGAGCCCAAATTAAATAACGTAGCCTCCGATGAGCCTTATTATTGACCCCACGTGTAGATAAGCACCCAAATAAATTGCGATAGGGCCAGGAGCTAGGACTCGACCCCTGCAACCTCAACTAGGTGAGTACACACACACACACACACACACACACACACACACACACACACACACACACATTGTATTAATGTTAGGCGGGGCCAGGAGCTGTAAATCGATGCTATTAACGATATTCATTTTTTATCTATGTTATTAAAGCTATTCAATTTTCTCATGATCAACGTCTCTGATTATTATTATTATTATTATTATTATTATTATTATTATTATGATGCTGAGCCGCAGCAGGAGACCTTCTACTGGCTTACCTGTCCACTCCTTCATTATCTTTGGTGCGAGTATTAGGTAGTACGTGCGGGAAGAATATTGAAGACGGTGTGTTGATGTTGAGAGTTGACTGAGTGGAAGACTGACTGAAGGTTGTTTGGTCAGTTAGATAGGTCAGAACACGTGTTTGGTCAGTTAGATAGGTCAGAACAAGTGTTTGGTCAGTTAGATAGGTCAGAACAAGTTTTTGGTCAGTTAGATAGGTCAGAACAAGTGTTTGGTCAGTTAGATAGGTCAAAACAAGTGTTTGGTCAGTTAGATAGGTCAGAACAAGTTTTTGGTCAGTTAGATAGGTCAGAACAAGTGTTTGGTCAGTTAGATAGGTCAGAACAAGTGTTTGGTCAGTTAGATAGGTCAGAACAAGTGTTTGGTCAGTTAGATAGGTCAGAACAAGTGTTTGGTCAGTTAGATAGGTCAAAACAAGTGTTTGGTCAGTTAGATAGGTCAGAACAAGTGTTTGGCCAGTTAGATAGGTCAGAACAAGTTTTTGGTCAGTTAGATAGGTCAGAACAAGTGTTTGGCCAGTTAGATAGGTCAGAACAAGTTTTTGGTCAGTTAGATAGGTCAGAACAAGTGTTTGGCCAGTTAGATAGGTCAGAACAAGTTTTTGGTCAGTTAGATAGGTCAGAACAAGTGTTTGGCCAGTTAGATAGGTCAGAACAAGTGTTTGGTCAGTTAGATAGGTCAGAACAAGTGTTTGGTCAGTTAGATAGGTCAGAACAGTGTTTGGTCAGTTAGATAGGTCAGAACAAGTGTTTGGTCAGTTAGATAGGTCAGAACACGTGTTTGGTCAGTTAGATAGGTCAGAACACGTGTTTGGTCAGTTAGATAGGTCAGAACAAGTGTTTGGTCAGTTAGATAGGTCAGAACAGTGTTTGGTCAGTTAGATAGGTCAGAACAAGTGTTTGGTCAGTTAGATAGGTCAGAACAAGTGTTTGGTCAGTTAGATAGGTCAGAACAAGTGTTTGGTCAGTTAGATAGGTCAGAACAGCTGTTTGGTCAGTTAGATAGGTCAGAACAGCTGTTTGGTCAGTTAGATAGGTCAGAACAGGTGTTTGGTCAGTTAGATAGGTCAGAACAGGTGCTTGGTCAGTTAGATAGGTCAGAACAAGTGTTTGGTCAGTTAGATAGGTCAGAACAGCTGTTTGGTCAGTTAGATAGGTCAGAACAGCTGTTTGGTCAGTTAGGTCAGAACAGGTGTTTGGTCAGTTAGATAGGTCAGAACAGGTGTTTGGTCAGTTAGATAGGTCAGAACAAGTGTTTGGTCAGTTAGATAGGTCAGAACAAGTGTTTGATCAGTTAGGTCAGAACAGGTGTTTGGTCAGTTAGATAGGTCAGAACAAGTGTTTGGTCAGTTAGATAGGTCAGAACAAGTGTTTGGTCAGTTAGATAGGTCAGAACAAGTGTTTGGTCAGTTAGATAGGTCAGAACAAGTGTTTGGTCAGTTAGATAGGTCAGAACAAGTGTTTGGTCAGTTAGGTCAGAACAGGTGTTTGATCAGCTAGATGGAACAAAACAGGAGGTGTTTGGTTAGTTAGAAAAGATAGAACAGGAAGGGTTGATTTAGGAAGAGTAGCCGGTGGTGAAGATGTTCCAGGAAGACAAGGAAGGAGGGTGTGAAGGAGTCGTCCCAGGAAGACAAGGAAGGAGGGTGTGAAGGAGTCGTCCCAGGAAGACAAGGAAGGAGGGTGTGAAGGAGTCGTCCCAGGAAGACAAGGAAGGAAGGTGTGAAGGAGTCGTCCCAGGAAGACAAGGAAGGAAGGAGTGAAGGAGTCGTTCCAGGAAGACAAGGAAGGAGGGTGTGAAGGAGTCGTCCCAGGAAGACAAGGAAGGAAGGTGTGAAGGAGTCGTCCCAGGAAGACAAGGAAGGAGGGTGTGAAGGAGTCGTCCCGGGAAGACAAGGAAGGAAGGTGTGAAGGAGTCGTCCCGGGAAGACAAGGAAGGAGGGTGTGAAGGAGTCGTCCCAGGAAGACAAGGAAGGAAGGTGTGAAGGAGTCGTCCCGGGAAGACAAGGAAGGAAGGTGTGAAGGAGTCGTCCCAGGAAGACAAGGAAGGAGGGTGTGAAGGAGTCGTCCCAGGAAGACAAGGAAGGAGGGTGTGAAGGAGTCGTCCCAGGAAGACAAGGAAGAAAGGAGTGAAGGAGTCGTTCCAGGAAGACAAGGAAGGAGGGTGTGAAGGAGTCGTCCCAGGAAGACAAGGAAGGAGGGTGTGAAGGAGTCGTCCCAGGAAGACAAGGAAGAAAGGAGTGAAGGAGTCGTTCCAGGAAGACAAGGAAGAAAGGAGTGAAGGAGTCGTTCCAGGAAGACAAGGAAGGAGGGTGTGAAGGAGTCGTCCCAGGAAGACAAGGAAGGAGGGTGTGAAGGAGTCGTCCCAGGAAGACAAGGAAGGAGGGTGTGAAGGAGTCGTCCCAGGAAGACAAGGAAGAAAGGAGTGAAGGAGTCGTTCCAGGAAGACAAGGAAGAAAGGAGTGAAGGAGTCGTTCCAGGAAGACAAGGAAGGAGGGTGTGAAGGAGTCGTCCCAGGAAGACAAGGAAGGAGGGTGTGAAGGAGTCGTCCCAGGAAGACAAGGAAGGAGGGTGTGAAGGAGTCGTCCCAGGAAGACAAGGAAGAAAGGAGTGAAGGAGTCGTTCCAGGAAGACAAGGAAGGAGGGTGTGAAGGAGTCGTCCCAGGAAGACAAGGAAGGAGGGTGTGAAGGAGTCGTCCCAGGAAGACAAGGAAGGAGGGTGTGAAGGAGTCGTTCCAGGAAGACAAGGAAGGAGGGTGTGAAGGAGTCGTCCCAGGAAGACAAGGAAGGAGTGAAGGAGTCGTCCCAGGAAGACAAGGAGGGTGTGAAGGAGTCGTTTCAGGAAGGCAAGGAAGGAAGGAGTGAAGGAGTCGTTCCTGGAAGACAAGGAAGGTGTGAAGGAGTCGTCCCAGGAAGACAAGGAAGGAAGGAGTGAAGGAGTCGTCCCAGGAAGACAAGGAAGGAAGGAGTGAAGGAGTCGTTCCAGGAAGACAAGGAAGGAAGGAGTGAAGGAGTCGTCCCAGGAAGACAAGGAAGGAAGGAGTCGTCCCAGGAAGACAAGGAAGGAAGGAGTGAAGGAGTCGTCCCAGGAAGACAAGGAAGGAAGGAGTGAAGGAGTCGTCCCAGGAAGACAAGGAAGGAAGGAGTGAAGGAGTCGTTCCAGGAAGACAAGGAAGGAAGGAGTGAAGGAGTCGTTCCAGGAAGACAAGGAAGGAAGGAGTGAAGGAGTCGTTCCAGGAAGACAAGGAAGGAAGGAGTGAAGGAGTCGTTCCAGGAAGACAAGGAAGGAAGGAGTGAAGGAGTCGTCCCAGGAAGACAAGGAAGGAAGGAGTGAAGGAGTCTTTCCAGGAAGACAAGGAAGGAAGGAGTGAAGGAGTCGTTCCAGGAAGACAAGGAAGGAAGGAGTGAAGGAGTCGTTCCAGGAAGACATGGAAGGAAGGAGTGAAGGAGTCGCTTCAGGAAGACATGGAAGGAAGGAGTGAAGGAGTCGTTCCAGGAAGACAAGGAAGGAAGGAGTCGTTCCAGGAAGACAAGGAAGGAAGGTGTGAAGGAGTCGTTCCAGGAAGACAAGGAAGGAAGGTGTGAAGGAGTCGTTCCAGGAAGACAAGGAAGGAAGGTGTGAAGGAGTCGTCCCAGGAAGACAAGGAAGGAAGGTGTGAAGGAGTCGTTCCAGGAAGACATGGAAGGAAGGAGTGAAGGAGTCGTTCCAGGAAGACAAGGAAGGAGTGAAGGAAGATCCAGCAGACAGTGATGGAGTCTAAGATCAGAGAGACGTACAATGACTCTCGATATTTCGTGTTTTTTGCTCGTCTTGTCATCTCAGTTGATTGTTGAATTTACTGACACAGTTGTTGCAGTAGAAGTGAGTCTGGCAGACTCCTTTATGTTCGTGTTTTTCAGTAGCACTTGTGTAACGTTCACATTGCACTGGAAATGTTACTATAGCAACATGTGCAACACCTGGTATCTTTATTGTTGATGTCTGCTGTGTGGGCGAAACGTGTCAACAATAAAGATACCTAACTGTTGCACATGTGTCTTAATCATCAACCTGTCTGTATTTTATTCTATTTTCAAGGTAACTCTTGCAGGTACTTTGCTTCCTGGTGCCAGGTCACCCTAACACAGTGACTGCTGTGAGTGCCTTGTACTTAGCAGCATGTGCCTCTTCTTACTACAGGGTGCCACTCTCACCACAGGGTGCCACTTTCACCGCAGGGTGCCACTTTCATCACAGGGTGCCACTCTCATCACAGGGTGCCACTCACCACAGGGTGCCATTCTCACCACAGGGTGCCACTCTCACCACAGAGTGCCATTCTCACCACAGGGTGCCACTTTCACCGCAGGGTGCCACTTTCATCACAGGGTGCCACTCTCATCACAGGGTGCCACTCACCAAAGGGTGCCACTCACCACAGGGTGCCATTCTCACCACAGGGTGCCACTCACCACAGGGTGCCACTCACCACAGGGTGCCACTCTCACCACAGGGTGCCACTCACCACAGGGTGCCACTCTCACCACAGAGTGCCATTCTCACAGGGTGCCATTCTCATCACAAGGTGCCACTCTCATTACAGGGTGCCACTTTATCACAGGGTGCCACTCTCACCACAGGGTGCCACTTTCACCATAGGGTGCCACTTTCACCACAGGGTGTCACTCTCACCACAGGGTGCCACTTTCACCGCAGGGTGCCACTTTCATCACAGGGTGCCACTCTCATCACAGGGTGCCACTCACCAAAGGGTGCCACTCACCACAGGGTGCCATTCTCACCACAGGGTGCCACTCACCACAGGGTGCCACTCACCACAGGGTGCCACTCTCACCACAGAGTGCCATTCTCACCACAGGGTGCCATTCTCATCACAAGGTGCCACTCTCACCACAGGGTGCCACTTCCACCATAGGGTGCCACTTTCACCAAAGGGTGCCACTCTCACAACAGGATGCCATTCTCACTACAGGGTGTCACTCTCACCACAGGGTACCATTCTCACCACAGGGTGCCACTCAACACAGGGTGCCACTCAACACAGGGTGCCACTCAACACAGGGTGCCACTCAACACAGGGTGCCATTCAACACATGGTGCAATTCATCACAGGGTGCCACTCAACACAGGGTGCCACTCAACACAGGGTGCCACTCAACACAGGATGCCACTCATCACAGGGTGCCACTCAACACAGGGTGCCACTCAACACAGGGTGCCACTCAACACAGGGTGCCACTCAACACATGGTGCAATTCATCACAGGGTACCATTCTCACCACAGGGTGCCACTCAACACAGGGTGCCATTTATCACAGGATGCCACTCATCACAGGGTGCCACTCAACACAGGGTGCCACTCAACACAGGGTGTCACTCAACACAGGGTGTCACTCAACACAGGGTGCCACTCTTACCACAGGGTGCCACTCACATCACAGGGTGCCACTCTCAACACAGGGTGCCACTCTTTCCACGGGGTGCCTGCCTAAGTGCCACCATTTTTCGCCATAAATGATGGGGATTGAAAATTTCTTATTTGGAAACTTTTTTGAATCAGAAAGTTCTATGGATCAGAAAGTTCTCTGGATCAGAAAGTTCTCTGAATCAGAAAGTTCTCTGGATCAGAAAGTTCTCTGAATCAGAAAGTTCTCTGGATCAGAAAGTTCTCTGAATCAGAAAGTTCTCTGGATCAGAAAGTTCTCTGAATCAGAAAGTTCTCTGAATCAGAAAGTTCTCTGAATTAGAAAGTTCTCTGAATCAGAAAGTTCTCTGAATCAGAAAGTTCTCTGATTCAGAAAGTTCTCTGAATCAGAAAGTTCTCTGATTCAGAAAGTTCTCTGAATCAGAAAGTTTTCTGAATCAGAAAGTTCTCTGATTCAGAAAGTTCTCTGAATCAGAAAGTTCTCTGATTCAGAAAGTTCTCTGAATCAGAAAGTTCTCTGAATCAGAAAGTTCTCTGGATCAGAAAGTTCTCTGAATCAGAAAGTTCTCTGAATCAGAAAGTTCTCTGAATCAGAAAGTTCTCTGAATCAGAAAGTTCTCTGATTCAGAAAGTTCTCTGAATCAGAAAGTTCTCTGAATCAGAAAGTTCTCTGAATCAGAAAGTTCTCTGATTCAGAAAGTTCTCTCAATCAGAAAGTTCTCTGAATCAGAAAGTTCTCTGAATCAGAAAGTTCTCTGATTCAGAAAGTTCTCTGAATCAGAAAGTTCTCTGATTCAGAAATTTATCTGAATCAGAAAGTTCTCTGAATCAGAAAGTTCTATGGATCAGAAAGTTCTCTGAATCAGAATGTTCTCTGGATCAGAAAGTTCTCTGAATCAGAAAGTTCTCTGAATCAGAAAGTTCTCTGAATCAGAAAGTTCTCTGAATCAGAAAGTTCTCTGATTCAGAAATTTCTCTGAATCAGAAAGTTCTCTGAATCAGAAAGTTCTATGGATCAGAAAGTTCTCTGAATCAGAAAGTTCTCTGGATCAGAAAGTTCTCTGAATCAGAAAGTTCTCTGGATCAGAAAGTTCTCTGGATCAGAAAGTTCTCTGAATCAGAAAGTTCTCTGAATCAGAAAGTTCTCTGAATCAGAAAGTTCTCTGAATCAGAAAGTTCTCTGATTCAGAAAGTTCTCTGAATCAGAAAGTTCTCTGATTCAGAAAGTTCTCTGAATCAGAAAGTTCTCTGAATCAGAAAGTTCTCTGATTCAGAAAGTTCTCTGAATCAGAAAGTTCTCTGATTCAGAAAGTTCTCTGAATCAGAAAGTTCTCTGAATCAGAAAGTTCTCTGAATCAGAAAGTTCTCTGAATCAGAAAGTTCTCTGATTCAGAAAGTTCTCTGAATCAGAAAGTTCTCTGAATCAGAAAGTTCTCTGAATCAGAAAGTTCTCTGAATCAGAAAGTTCTCTGATTCAGAAAGTTCTCTGAATCAGAAAGTTCTCTGAATCAGAAAGTTCTCTGAATCAGAAAGTTCTCTGATTCAGAAAGTTCTCTGAATCAGAAAGTTCTCTGATTCAGAAATTTATCTGAATCAGAAAGTTCTCTGAATCAGAAAGTTCTATGGATCAGAAAGTTCTCTGAATCAGAAAGTTCTCTGGATCAGAAAGTTCTCTGAATCAGAAAGTTCTCTGAATCAGAAAGTTCTCTGAATCAGAAAGTTCTCTGATTCAGAAAGTTCTCTGAATCAGAAAGTTCTCTGAATCAGAAAGTTCTCTGAATCAGAAAGTTCTCTGATTCAGAAAGTTCTCTGAATCAGAAAGTTCTCTGATTCAGAAAGTTCTCTGATTCAGAAAGTTCTCTGAATCAGAAAGTTCTCTGAATCAGAAAGTTCTATGGATCAGAAAGTTCTCTGAATCAAAAAGTTCTCTGGATCAGAAAGTTCTCCGAATCAGAAAGTTCTATGGATCAGAAAGTTCTCTGGATCAGAAAGTTCTCTGAATCAGAAAGTTCTCTGGATCAGAAAGTTCTCTGAATCAGAAAGTTCTCTGGATCAGAAAGTTCTCTGAATCAGAAAGTTCTCTGATTCAGAAAGTTCTCTGAATCAGAAAGTTCTCTGAATCAGAAAGTTCTCTGAATCAGAAAGTTCTCTGAATCAGAAAGTTCTCTGATTCAGAAAGTTCTCTGAATCAGAAAGTTCTCTGATTCAGAAAGTTCTCTGATTCAGAAAGTTCTCTGAATCAGAAAGTTCTCTGATTCAGAAATTTCTCTGAATCAGAAAGTTCTCTGAATCAGAAAGTTCTATGGATCAGAAAGTTCTCTGAATCAAAAAGTTCTCTGGATCAGAAAGTTCTCCGAATCAGAAAGTTCTATGGATCAGAAAGTTCTCTGGATCAGAAAGTTCTCTGAATCAGAAAGTTCTCTGGATCAGAAAGTTCTCTGAATCAGAAAGTTCTCTGGATCAGAAAGTTCTCTGGATCAGAAAGTTCTCTGAATCAGAAAGTTCTCTGTTTGTTCCCTGCTATGTAACTAAATTTTTAATATCAGTAGTAACTTAATATTTGAAGTATTGCTAAACGGTGTTTTTTGGGGGTCAACGCCCCCGCGGCCCGGTCCCAGACCAGGAATCCTGCTGGATGAAGGTCTGATCAACCAGGCTGTTACTGCTGCACGCAGTGTAGCATAAACCACAACCAAACCTCTGGCTGTCTCCTCTTGAAAATAACCAGAGATTGGCTGGTAATTTCCCTTATCCGAGAGACGGAGCTGAAGAGTCGGGGTTCCAGGGGTCGATTCATAGGTCCTGGTCCTGCCTCTTCACTGGTCGCCACTGGTGTTTGTGGCAGTGATGGAGAGGTTTCTGTGGTGTTTGTGGCAGTGATGGAGAGGTTTCAGTGGTGTTTGTGGCAGTGACGGAGAGGTTTCTGTGGTGTTTGTGGCAGTGATGGAGACGTTTCTGTGGTGTTTGTGGCAGTGATGGAGAGGTTTCAGTGGTGTTTGTGGCAGTGATGGAGAGGTTTCTGTGGTGTTTGTGGCAGTGATGGAGAGGTTTCAGTGGTGTTTGTGGCAGTGATGGAGAGGTTTCAGTGGTGTTTGTGGCAGTGATGGAGAGGTTTCTGTGGTGTTTGTGGCAGTGATGGAGAGGTTTCTGTGGTGTTTGTGGCAGTGATGGAGAGGTTTCAGTGGTGTTTGTGGCAGTGATGGAGAGGTTTCTGTGGTGTTTGTGGCAGTGATGGAGAGGTTTCTGTGGTGTTTGTGGCAGTGATGGAGAGGTTTCAGTGGTGTTTGTGGCAGTGATGGAGAGGTTTCTGTGGTGTTTGTGGCAGTGATGGAGAGGTTTCAGTGGTGTTTGTGGCAGTGATGGAGAGGGTTCTGTGGTGTTTGTGGCAGTGATGGAGAGGTTTCAGTGGTGTTTGTGGGAGTGATGGAGAGGTTTCTGTGGTGTTTGTGGCAGTGATGGAGAGGTTTCAGTGGTGTTTGTGGCAGTGATGGAGAGGTTTCTGTAGTGTTTGTGGCAGTGATGGAGAGGTTTCTTTGGTGTTTGTGGCAGTGATGGAGAGGTTTCTGTAGTGTTTGTGGCAGTGATGGAGAGGTTTCTGTAGTGTTTGTGGCAGTGATGGAGAGGTTTCTGTGGTGTTTGTGGCAGTGATGGAGAGGTTTCAGTGGTGTTTGTGGCAGTGATGGAGAGGTTTCTGTAGTGTTTGTGGCAGTGATGGAGAGGTTTCTGTGGTGTTTGTGGCAGTGATGGAAAGGTTTCTGTGGTGTTTGTGGCAGTGATGGAGAGGTTTCTGTGGTGTTTGTGGCAGTGATGGAGAGGTTTCAGTGGTGTTTGTGGCAGTGATGGAGAGGTTTCTGTGGTGTTTGTGGCAGTGATGGAAAGGTTTCTGTGGTGTTTGTGACAGTGATGGAGAGGTTTCTGTGGTGTTTGTGGGAGTGATGGAGAGGTTTCTGTGGTGTTTGTGGCAGTGATGGAGAGGTTTCAGTGGTGTTTGTGGCAGTGATGGAGAGGTTTCAGTGGTGTTTGTGACAGTGATGGAGAGGTTTCTGTAGTGTTTGTGGCAGTGATGGAGAGGTTTCTGTGGTGTTTGTGGCAGTGATGGAAAGGTTTCTGTGGTGTTTGTGACAGTGATGGAGAGGTTTCTGTGGTGTTTGTGGGAGTGATGGAGAGGTTTCTGTGATGTTTGTGACAGTGATGGAGAGGTTTCAGTGGTGTTTGTGGCAGTGATGGAGGGGTTTCAGTGGTGTTTGTGGCAGTGATGGAGAGGTATTAGTGGTGTTTGTGGCAGTGATGGAGAGGTTTCAGTGGTGTTTGTGGCAGTGATGGAGAGGTTTCTGTGGTGTTTGTGGCAGTGATGGAGAGGTTTCAGTGGTGTTTGTGACAGTGATGGAGAGGTTTCTGTGGTGTTTGTGGCAGAGATGGAGAAGTTTCAGTGGTGTTTGTGGCAGTGATGGAGAGGTTTCTGTGATGTTTGTGGCAGTGATGGAGAGGTTTCAGTGGTGTTAGTGGCAGTGATGGAGGGGTTTCAGTGGTGTTTGTGGCAGTGATGGAGAGGTTTCAGTGGTGTTTGTGGCAGTGATGGAGAGGTTTCAGTGGTGTTTGTGGCAGTGATGGAGAGGTTTCAGTGGTGTTTGTGGCAGTGATGGAGAGGTTTCAGTGGTGTTTGTGGCAGTGATGGAGAGGTTTCAGTGGTGTTTGTGGCAGTGATGGAGAGGTTTCAGTGGTCTTTGTGGCAGTGATGGAGAGGTTTCAGTGGTGTTTGTGGCAGTGATGGAGAGGTTTCTGTGGTGTTTGTGGCAGTGATTGAGAGGTTTCAATGTTTGTGGCAGTGATGGAGAGGTTTCAGTGGTGTTTGTGGCAGTGATGGAGAGGTTTCAGTGATGTTTGTGGCAGTGATGGAGAGGTTTCAGTGGTGTTTGTGGCAGTGATGGAGAGGTTTCAGTGGTGTTTGTGGCAGTGATGGAGAGGTTTCAGTGGTGTTTGTGGCAGTGATGGAGAGGTTTCAGTGATGTTTGTGGCAGTGATGGAGATGTTTCAGTGGTGTTTGTGGCAGTGATGGAGAGGTTTCAGTGGTGTTTGTGGCAGTGATGGAGAGGTTTCAGTGGTGTTTGTGGCAGTGATGGAGAGGTTTCAGTGGTGTTTGTGGCAGTGATGGAGAGGTTTCAGTGATGTTTGTGGCAGTGATGGAGATGTTTCAGTGGTGTTTGTGGCAGTGATGGAGAGGTTTCAGTGGTGTTTGTGGCAGTGATGGAGAGGTTTCAGTGGTGTTTTGGCAGTGATGGAGAGGTTTCAGTGGTGTTTGTGGCAGTGATGGAGAGGTTTCAGTGGTGTTTTGGCAGTGATGGAGAGGTTTCAGTGATGTTTGTGGCAGTGATGGAGAGGTTTCAGTGGTGTTTTGGCAGTGATGGAGAGGTTTCAGTGGTGTTTGTGGCAGTGATGGAGAGGTTTCTGTGGTGTTTTGGCAGTGATGGAGAGGTTTCAGTGGTGTTTTGGCAGTGATGGAGAGGTTTCAGTGATGTTTGTGGCAGTGATGGAGAGGTTTCAGTGGTGTTTGTGGCAGTGATGGAGAGGTTTCAGTGGTGTTTTGGCAGTGATGGAGAGGTTTCAGTGGTGTTTTGGCAGTGATGGAGAGGTTTCAGTGATGTTTGTGGCAGTGATGGAGAGGTTTCAGTGGTGTCTGTGGCAGTGATGGAGAGGTTTCAGTGGTGTCTGTAGCAGTGATGGAGAGGTTTCAGTGGTGTTTGTGGCAGTGATGGAGAGGTTTCAGTGGTGTCTGTAGCAGTGATGGAGAGGTTTCAGTGGTGTTTGTGGCAGTGATGGAGAGGTTTCAGTGATGTTTGTGGCAGTGATGGAGAGGTTTCAGTGGTGTTTGTGGCAGTGATGGAGAGGTTTCAGTGATGTTTGTGGCAGTGATGGAGAGGTTTCAGTGGTGTCTGTAGCAGTGATGGAGAGGTTTCAGTGGTGTTTGTGGCAGTGATGGAGAGGTTTCAGTGGTGTTTGTGGCAGTGATGGAGAGGTTTCAGTGGTGTTTGTGGCAGTGATGGAGAGGTTTCAGTGGTGTTTGTGGCAGTGATGGAGAGGTTTCAGTGGTGTTTGTGGCAGTGATGGAGAGGTTTCAGTGGTGTTTGTGGCAGTGATGGAGAGGTTTCAGTGGTGTTTGTGGCAGTGATGGAGAGGTTTCAGTGGTGTTTGTGGCAGTGATGGAGAGGTTTCAGTGGTGTTTGTGGCAGTGATGGAGAGGTTTCAGTGGTGTTTGTCGCAGTGATGGAGAGGTTTCAGTGGTGTTTGTGGCAGTGATGGAGAGGTTTCAGTGGTGTTTGTGGCAGTGATGGAGAGGTTTCAGTGGTGTTTGTGGCAGTGATGGAGAGGTTTCAGTGGTGTTTGTGGCAGTGATGGAGAGGTTTCAGTGGTGTTTGTGGCAGTGATGGAGAGGTTTCAGTGATGTTTGTGGCAGTGATGGAGAGGTTTCAGTGGTGTTTGTGGCAGTGATGGAGAGGTTTCAGTGGTGTTTGTGGCAGTGATGGAGAGGTTTCAGTGGTGTTTGTGGCAGTGATGGAGAGGTTTCAGTGGTGTTTGTGGCAGTGATGGAGAGGTTTCAGTGGTGTTTGTGGCAGTGATGGAGAGGTTTCAGTGGTGTTTGTGGCAGTGATGGAGAGGTTTCAGTGGTGTTTGTGGCAGTGATGGAGAGGTTTCAGTGGTGTTTGTGACAGTGATGGAGAGGTTTCAGTGGTGTTTGTGGCAGTGATGGAGAGGTTTCAGTGGTGTTTGTGGCAGTGATGGAGAGGTTTCAGTGGTGTTTGTGGCAGTGATGGAGAGGTTTCAGTGGTGTTTGTGACAGTGATGGAGAGGTTTCAGTGGTGTTTGTGGCAGTGATGGAGAGGTTTCAGTGGTGTTTGTGGCAGTGATGGAGAGGTTTCAGTGGTGTTTGTGGCAGTGATGGAGAGGTTTCAGTGGTGTTTGTGGCAGTGATGGAGAGGTTTCAGTGGTGTTTGTGGCAGTGATGGAGAGGTTTCAGTGGTGTTTGTGGCAGTGATGGAGAGGTTTCAGTGGTGTTTGTGGCAGTGATGGAGAGGTTTCAGTGGTGTTTGTGGCAGTGATGGAGAGGTTTCAGTGGTGTTTGTGGCAGTGATGGAGAGGTTTCAGTGGTGTTTGTGGCAGTGATGGAGAGGTTTCAGTGGTGTTTGTGGCAGTGATGGAGAGGTTTCAGTGGTGTTTGTGGCAGTGATGGAGAGGTTTCAGTGGTGTTTGTGGCAGTGATGGAGAGGTTTCAGTGGTGTTTGTGGCAGTGATGGAGAGGTTTCAGTGGTGTTTGTGGCAGTGATGGAGAGGTCGGAGGATCAATAAAATATTTAAATAGCGAAACAAGCCGTCACTGTCACTGATAACCTGTGGCGAGAGAGAGAGAGAGAGAGAGAGAGAGAGAGAGAGAGAGAGAGAGAGAGAGAGAGAGAGAGAGAGAGAGAGGAAAAAGAGAACTTTCTAGGCCGTAAATGACACAAGAAGTGTGGTCACTTTACCTCACACACTTAACACTTGTGGTTCACCAGTGCGTCGCCAGTAAGTTCCTGTTGCAGCACCACAGTGATGCAGTGTAGGAAATGTTTGCCGGTTCAGAGAACCGACAAGTTGATGAATTAAAACACATGTGTGAAAGATGGATTTGTGAAGGACTTGCCTAGTATGGGCCAGTAGGCCTGCTGCAGTGCTCCTCCTTTCTTATGTTCTTAATAAACGTCTAGCTACACAGCGGCTTCATCAGTCCTTGTACAAGAGATGTACCTCACATACACATGTATGTGTATGAAATCTACATCATTTGTGAAAAACTAGTAAAATTCCAAGCGCTTTCGTGACTTTTCACATTATCAAGGAACTATGAAAATAAAACCACGTCACTACACCTATCAGTCACGTCACAACAACAAAACTACACCTCACAGTCATGTCACAACAACAAAACTACACCTCACAGTCACGTCACATCAACAAAACTACACCTCACAGTCATGTCACAACAACAAAACTACACCTTACAGTCACGTCACAACAAGGCTACACCTCACAGTCACGTCACAACAAGGCTACACCTCACAGTCACGTTACAACAAGGCTACACCTCACAGTCACGTTACAACAAGACTACACCTCACAGTCACGTTACAACAAGACTACACCTCACAGTCACGTTACAACAAGACTACACCTCACAGTCACGTCACAACAACAAAACTACACCTCACAGTCACGTCACAACAACAAAACTACACCTTACAGTCACGTCACAACAAGGCTACACCTCACAGTCACGTTACAACAAGACTACACCTCACAGTCATGTCACAACAACAAAACTACACCTCACAGTCATGTCACAACAACAAAACTACACCTTACAGTCACGTCACAACAAGGCTACACCTCACAGTCACGTTACAACAAGACTACACCTCACAGTCACGTCACAACAACAAAACTACACCTCACAGTCACGTCACATCAACAAAACTACACCTCACAGTCACGTCACAACAAGACTACACCTCACAGTCACGTTACAACAAGACTACACCTCACAGTCATGTCACAATAACAAAACTACACCTCACAGTCACGTCACAACAAGGCTACACCTCACAGTCACGTCACAGCAAGACTACACCTCACAGTCACGTCACAGCAAGACTACACCTCACAGTCACGTCACAACAAGATTACACCTCACAGTCACGTCACAACAAGATTACACCTCACAGTCACGTCACAACAAGACTGCACCTCACAGTCACGTCACAACAAGACTGCACCTCACAGTCACATCATAACAAGACTGCATCTCACAGTCACGTCACAACAAGACTGCACCTCACAGTCACATCACAACAAGACTGCACCTCACAGTCACGTCACAACAAAACTGCACCTCACAGTCACGTCACAACAAAACTGCACCTCACAGTCACGTCACAACAAAACTGCACCATATAGTCACGTCACAACAAGACTGCACCTCACAGTCACATCACAACAAAACTGCACCTCACAGTCACATCACAACAAAACTGCACCTCACAGTCACGTCACAGCAAGACTACACATCACAGTCACGTCACAACACCCGAATCTGTGAAACACAACTGATACTCTCGTAAAAACTGTTACTTCTTGTAAAAAACGTATCATACCTGTAGTGGAGACAGTGACCAAAGATTTTCAGTCCCCTTAACCTTGATTAGTTATCCAGAAGTCAATTTTTCACTGCTTATATCTCATCAGCATGTATACTTTTCTTTGGATTGAAAAATGACAAGTTAGGTTAACACCGAGATGCTGTGGGAATGTGACATGCTCAGTCAAGACATGTATCATCAGAACCTTTGTGTCGCTTATGTTTTCATTAATATTAATTCATAGACGACTAGAAGACACGGTATATGTATAGAAATGGAGAGGTCAGATGTGGCCCAGAAAACAGTGTCATGTTATTGATGCTGGGTCAACACCGTCTATGGTATCTTGGTACCAGGGAGTTCTCTAACTTGGCATAATACCGTGACTGGAACACAAATAACCCGGACATAGGAGAGAGGATTGTTAGGTAAGATACATATGCAACAGTTAGGTATCTTTATTTCGAAACGTTTCGCCTACACAGTAGGCTTCTTCAGTCGAGAGGGACCTGCCCTCCCAACGCAACCTACGTCTCACCTCCTGGCACTATAAAAGGCTCCATCCTGTCACTTCAACTTCATATTGTTTCAGACAACGGAACAATGCTCTTCTCCAGACTGAGGGACTGACCACCTCAAAACTTTAAGGGTGATGGACTGATTACATCGTCTTCAAGTATCTTCTGCTTCTATCAACTTTTCTGTACTCGACTGAAGAAGCCTACTGTGTAGGCGAAACGTTTCGAAATAAAGATACCTAACTGTTGCATATGTGTCTTACCTAACAATCTGTCGGTATTTTATACCATTTTAATGTTCATAGGAGAGAGGAGCTTATGACGACATTTCGGTCCAACTTGGACCATTTACAGGTCGTGATGAATGGTTGTGATGAATGGTTTGAAAAACCGACAAGTTGAAGATTGAGACACTTATGCAGCATATGGGAATCTTTATTCAGGAAACGTTTCGCCACACAGTGGCTTCATCAGTCCAATACAAAGAGGAAGGCGTAAGGAGAGGAGGAGTATGAGGTAATCAGTCCCTCAGCCTGGAGTCGATGTGTTCAGTCCATCAATCTTGTAGAATGTACAGCATAGGGCCGTAGACGTGGCTTATATACTTGTGGCTTATATAATTTGTATTGGACTGATGAAGCCACTGTGTGGCGAAACGTTTCCTGAATAAAGATTCCCATATGCTGCATAAGTGTCTCAATCTTCATTTACAGGTCGAAGAATTAGACACACGTGCAACATCTGAGTACCTTTATTATAGACGTTTCGCCAACCAGTGACTGTATCAACACAAAGTCAAAGTCAAAATGGAAAAACAGTAGAACGATATACAAAAAGTATGAATTAATCAGTCCCTCAGTCTATGATAATGACGCCCAGATACAGTACGTGAGTCTTATTACTCAGCTTGTGGTACTGTATACCAGACATATATTTTACAAGTCACTTACTTTCACTGTATCAACATCAGGGGTCCCAGACTATTCATCATCTTACCAGAAGATATCAGAAACACTGCTGGGACAAGTCTAGAGGTCTTCAAGAGTCCGTAAAACATTTAAATTACTGGGAAGCCTTAAAATCTCAAATATGTATTCACTGGAGCGTAGGAGAGAGAGATAAGTGATGATATATACTTAGAAAGTACTTGAGGGCCATAACATACTGTTGTTATGGCCCACTGCCATAACAACATACTAAAGAGAGAGATACGGGAGAAGTGTAAAATAAACCCAGTGAAAAGCAGGAGCCCCTTGGTCACTATTAAAGAACACTGTATCAACATCCTTGGTCCAAGAGTATGCAGCATCTTATGAAAAGATATTAGTAACACTGTAGAGGAAACTGGGCAAGTATCATCACCAGGTACCAGACCAACCAGGTTGTGATAGATATGTGGGGCAGTGGGCCACCAGCAGCAACAGCCTGGTTGACCAAGCTCGCACCAGATGAATCTCTCTCTCTCTCTCTCTCTCTCTCTCTCTCTCTCTCTATCTCTCTCCCTCTCTCCCTCTCTCTCTCACACACCTTGAGGCAAGGTAAACCAGACAGTTTTTCTTGACTGTTATTCTCGACTCACCAACCACGAATATTACTTCTTGTAATTACCTTTACTGTGTCTGTTGTGTCTCTCTGACTCTTAGTCAACACTGCATCCTGTTACTCTGTATCTATATTCTTTATCTGTTGGCGTGTTTCCTTGCACCTGTTGTTTCTCTTCACCTAGCTGTAAGTAGGTACCTGGGTGTTAGTCACCTTACACCTGCTGTCACTGCTCACCTAGCAGTAAGTAGGTACCTGGGTGTTAGTCACCTTACACCTGCTGTCACTGCTCACCTAGTAGTAAGTACGTACCTGGGTGTTAGTCGCCTTACACCTGCTGTCACTGCTCACCTAGCAGTAAGTACGTACCTGGGTGTTAGTCACCTTACACCTGCAGTCACTGCTCACCTAGCAGTAAGTACGTACCTGGGTGTTAGTCACCTTACACCTGCAGTCACTGCTCACCTAGCAGTAAGTACGTACCTGGGTGTTAGTCACCTTACACCTGCTGTCACTGCTCACCTAGCAGTAAGTACGTACCTGGGTGTTAGTCACCTTACACCTGCTGTCACTGCTCACCTAGCAGTAAGTAGGTACCTGGGTGTTAGTCACCTTACACCTGCTGTCACTGCTCACCTAGCAGTAAGTACGTACCTGGGTGTTAGTCACCTTACACCTGCTGTCACTGCTCACCTAGCAGTAAGTAGGTACCTGGGTGTTAATCACCTTACACCTGCTGTCACTGCTCACCTAGCAGTAAGTACGTACCTGGGTGTTAGTCACCTTACACCTGCTGTCACTGCTCACCTAGCAGTAAGTAGGCACCTGAGTGTTAATCGACTGTTGTGGGTCGCATCCTGGGGACAAAATTAACCTAAGTTGCATAACCAGTGACTTTCTGTATAGAATGGCATTGATATCAGCTATGGTCTGTACAAGTTGTATCATGTACTTGTACAAATAAAGATTATTAAATCTATTATTATTTAAGAGCACCAACAGCCAGGTTGTATGTGTTCGCTGCACACACAGAAATGTAAACATCATAGCTTGATTGATCAGGACCTGTTTGATGGAATTTGTCTTTTGGTAACTACACGAAGAGGCTAAGAGAGAGCTCGTTGAGTGTGAGAGGTCCACGACTCTTCACCATCCCTCCGTGTACAAGGGTAGTTACTAACAAACTTTTGGTGGTCTTCAAGAGGGAACCGGACAATTTCCCCACATCAGCTCCTGGCCAGCCAGGCTGTGGTTCATACCCTGGACTGCGTGTCCAGCAATAACAATCGGGTTGATCAGGCCTTGATCCACCAGGAGGCCTAGTCTGGGTCCGGGCCGCAGGGGCGTTCACCCCCATAAGCATCCCCCCTTGGGGGTATAGAAATCCTGGGGCGTTATGGTAATTGTGTTGCTTCTCAATATAATTAATGTAATCTGGCTGATGAATGAGATTATTTTCAGCTTGTGTCGTCCCTCGTGTTGTCATGTACGGAGTTCTGTGAGAAAACAGGGAATCAGTCCCTTCAGCCTTACGTTGATGTAAATTATGGTGTACCTTTCTCACCAGTGTTGTTGTTGTCACTACAGTGATGTATCTTTCTCACCAGTGTTGTTGTTGTCACTACAGTGATGTATCTTTCTCACCAGTGTTGTTGTTGTCACTACTGTGATGTATCTTTCTCACCAGTGTTGTTGTTGTCACTACAGTGATGTATCTTTCTCACCAGTGTTGTTGTTGTCACTACAGTAATGTATCTTTCTCACCAGTGTTGTTGTTGTCACTACAGTAATGTATCTTTCTCACCAGTGTTGTTGTTGTCACTACAGTAATGTATCTTTCTCACCAGTGTTGTTGTTGTCACTACAGTGATGTATCTTTCTCACCAGTGTTGTTGTTGTCACTACAGTAATGTATCTTTCTCACCAGTGTTGTTGTTGTCACTACAGTAATGTATCTTTCTCACCAGTGTTGTTGTTGTCACTACAGTGATGTATCTTTCTCACCAGTGTTGTTGTTGTCACTACAGTAATGTATCTTTCTCACCAGTGTTGTTGTTGTCACTACAGTGATGTATCTTTCTCACCAGTGTTGTTGTTGTCACTACAGTAATGTATCTTTCTCACCAGTGTTGTTGTTGTCACTACAGTGATGTATCTTTCTCACCAGTGTTGTTGTTGTCACTACAGTAATGTATCTTTCTCACCAGTGTTGTTGTTGTCACTACAGTAATGTATCTTTCTCACCAGTGTTGTTGTTGTCACGACAGTGATGTATCTTTCTCACCAGTGTTGTTGTTGTCAGTAGAGTGATGTATCTTTCTCACCAGTGTTGTTGTTGTCACTACAGTGATGTATCTTTCTCACCAGTGTTGTTGTTGTCAGTACAGTGATGTATCTTTCTCACCAGTGTTGTTGTTGTCACTACAGTGATGTACCTTTCTCACCAGTGTTGTTTTTGTCACTACAGTGATGTATCTTTCTCACCAGTGTTGTTGTTGTCACTACAGTGATGTATCTTTCTCCAGCGTTGTTGTTGTCAGTAGAGTGATGTATCTTTCTCACCAGTGTTGTTGTTGTTGTCACTACAGTGATGTATCTTTCTCACCAGTGTTGTTGTTGTCACTACAGTGATGTATCTTTCTCACCAGTGTTGTTGTTGTCACTACAGTGATGTATCTTTCTCACCAGTGTTGTTGTTGTCACTACAGTGATGTATCTTTCTCACTAGTGTTGTTGTCACTACAGTGATGTATCTTTCTCACTAGTGTTGTTGTCACTACAGTGATGTATCTTTCTCACTAGTGTTGTTGTCACTACAGTGATGTATCTTTCTCACCAGTGTTGTTGTTGTCACTACAGTGATGTATCTTTCTCACCAGTGTTGTTGTTGTCACTACAGTGATGTATCTTTCTCACTAGTGTTGTTGTTGCTGTTGTCACTACAGTGATGTATCTTTCTCACCAGTGTTGTTGTTGTCACTACAGTGATGTATCTTTCTCACTAGTGTTGTTGTCACTACAGTGATGTATCTTTCTCACCAGTGTTGTTGTTGTCACTACAGTGATGTATCTTTCTCACCAGTGTTGTTGTTGTCACTACAGTGATGTATTTTTCTCACCAGTGTTGTTGTTGTCACTACAGTGATGTATCTTTCTCACCAGTGTTGTTGTTGTCACTACAGTGATGTATCTTTCTCACCAGTGTTGTTGTTGTCACTACAGTGATGTATCTTTCTCACCAGTGTTGTTGTTGTCACTACAGTGATGTATCTTTCTCACTAGTGTTGTTGTTGTCACTACAGTGATGTATCTTTCTCACTAGTGTTGTTGTCACTACAGTGATGTATCTTTCTCACTAGTGTTGTTGTCACTACAGTGATGTATCTTTCTCACCAGTGTTGTTGTCACTACAGTGATGTATCTTTCTCACCAGTGTTGTTGTTGTCACTACAGTGATGTATCTTTCTCACTAGTGTTGTTGTTGTCACTACAGTGATGTATCTTTCTCACCAGTGTTGTTGTTGTCACTACAGTGATGTATCTTTCTCACCAGTGTTGTTGTTGTCACTACAGTGATGTATCTTTCTCACCAGTGTTGTTGTTGTCACTACAGTAATGTATCTTTCTCACCAGTGTTGTTGTTGTCAGGACAGTGATGTATCTTTCTCACCAGTGTTGTTGTTGTCACTACAGTAATGTATCTTTCTCACCAGTGTTGTTGTTGTCACTACAGTAATGTATCTTTCTCACCAGTGTTGTTGTTGTCACGACAGTGATGTATCTTTCTCACCAGTGTTGTTGTTGTCAGTAGAGTGATGTATCTTTCTCACCAGTGTTGTTGTTGTCACTACAGTGATGTATCTTTCTCACCAGTGTTGTTGTTGTCACTACAGTGATGTATCTTTCTCACCAGTGTTGTTGTTGTCAGTACACTGATGTATCTTTCTCACCAGTGTTGTTGTTGTCACTACAGTGATGTATCTTTCTCACCAGTGTTGTTGTTGTCACTACAGTGATGTATCTTTCTCACCAGTGTTGTTAGTACAGTGATGTATCTTTCTCACCAGTGTTGTTGTTGTCACTACAGTGATGTATCTTTCTCACCAGTGTTGTTGTTGTCAGTACAGTGATGTATCTTTCTCACCAGTGTTATTGTTGTCAGTACAGTGATGTATCTTTCTCACCAGTGTTGTTGTTGTCACGACAGTGATGTATCTTTCTCACCAGTGTTGTTGTTGTCAGTACAGTGATGTATCTTTCTCACCAGTGTTGTTGTTGTCAGTAGAGTGATGTATCCTTCTCACCAGTGTTGTTGTTGTCAGTAGAGTGATGTATCTTTCTCACCAGTGTTGTTGTTGTCACTACAGTGATGTATCTTTCTCACCAGTGTTGTTGTTGTCAGTAGAGTGACGTATCTTTCTCACCAGTGTTGTTGTTGTCAGTACAGTGATGTATCTTTCTCACCAATGTTGTTGTTGTCAGTACAGTGATGTATCTTTCTCACCAGTGTTGTTGTTGTCACTACAGTGATGTATCTTTCTCACCAGTGTTGTTGTTGTCACTACAGTGATGTATCTTTCTCACCAGTGTTGTTGTTGTCACTACAGTGATGTATCTTTCTCACAAGTGTTGTTGTTGCTGTTGTCACTACAGTGATGTATCTTTCTCACCAGTGTTGTTGTTGTCACTACAGTGATGTATCTTTCTCACCAGTGTTGTTGTTGTCACTACAGTGATGTATCTTTCTCACCAGTGTTGTTGTTGTCACTACAGTGATGTATCTTTCTCACCAGTGTTGTTGTCACTACAGTGATGTATCTTTCTCACCAGTGTTGTTGTTGTCAGTAGAGTGATGTATCATTCTCCAGCGTTGTTGTTGTCAGTAGTGATGTATCTTTCTCACCAGTGTTGTTGTTGTCACTACAGTGATGTATCTTTCTCAAAAGTGTTGTTGTTGTCAATACAGTGATGTATCTTTCTCACCAGTGTTGTTGTTGTCACTACAGTGATGTATCTTTCTCACCAGTGTTGTTGTTGTCACTACAGTGATGTATCTTTCTCACCAGTGTTGTTGTTGTCACTACAGTGATGTATCTTTCTCACCAGTGTTGTTGT